>NC_051095.1:13848621-14161677 GCF_901709675.1 Syngnathus acus | reverse complement strand
CTTGTTCTTTTACTTGATCCTTTCATCTTGTAATCTTAATTAGGTCAAGGTGAAGGTGTCCGTGTTACATTCACCTTGACCCTCCTTTCCACTCCATTTAGCTCTCAAAAGGACATGCCCTCTATTTTCACTTTCAGACTCTCACTTAGCTCTGACCCGCACGAGACAGTTCAAGCTTTTGGCAGAAACACACACACGCACAAAAAAAGCACAACAAACATGTCCGGCCCGACTGGCTGCGAACCAGATGTGGCCAAGGAGAGGGCACACCAATAGACCCTTGTCAGCAAGATGCTCTGGCTTTAATCCCACTTGCGGTTGACCTTCAGTGTAGCACCAGCCTCACTGTTTGAAACAGCATCTCAAATACGTCCAATAAGAGAGGAATTGAATGTTTCATTGTATAGAACAGTTTTATAACAGCTCAAATTTGCTTAACTGTAGGCCTATAGACAAAATGAATTATAGTGGAACCTCAAAAGGCTAAAATACAATCATATACAACAAAGCTTTTCCGTTACTGATTGACAAACCTTTCGTCAATATTGATGCTGCAAAATTGGGAGAATAACTCTGATTCATTAGAATTGGGTGTTGTCTACTGCCCAGGCCATGTAGATTTTGGTTACATCGAGAAACTAGGTGCCGAGGCAGCAGCGGCAAGAAGCTCGCTCGCTCGGTGGCCTGCCTGGCGTACTGTAGACTTTTTCTCTCATATGATGGTTGATTAAAGTCACCTAGTGAAAATATTAAAGTCACCGAGTGAAAATATTAAAGTCGCCTTGTGGGAAAGAAAAAAAAAAATTCATTCCTTAGGAAATTTGGCTATCCACTCAATAGCAGGTGGTAGGTGAAAGTCAATGACATGATGTCATCTGTTCCAACATGGTGCCATCCACTGAAGATAGAGGGGGGATTATTTTGACAAATACGTACAATACCAGACAGAAAATGGTGACCCAAGATATTGACCAAACCTTACATTATTGCTTTCTTTGCCCAGCAAGACCTCAATGTGGGACCTCTACGAGTACAATATAAAATAATTGTGGTTTACCTATTAATACACTTAACAAATATTAAGAATTTTAAAATGGGTTTTGCCTATTCAGTTAATTAGGGTTACAATACATGACAACAAGAGTTTGTGGCATTGAAAGGAGTTTTGAGCTCTCACTGTCGCGCTTTTAAATAATAGAATATAGTCCTTAAAGTGCAACAAATTGGCCATTTCCTACTGCATTATTTTGAGCACATTGCATAAAGTTGGTAGCAAACCAATTTCAAGTGAGCCTTTGTTGCACAAATGCATTTACTCTAATCTCTACATATGAATTGATTTTATATGCAGAAGTGTGTCATAAGAATGTGACACGGTGTGAAAGCACATCAAAAAAATGATTGCATTTTGTGTAAATTGTGGAGATAGCGTAGTGTGACGGCTGCACGGGGCTGTAGCTGGGACTGTTGACTGAAGGGAATTAATGAGCACTGGCACAACTGTTGCATTGTGGGTAGAGCCGGTGTCAAGTTTTGACAGAAATAATATGAGATTAGATTTATCTCGTTCTGACGCATTGTTTTCCATCGTGATTGAGTCACAAAATTCAATGAAAGACCAGTGGAGCACTCACAATATTTGAAGTGAGAATCTCGTAAGTTACTGCGAGTAAACTGGCTTCCTATAAAATCTTAAGTCTGACAAATTCAGCACAAGACAAACAATGACCGCCGATGCCGAATACTACGAAATGAATGTCTAACATAAGACAATACTACAGCTATGAAATGACACATTGTCAGCTTTTTGTGCCCGTACCTATGGGGAATGGTTGTGTGGGGACTGCTTCTAAGCACTTCTGCACTACTTACTGTCTGTGCTGAATTTCAATGCCACCCTTATAAAAGAATGAAGCAGCTCACCGTCAGGTAGGGGAGAGTGGGGTGGGTGGTGGTGTAAATAAAATTGAGTGAACACTTCCTGCAGAGAGATGTGTTATTTGTAGCAGTGTGACAAAATGAAATACTTGGACCGACCGACTCTAGAGATGAAGGAAGGGAAATATTTTAATATGAAAACAACACAACAATATGACACACAATGGAGTCTCCAAAGTCAAACACAATTTGTTATGTGAAGCTGTTTTTTCATTTTGGAAATAATGGAAGACATAGCTATTGACTCACCAAACATAAAAATCATTGTGGATTTGTTGACAAAAAATCTTTCCCTGTTGAAATGTTCATTGGTGGAATGCCATTTTTTGACATTTTAAGACCCATTTTTCCCAAAAACGTTGGTTACCGGCTGCGATTTAAAGTGATTCCACCTTTGTACGTCCTAATGTATGCGGAATGGACTGAGGATTAGACAAAAATTCATTCATGATCAGATACGGATTTGTCTACTGACGACTCAACCTAAAATCAAGTCTTAGCAGTTTCGCCCACCCAAATTGCATTTGATGAAGCACAATTTTCTAGGAATGGATCAATCAAATTTTATGTTGTCCTTAAAGTTACTCTAATTAATACAAGCAACACAATGTTGAATAGTTTTCTGAATTTAAAGT
Source organism: Syngnathus acus (assembly GCF_901709675.1). NCBI lineage: Eukaryota > Metazoa > Chordata > Actinopteri > Syngnathiformes > Syngnathidae > Syngnathus > Syngnathus acus. Next base: position 14,159,104 of record NC_051095.1, on the reverse strand, counting down.
GAGTGTAAAGCCACCTCCTCTAAGCCTTCCAGTGTCATGGCAGCAGGGGTATGAATAAGTGAACTGTTAAGCAGGTTAAGTCACACAGGATCTCATTTAGGTTTTTACTTTGGTCTCCGTTGCATTGATTGCAACGTGAAGGCTTAATGAACTCTTGCCCCCAGCTATGGGAAACTGGATATGAAAGCCAAGAACGATATAACTACACACAGAAAGTTTGAAGGAGGACGCTGAAGTGGGTTACCTAACAAGCAAAACAATACAACTGATTTAATGAGTATAAACTGTAGAGTGGCTTCACATATGGTGGTTATTTATAAGCGCCTTTATCCTTCATCTGTCTTCTTCATTCCGAATACAAATCAGACAATCATAATGCAACCAAAGTAAACAGGCCAAAATTCAGGGACAAATCTGAAGCTTTTTTCTGAAGCTGAAGTTCTTTTTATCTTTAAAGCAACACTTCAGATTTTTGAGAAAAGTTAGGCAACAGATCCTAAAGGATAGAATTAGATTCAAATTTAGAATTCAATTTGACAAACAGAAAATGTGAGCCCCCATAACTAAAGATATTCAATCTAGCGATACAATAAATAAGGTATAGACTGCATGTAGATTTCCAAAAATGACAGTCGGTCAAATTGCTGAGTTCAGTTGGAATGAGTAGTTTAACTTGGGAATAAGGCACCAAGAGTTTTGAAAACCGGTCGAAGTGTTCCGGAAAAATGTAATGTTTTGTGTTGGTGAAAATGCCTTTTTAGGAAATGTTTTTGACAACCACCTAAAGGAAGAAAACATCAAACATAATAAATATAGTGAAACAATAAAACTTAATTATTTGTCAATGTTATCCTTGATCATTTCATCTTTTCCTTGGGTGAACCCTTTCTCTGATTGGCTGACAAATGTTTTGCTGCAGGTCAAAATTACCGTGATCAAACGGCAACTCTTGCCCTAAAAACTAGCGCAGATAGATTATTCGTGAGAAGAGCAGTGTGTCAGCAGTTTTTTTTTCGATGTTTGTTTTGAAGCACTTTAGAAGGATATTTAGATCTTTTTAATCCTGAGAATATTTCACATAGATGGCGACCACTTGTTATTGTTACTGTGTTTATAAAGTGAGATTTGTTGCAAATTCTACATGGCAGAAAAGGCAGAAACAGGAGATATTGTCAGTTGCCAAACTGCACGACAATTGAAACGCCATCTAAATTGCCCGAACACTGAGCGTTCATCTTAAACATTTCTCAGATGTCATCTTCTACTTCTACCAAATTATTTAAACAATTGCAGTTCGAGACATGCTTTCCCATCATCTCTTGGACTTCGACCCCTTCATACAATGTGAACAAGTTGCGCTCTTAGTCTGTCACTTAATCAATTCGTTTTGACTCGTTCATTTACATGTTCAGAGTTTGAATTTATAGCAGTCATAAATCATAATCGCACCACTGATACAAAACAACAAATATTGATATTTGGCGGTGTGGTGTATCTGAATGAATGAATGTACAGTAACTTGGAATTGCTAGGAATCAAGCTTTGACGTGTCATGCATATAACTGAAGATCACTTGTAAAGGACCGCAAGTGATTCAACCTTCGTTTTGTTGTGTTAGTGCTCTCTTTTTGATAGAATGTAACAAACCAACAAAATAGTCTACCTGACTGGTACGTCAAAGTCAGGTCGTTCCATTGACAACTGACAAGCAGCAGGAATGAAGCAATTTTCGGTCCTTCCAAACACATACGTAGTTGGCAGTAGAAAAGCTGTTTGACACTATCCCCAGAACAAAAAGGCAACTCCACAACTGGAGCAGACATGACAACGTAAATTCTCAGCAAGAGGGGGGCTCACATTCAAAGAAGTAATGACACCAAAGGTACCAGCGAACAGTCGTTCAGTGCTCATCCTCTGTAATTGGAGAAGCGCCTGCCAAAATTGTGCAATAAATTAGGAGAAATAAAAAGAAGGGTGACTGAGGACAAAAAGTGGACTCAGGTAAACAGACTGGGATATTGATGATGTTCAACCGCTGCCCAGGTTCTCTGGGTAGATTCAGGTGATGAAGACAAGCATGATTTACAACAGGGGCGGTCCTGAGAGAATGGTGGCGGGTCTTGCCAGGAGCATAATGATTTTGTAAGGGTCTTAGTGACGGAAGCTTGGATTGGGAATGAAAGGAGGTAAACAAGCTTGAAATATGAATCCATGTGCACGGAAATATGTATATATATATATATTTACATATATGAACTCACAAAGGAAGGTCAGAATTCCATTGTCAGATGTGGTCATTTTTTTTATTGGCGGTCAGTTTGCATCTGCTTCTCATACCTGAGATTATTTTACCGTCAATAACATCGGACCTCTCTTCTTTGCTATCACTGCAATCAATAGGATACTTGATTGACTGATGCAAGACCATCAGAAAACTACAAAAAAACACAATAGAAAAAAATGGCTTCTTACGAAAAAGCCACATTGAGAGATTATCTCATTGTGCAAACGGTGACTAACACAGGTGATTTGTACTTGAAGTGATTGCGTGCGTTATATATGCATTTTGGCAGTGGACCTCAACCACTGGACACCGGTCTGCATGCAACGTTGGACCGTCCTCATCGCGTCTACTGCCAGCAGGCCATTGGAGCAGTCATTAACAGTTACGAGGGGCACTCAAGCCACCAAGGGAGCTAGACATGAGACAGTAGCTTATATCAAAGATAACGTTTACTTTGAAGGAATATCGCATCACTACTTTATGAAAGCAAAGGATTTTCCACTAGATTGTTATGCCTGGTTAATCTTGTCTTGGTACAAGTTAAAGCTTCTCCAGCTAACTTATCTTACCACAGATTGCTTCAAAGATAAACCCAATGCCAAGCAGTGATCAAGTATGGACGAAAGGTGTTGTGAAATGTTTACAAAATATCGATTAAGAGCATGTTAGCGTAACCAGTTGAATAATCAATAGGATTATTGATTCTCTAAGTATTTGCTCGTGACAGCTTTAGCGCTAATATATACATATCTATCTTATTTCCACAAACATGCTTATCCCTGTACGACATTTTCCTGATGAAAAAGAAAATTCAACTGTAAGGCAGTCAAGGGCGATCACCCAAGTATTTGATGTAATAATCGACAGGATAATGAATTCTAAAATCTGTTTGTTAGTGTCAGCCCTGACGGCAAGGGAAAACATTATTACCTGAACAATGGTGGGGTTCATTAGATCATTAAAGAATCTGTCAACTATAATGTTAATTATATATACTATTTAAAACACTGATTCAACATACAATGCATCTTCTATCTGGTCCAAACGTAACAAATCAATATTTGTCAGCCTGTTTCCCTGTGAGACATAAAAAACTGTTGCGACACCATCAGCTGTATCTTCCCATGCAGTGCTACCTTCCCTGTCTGTCCCCACACGAGATCTGACAGGTGTGACCTTTTGGCAGTGCTGGTAGCAGCCACTTTTGCTGGCAGACGCTAGGCCTGGATTAGTCACCATCTCTGAGGTTCGTGGCACCTTGCACGGGTACGCACAGAGAAGATTTCTCCAGCGTGGCCCCAAGGCCCACTATGAAAAATAGAACGCCTAATGCTTTTAGAGTCATTCATCAAAGACGAGAGAAAGGCCTGGATACTTTGTGTGCTGACTTTCCTCTCAGATTCTTAATTCAGAACGGAGATGCAGAAACAACTCACTTATTGAAAAGTAATAAAAGAGAGATGAAGAGTTTTATTGTAACCGCTGTAAAAATGTAATATTCCGACACCTTCTCCCCCAGAAGAGTGCCTCGCCATTTTACAACCGTTCCTATGCTTCAGAAGATCTTTCCGAACGGGGATATCATAGGCTCAACTGTTGAATACATAGAGAGCTTCCTCACCAACGCGGTGCTTACATCGGCCGCATCATGAATGACGGTTACAGGGAGACCGCAGAGAATAACAGAACAGGGACAGAAAAACTACCCTGGGAAACAGTCACCATGCCAACCAGGCACAAAGCAGCCGGACCAGTTAACCTATCCAGTGAACTGCTACACCCTAGGGTACTGCTTGGTAATGACATCTTTTCCTGCACATCTTGAGCTCCATTCCACTACTCCTTTCTGTGTTGATCTTGCTGGGTCACTGAGGGATGCTTGGGTTGGGAGATGACGCTCAGTGTGTACTCCTGCCAAAAGATTGCAGGACAAACTCAGCCGGTGCTGTCTCTTTCATTTATTCAGATTGCACTTGAACAAGCAAGAGGCAAGCATGATACTGGGAGGAGGGTGCCTATTGGAAAGACCACTAGCTTAAAGGTCACACATCATGGGACATCTACCGGGATTGGAAGGCATGGTAAAGTGGGAAAACCTGAGGAACGAGCGATGTTAAAGTCTTACAAACACAATCTCAGACGTATCCTGACATGCATGAGAATACTATGCTAATTATTTTGTCTATATCTAAAAGATAATGAAAAAATTAAATCCAAATCATATTGAGCAAAAAAAGCTGTTGACTTCTGGTGTCCCCTCTCTCTCTCTCGTGTAACGTCAGAGCTCCAACTTGGTGTCGTGGAGCCACGCCAGCATCTCTGGTCCCAGGTCAAAGAGGCCGGCCTCCGAGGGTGGTCTATATAGGGGGCAGATGTTGATGATGTGGTCGGCTGTCTGCTCGGGGTCTCCGCACTCGCATGCCGCACTGTCCGCCAGTCCCCACTGCCGCATAGACGTGTTGAAGCGCCCAACACCAGTTCTTAAGCGGTTCAGTGTGGTCTACTGCTGGCGAGGTAGTTCGTCTCCTCCTATGGCGCCGTCTCCTGGTTCCCAGATATAACTGGTGTCCCCAATAAATATGAGGTAAATTGTAAGGCATGTTTAGCATGTCTGCCTCTCACTCATAAGGATCCAGGGTTGAATTTTGGTTTGGGCCTTTCGTGTGTAGTTTGAATATTCCCGCAGCCCTTGTGTGTGGCTTTCACCAGAAACTTCGACTCCCGCACACGTTCAAAAACATGCGATGGCAGGTTAATTGAAGACTAATTTGCTGATAGGTGTTTTTTTGGCGTGAACGGGTGTTTGTCTCTATATATGCCTTCATGTTACTGTAATGACAAATCTTGCCAACGGGAGATTAGCAGTGGGTTACATTGCGTGGTCCAGCTGACCAGGTAGCTACTAGAGATGGTACAGCCAATCTGTAACCCTGAGTTGGGAAATAGGCATTCATCTTGTTAGTTCAAGTGATTTATCACAGTCGAAACATTCTGCAACGCACAGACACCATCTTCCTTTATTCCTGCATGCATGAACTGATATGCCTGTCTCAGATCCGCATCTTCCCCTCTGTTATGGATGGGCTGGATTACGAGAGCCTGGTTTATCGAACAAAGTTTGAAGGCTAAAAGGAATGTGTTGAAAATTAGGTAATAATCAAACAATGTATTGTCAATGAGGTACAAACGTCCTGTCTCGTCTTGTCTAAATAAGCCGAAGAGAGAAACAAACGCTCAGCTTAAGTAATTAGAGCCAACACATTGCAATGCTGTTTTATGTGCCCAAATGCATTTGTTTGCTTAAATGACTGAGCATTGCATCAGGCATGCAGATTGGGTTTGTGCTTTTGTGTGTACCCATGTGTTCTGTGGCTATGCCAATGGGCTCTTAGACACTGGTGAAGATGGTGGTTGGTGGTGGTGTGGTGTGGGGGGGCAAAACGCTCTTTGAGAATGGAATTTAGTAGCACGCAGGCAGCTCCGGCGTAAGTGCTTCAAAGCAGCAGTCTGCCGCTAAGATTGCGTGCACATGTGCATGTGTGATGTATGATTTTATATACATATACATGTATATATATATACATATATATACATATGTATATATATATACATATGTATATATATACATTACGATATATATATATATATATATATATATATATCCTAACCCTAACCCTACCTCAGAAGGCAGACAATTGCTTGTTGTCCCCACAACAGCAACAAGGAAAATAGGCATGAACATTCAGGCTTTTTCGTTTAGGCAGTGTGAAAAGAGTTAGTGACTGTCTGCTTTTAAATTTGCGCTTGGAATACACTTCTTGCAAATTGACATGCATGGAGATGAGTTGAGGATTTATAATTTGATGTGAAAATTAGTTCTCAAAATTTGTGCGGCGACAAGGACTGAAATTTATGATTTTCCTGAAGAGAACGCTTCCTACACCGCCCGGAGACCGAAAAAGGACGAGAGTGAAATGAAGGACTCTGCCAAGACGCCAAGCATAAAATTTCATCAACCAGAAGACTTTACTGCTCGGGGCTCTTTCCCCATGGCAAACAGGAGAGGCAGGGGAGCGCTACATCAGGAAGAGGAATAGATTTATGAAGGGTGATGCTCTTCCTTTAACCCCAGCATTTTGTCAAAAGTGAGAAGAAAACATTACAAGGGCTACAATCAATAGTGCAGTTGTCCAGCCCATGCGTATGAGTGCATCACTTAGCTGAAACATTAGCCGCTGAAGCGATGACAGACGTGTTGCTGATGAAATCAGGGGCTACTGCGCACCACAGCCTCGCTTTGAATTCATCATTCATGGGTCACGAGCGGCACACTACCCAAGCCAAGCTCAAAGTCAATATTAATGAGAGGAGACACTCTCCAAATGGAGCTGGTGACAGCACGCGCAATAGCCGCCTTCGTCGCCACTATCTGCCCATCAGCGGGTGAGCGAGGCCGCGCTGGAGATGAGGTTTCAAACAAATGCGGCGCGCGTGTATGACTTGCCTGTCGCTGCATCTACAAATACCTCAGAGAGATGTCACAGTAATGGAATTTTTGTTTGGAAGGATGGTGGCAGAAGTGAAGAACGGAGCAGATACACAGGAATACGGGCTAAGCTGTCAGCGCAAATATGAAATGGGACTGAAGATTATCAAATCTAATCCTACAACTGGTGAAAAGACATCAGGGCTACAATTTTTACTTCATGATTTGTGGGCAGCCAGGTAATTATTATACATTTATGTAACGCTGGGGTTTGATTTTTTCTCCAGCGTTTCTCGGATGGTACTGTGGATAAAGGAATAGGCAAAGAACCTAGAACCAACATTGACAGACTAGAAGTTTCATGAAAATACACCACAGAAGTCTTAAAACTTGGAGCGCATACGACAATATTTCATGGTGTCACACGAGTTACAATACCTCATAAGATTTGGAGAACAACATATTACTTTGTACAAGCACAGTTGCCTACCTTTTGAGGCACGTCAGGCTCATGTTTAACAGTCAGGCATGGTTGGATTTTAAATATTAGGAACTTGAAGGTGTTTGAGATTGAAGGTTTATGATTTGCTCATCGGAAAACTGCATCCTTGTCAGAGGCGTAAGGCCTTGTGAATGATGAACATGCATAAAGGTGTATTCAACTTGTTGTGCACCACTTGCAATAACAGGCGTAATAGCCACGGGTTCTATAATCATCACCTCCGAAGAAAGGTGCATCTGCGTTGGGAGCAGGAAGTAACATTAGCTCAGTCAGCCTAAGACAATCATCACATTCACAGGCCAACAATGGAAGCAAGTGCTGTGGTAAATTGAACCCATATAAGCCTCATAAAACATTCCAGATAATGCCCGTCTGCTTATTGGGCAGACATAATGAGCTTTATCGCATTGTAAATGCACACACAATTGGTAAAATGCAACAAATGCACACGTGCAGTGAGGTGTGAAGTGTCTCCTAGAACAGTAGATGGGCGTTCACTCAAGTAGGATTTAAACACCGGCAGAGATTACCACAATTAAAGTCAAGCTTCCAGTCCTTGTCTCCTAATCTTTTTTTTTTGTTGGTATTTTATCAAAACCATTTGGCATTTTTAATGAAGGAATTACAGACATCCCTGACATCCTGTCAAGTGTTCCCTAGTGGAACCCTAACAAGCTACCTGAACTTCTCAGTGGCAACACCCACATTGACAACTGTAAATCCCACGCATGAATTATTGTATTTGTTTTTTGGTTTTTTTTACGCAGAAGGGGAAAACTGCAATGGCAAATAAACAGGTGCATGAATATTAATGTCACACTTAGCAAGAGAACAGGACTTGACCTTCACTTCCACTGCAGTTGTTTGTTGACAGGGAAGTGGGACGGATTTGAGATGAGAGGGTTGGGTAGGAATTAATGGCTGTTTAATATTGGATTGCATTAAGGTGCGCTTGTTGAACGCCGGGCATGAAAAAACAACCAAATGAGATGAACTAATGGGAGAAAGTTGGCCAAACAAAATGCTTAGAAACAAAGGCATTTCAAGACTTTAGATTACAGAGTACACTATTCAGTAAAGTACAATGTAGCCTGACAAATTGGAAACAAAGACAAATTGTACATGTGTGTGGTGGAAGGGGCATATTGCCACCATACACTTGAGTTTTCACGTCTGTGAGCAGACATATAAGAATATTTATCTGTGACAAATTCGAGTTGATGTCATTGTGACTTTTAAAGGTAGGAATACTGATGCAGTCCAAGAAAATAGATAAATGGCCATTCCATTGACAAAGGAGCACGGTTAAATTCATGTTTACATGTATCTTTGTCACATGCTGAAAAAGTCATTTAGCAAGCTATTGACCTAAACGTCAATATTGAGTTCAAATGAAACTTTAAAAAATGCCTGTGTGCCATTCGGGGCATTCAATTTTTGCACTGCACGCTCAGATATACCCTAAATCAAACTGGAGGATGCTGGGGACGAAAGCAGCGCTTCCCGATGCACTGCAGGCTGCCAGATTTTAATCAACACTTCATTGTGTAAGCTCACATCCTCCTGCTATCTGAAGCCTCAATGTGTGCTTATATTCCAATTTCAGAAAAATAGAAACAGCAATATTATGAGCCGATGTGTGTGAAAAGAAGACAGGTGGTTGCAGGGTAGTAGATCTTTTGAGACTTGTCACAGTGTCGTGGTTTATGAGCCCGTGACAGGCGACACACGCCCATCCACATCAAAGTTTATTACACTTCATCACCTCCCCACCTGCAGTGTAATGACATTTAGCCAATCCTATATATGTATATATTAAAAAAAAGAAATCCCAGGAAACTCGTGGGTGTAAATCAATGCCACCCCACCTCTCCAGCTGCTGCTCACATTTATTATTCACGCGTCTGCATCATAATAGAGTATACGAGACAAGCTGATGCGCAGATATGCGTGTGTGGCTGCCAAAAATCTAGCATGAGAGATCAAATGAAGAAAGAGAAGACACACAAAGAGTATACTCTAAAACCCAACCCAGCCGTGTGCGGATCAGTGAGGATTGACAAATGCTAATATCACACTTTACTGCTTACATACAATGTAAATTATGTGTACGGTGTATCTACGCGTGTATACGTACCAGAGTGAATATGTAAGCATTGACAATGTGTGCGTGTGTAGCCATGATATGAAGTGATGGATTTGGTGAGTGGTCTTTCTTATAGTCTGTGCCTGCCCTCTAGAGGCAAGCTGTATGAAAAACAGAAACATGAAGTCTCACTAAAACAAGCAGCATCAAGACAAGTCGGTCCATTCAATCTCACAAACAGCATCAACAGAGGAAAAGAAAAAATGACAATTCAACATATTTCCTACTATAGGTTTATTTTCACATTGAAATGAAAGGAGGCAGCACGGTGCACTCGTGGTTAGGATGAAAGTCCTCATAGGTTTCAATGGAAGTATGAATTTTTATTTGTCTATACAGTATGTGCCCAGTGAGCTTCAGATTGACTCAAATGTGAACACTGCCTGCCTACCCTTACTCCACTTGCAGAGCTGAATAAATAAACCATTACGATTGGCCTACTCATGAGAGATGTGACTGCTATGTGTGCATTGCCCGCGTGCATACATTTACTACCCTAATGACCAGAAAAGACGTGCAAGCATATTTGCCAGATTTTATTTCTACATTATTGGCAACGCAGATGAGCCAACCAAACACATCACCCATGACATTAACAAGAATTGATTTTGTTGCAGGGAACTAAATCATGTCACAAGTTCAATCGTGTTCTCATAACAAATCAGTTAAACCCAATGTATGCAAATCTCAACGATAATAATATCAATATTGAAGTAGCTCCCACCGTGTGACCGAGGTCGTGGTTACGATTATGCAAAATGCTGCAAGTAACACAACAAATTCACACCCGGCCATGATGGCAGCCCGAATTCAGTCTTGCCGCGTGATTGCTTAACAGTCGGAAAACTAAAATTGCACGTCTTTCAACCAGAGCAATTGACTGAATTGGTTCATTTCCCACAAAACAGCACGGAGCGAAGGCGCGAGCAAGCAATGAAAATGTTGACAAACAACGAACGCAGCCTATTGATAGCATTGGAAAGAGGCTACGTGCACAACACAGTCGTTCCATCACGAAAGGGAGGAACATACAGCGCTATTCCCCATTGGTTAAACAATAGCAGGCAAAGTGTCTTGTCACTGCATACCAAAAAAAAAAAAAACGACTGCACTGCATTGAGTCTTTGAATGAGATCTTGAAAGAAAACAGTCGGTTTCCTGTCAAGGTGAAATTCCTGAAATTATTAGCATTATTTACCGCGCTAACGCGCCGCAGAGGGGAGTGAGGCGACAAACAATAAACACTTGAAGATTGCATCTAAAAGGTGAAATATATCCCGTGCCTTTGTGTGGAACCGCTGCGCGATTTTCCTACTCGCTGAAAACTGCACATTTGTTTTGGAGAGAGAATGTGGGGAGGGGAACGCAACATTTTTGAGTCTACGGTATATCCTATCTTTTCTGGCCGCCACGGCTCTTAACACATGTTATATGGACGGTCAGCTAGATGCTAGTGCTCTCTCTGTTCTGGTAAAAAGAAGAATCAGCTTATTAAAAAATGAGCTCGGGAGGAAGCGTCGGTGCTGCACTTCCCGCTTTACCAAGCTAATTAGATAGTTGGGCCAGTAGCCGGTGTCAATGGGGGGAAACAACATATTTCACCCTGTCAGCTGCTACCGTTGACCCCGGCTCAACTTTGCAGAGTCCGTGCCCTGAAATGCCAGAGTGAAATCGGCTTCTTATGAATAACTATGAGGCGGTGTCATCAATTAGCCTATGGGTTAGCTGATGATTCACAAAAGAGGTAACCCATTTTGTTACAGAAGAGTGAATGCACGAGTTGAACGTCCTATTGTAATACAATTTACACAGAGAAAAATATAAATCAGTTAATTTATCAGTCAGGGGTTGATTAAGGCCTATTTTTTTGCCTTTGGATCTGAAACTTTTATTGAATCAGAAATGTTATATTTCCTACTGGGTAAACTATCGTAATTTCTGGACAATAAGTCGCACCCGAATATAAAACGCACCAGCTAAAATTGGGGGGGTGGGAATCCTGTTTTGTTCATATATAAGACGCAGTGGACTATGCTGGTGTGTTAATGTTTCATTTCCATATTTAAGAGAATATGCACAAATATCAGAAAATCCATGAAAAATCCATAGATAAGACACACGGGACTATAAACCGTAGGGTTCAAAGCTTGTGCAAAAAGTAGCGGTTTATAGTCCGGAAAATACGATAATCCTAATCGACGTCACAGACTGACGATATCTTTGCGACTTGGTCTTAAACGGAAAAGGCTGGAAATAAAAAACAAAGATGAAGAAACAAAGCAATAGGCTAGTGAGTTCATTGTTGCTGCCTGAACTTGGGTGTTTGTGAGACAGGATGACATCTCACATAATTTAACTCTTGCTACATTACTACATGATTCATTCAGAAGCTCAACTTCACTTTGACAAGTATGATAATCTGACATTAAAACAGCAATTACTGCCAATTCTTTTGCATTGACATTTAACTCATCTTGCCTTCCAGATGCAATCACAGCTGACGACACCTTCACTCCCACCAAAGAAATAGCAAAGGCAGCGAAGAGAGTCTTCATAACAGCCTTCAATCACTGAATGCCTTCTGGTACCGCATTTTTGACTGCCCCGTCATCACAAGTGTGTGATTATGGCATTAGGGTGCATTCGTCACATCCAAATTTGTAATCAACAAATTGGCATCAGGAATTGATATGTTGCAGCAGCTCATCAGATGGCAGCAAAGGCAGCTGAAATGCAGTGCAGAAGGAGCAGCGGAGGAGGCTTAGGCTCAATTAGGAAGCAACGGCCACGTCCAGACGCTACATTTAATCTTCTAATGCATCGGCGCTAAAGCGTGGAGAGCGACGTTTGACAGCATCAAGGAGGAATCGATCCTTTCCGCACATCTCAACGCCGGCCTGTGCTGTGCCATTTCAACAGCATTCCACACGTGATGAACGTGGAGAGCCGAGATCCGCTTAGTAAGTGAACTCTATTTGATGTCACACTTAGGGTGAGAGGGAAACATTTTAATCTTTTCAAGTACTATTTAATACATCTCAATACTTGGTTGATTGTGGCTGGAAGAGCAACATTTCGGAATGAACAAGACGGACTCAGTTTGGAGCTGTCAGTTTCATACTTCAAAATTGTATGGCGGCAAGCAATCAAGACTTTAAGGCAGCTGGTGAGCACACTTGACTCTCAACCTGTGTGACCATGGCAGCTTGGGTTCCTCAAGCAGCACTGCACCGGACAACTGTCACATGCAAATACATGACTTGGCTCTACACAAAAAAATATAATTACATGTAGAAAAAGAAACTGGGAAAAGTGCGCCACATTAGAAAAAAAAACAAAGAAAACATGACACGAATCGATGAGCGATCTCGCCAGTTTGTCTGCTGTCCTGAGAGGGCCCTGTAGATGTACTTCAATCTAGGGAGACAAATTTTATGCTTGCAACAAAGGGCACGAAAACAGGACATTGCATCTAGGTGGACTAATACTACAGTTAACACAAGCCTTTGGGTTTACGTCTGTCGTTTCTAGCCATATAGTATCACCAAATAGTACAGACAAATCGGCTCAACCCATGACTGAGCAGAAGTGGTTTATGTCAACACCGATATTGGTTTGATGTGCTTTGAAAGCCAGCTGATGAGGCATTGGGTACGAGTACTCAATGGCAAGTAGAGTTGAGTCTAGGCTCGTAGATACTTTTGTTCCATTGTGTGTAGTTTTTTGCCAAAAGAGGTTACTTAGAGGTTGCGTCTGCTATTTTGCCAACAACAGAAAAGAAAGTGTACCACTCCAAAGTGAACCACCAGATCCTGTATAGCTTGGTGAAAACATGGGCACCGTGCTTACCAAGGAGTCCTTATCAGTGGTGTCCATGCGGAGTGTGTGGCTCATTCAATTAATCAGGCATCACTTTAACCAACAGTCTCAGTGACAGGAGACCAAATCACAGGCAGGAGAGGGCTAAAAAGCCATTCCTGACATTCCTATTCGGCGTCCCTTGCACTAATGCACTGTGGCACCATTCTAACTATCCAATTCCAAGACCTGGACCCCCACAGCTTACACAGTCGCACTGCTTCTTTGCCAGCCAACATGGCGTAGCTTTCATTAGACCCCACACCTCTATCAAAGGGAGGAACAGAGCCAGCCGCTCCGTCTCATGTCAGAAACTTGCCTCTAAGGAATGGCCAAGAGACCACAGACTTAGTGGGGAAAAAGAGAGAGAGCGTGATGGAAAAAAAAATATATATGTATATACGTACATTGAGTGTGTTTTTAAAGAATGAGCAAAATATTCAAATTGATCTTCAAAGACATCCAGTACGTCTAAAAGGTTAACATTAATATACTCGCATATATAACTTGCCTTTTGATGACAGGTGACATGGGCGTGTTAGCTAAACCAGTCAACATTGGGATCGCAATATCAGATAGCAGTATACACATTTATTGTGTGATTCCATTTCCATGCATTTCAATGGAGAAAGGTGATGTAACCTACAAATTAAACTGAGTGAAACACTTGGTTAAACAGCGGCTTGAACTAGAAGTCAAGGTACCACTGTACTGTAACAACACTAGGATATGCCACAATTGAATTGAACTCAACCTCAGGAACTCAATGACACCACAAACTCCTCCAAAAGCTCAATGTACTCAATCGCCTCAATGGCTGTATTACTAAACGGCGAGCCATGCAGGTATTATATTTCCTCTGTGAGTGTGTGCAACCATCGGTGAAAGGAAAACTGCACCCGCTGACAGACTAAAAATGGGACCTGAGCAGTGAACCTGAAGAGTGACTGGCTGTGCACATGCGGAGTGATGGACAAGCTTGTAGGTGGGCTCCAAGCTTGCCAACATACTTTGCTTTCTGAATGGTGTCAGGGACCAACATAGCTGTAAAAAATGCTGCTTGCTGCTGAGATGTTATAACCAATAGAGTGGAACCAACAACCTCTCACACACCACACCATACCATACACACACACACGTGCGCACGCGCGCACACACACACACACGCGCACGCACACACACACTGTTGTGACTGCGTGCAATGTGATGATTAAAAAGTTAAGAGTGGAAAAGAAAATGTAACAGAAGAAGCAAATGATCAATGACACTGAGCAGGAGTCTCTCTTTGTACGTATATATTTGGAAAACGTAACGCTCAGAGCTTTAGTTTATGTTGTAAACAGCCAACTGTGAAATGAATCACCCAAAGAAGTAAAAATGGAAGAAAGAAATGAAGCCGTTCCCCATTTTGCTGCTATAAAAGACTTTTTTTCGGGGGGAGGCAATGTGCCTGTGGGGATTTTTGTCAGGTTGGACCAAAGAGACGTCTGCTGGATCTGCTCCAATCGCAGTTCCAGTTCATCACAAAGGTCTTTAATGGTCTTGAGAGCAGGACACTCATCAAGTTTTTTCACACGAGGGCAGCCTTTGCGAGCAACGCTTGGTGAATGTAAAACTATGAATGTAGGAAGAAAAAAAATCCACATAAGCCAAGATTCTAAGCCAGGGGTGGGCAAACTTTTTGACTTGCGGGCCGAATTGAGTTCTAAATTTTGACCGGGGGGCCGAACCAGGAGCAGATGGATGTAGTGTTTGTGTGAAGTAATATAAATGACATGTAAAGGTCATTGCATAAAAGGTTTTTACTTTTAGCAGACACTAAAGCATGGATATTAAAAAAAGCTTTTTGAAAACAAATGTATTTATTAACAGCATTAAAAAAATATTTCACCAAAAAACTACTATCAGTGATTCTTATTAAATACAACACTGTTATGATGAATAACATTTTCCATCACTTCAGCGCCTGCAGGTCAGATTTATGAAATATGTTTATCTAATGAGGCGAAATCACATCCAACGGCAAACATTCTGACCAAATACATCATCTTGAAGAATCAGTGAAAGAATACATCTAAATAAAGTAATAAAGAAATCAATAGTATTGTTGGTTTCCCTTTTTTGCTAGTGCATCATAGTCTGGAGTAAAATTTGTTGTGGTAATTCTTAGGATAGAGCCGAGGTGTCGGTCCGTTAACCTAGATCTGTGACGGGCTGTGTTGACGTTCATGTGGCTGAACGTCTTCTCACACACGTAGGTCGAGCCAAATTGTCCACTCTTTTTTAACATTCGGCACTCAGTGTCCACCTTTCTTTTCTTCGGGCCACTCATTTTAATGGAAGGATTCCAGGGGAAGGTTTGTGGGTGGCATTAGCGTAAAACTGTATCTGAAAACTCAGCGCGCGAATTACGAGAATATTGACGTCACAGCCTACACTCGAAATTCGGCACTGATAGATGAAATTACTACGTACGACTGAGTACGCACACGCACTTGTGAGTGTGCACCGAGCTTTCTGACACGGCTCCCGGGAGTAAATGCGCGGGCGGGCGCTTCCCCATCTACTGGGGAAACATAGTAATTGCAGGGAAAATGACCCCCAAAAAAATTAATAATACAATTTATTCAGGTTTGGCGGGCCGGATTAAACGGCCCCGTGGGCCGGATGTGGCCCGCGAGCCGTAGTTTGCCCATGTCTGTTCTAAGCCAATACTTGTTTGATGGGAGGCAGGCATTATAACCACCCCACCCCCATATTTTGGAATTTTATATTCTTGCGTGATG
Source organism: Syngnathus acus (assembly GCF_901709675.1). NCBI lineage: Eukaryota > Metazoa > Chordata > Actinopteri > Syngnathiformes > Syngnathidae > Syngnathus > Syngnathus acus. Next base: position 14,143,042 of record NC_051095.1, on the reverse strand, counting down.
CTCGTGTCCACTTTGCTGCTGTAAAACCTGAATTTCCCCTGGGCACAATTGATGTTCTATTCTATTCTATTCTATTCTATTCTATTCTATTTAGAGGTAGGTATGAAATAAGAATTATGTCCACAAAGTTGTAGTACGTGAAGTAATAAAAAGGAAAGTGAAAAGAACAGCACTTATTGACTTTACAACTACCTGAATGTGCAATAATTATGCAACCTGCGGGTTTGCAGTGATTTTGAGCCTCCTAGCAAACTTTCTTCTTTTCTTTTTTCTGACAGTATGTGTCAGGGCATGGGCAATAAAAATGAAACACTAACTGAAAATACGAGCAGAAGTAATACTGTATCGGCAATGTCAACAAGAGGACTTTAGAGCAGCGGTTCCCAACCTTTTTTTGTGCCACGGACCGGTTGCATGTCAGACAATATTTTCACGTTGTTGGAAAACAGCCTAGCACTGAATGTAATACAATGCATGACACACTTAATGTATGATTTCCTATTAAATTCTCAGGGGAACACGTCGCAACATGTAATATTCAAAATGCCGCTGGGCTGTGTGGTTTAGCGGGCATATAATGGGTGAAAAGTGTAAAATGAGGGATGTGTGGAGCGTGACTGTGTGACCAAATGTCATTGTTAACTTCCAATTTGAGAGTGCACCGAGTAAGATACAAATAACAGTCCCTGTGTGTCCAATCTCAACTCTGGCAACCCAATTAGAGGAGTAACAGGGCCAAAGACTTTCCTCTGGCAGACTGCAAGAAAGTCGTTTACAGACCCCCATCTGAGAAGGACAGTGAGGGGGCACATTGCTCAAATATACGTATATCGAAACTACTACAGCAAAGTTGGAAACATGCAATACATGTTTTAGCCGTAACTCTATCACACTGGCGGATGGTTGATGAAATTTTGAATTAATTTATTCTATTGTATGTATGTAACAAAGTAAGTCCATTTTCAGTGGGGTGCAAGTTCACATATTGATCAGACATACCCACAATGTTAGAGAGCAGAAACTTGATTTTTAACAATTTTCATTTATCATTTAATATACTGTCCTTAAAAAAAAAACATTCAAATTTGGCAGGATTACTAAAATTCTTCTATGTGGCGTGTGAAATTTAAAAGACATTTATTTTCATTTTATAGCAAGTGAACCAGTAGACCAAAATTGACATGCTTCATTTACAGCATTTCGTCATTGATTTAAGGGACCTTTTGCAAAACATTTTCATTTGTGCCTCAGTATGTGCTCTAAATGTGACCAGCCAATTATGGCTTTCTTTCATCACAATTACTTAAAATATAAGATTTTGTGGGAAAGCACAACAGAAAAAAAAAAAAGACGCTCATTAAATTGATAGCAGTTCATCCTTAAAAGCTAATGAAACAGTCACACATGAACTGTATAGCCGGTGGGCCCCAAGAAAGTTTGCTTTTGATTTTCCACTGATGAGCAAAAAAATTATGTTAAAAGCTGTAATGTTGCTTTTTCTAACTGCTGACTTCACAAAGCAAAAAAATAATAATTCTGCTGGCAATAATAGGGCGGGCTTGCTTGAACAAATCTATTATGTGTTTGGTCAAAGTAATTCAATTCAATGCTGTCGTTTTGAATAGCCGGAAATTGATTGAATGTATCACGGTCATAAAATGTAAAAAGGCCGTGTCATTAAACCAACCTGCATGAAACACAAAACCACATCAATTTCATTTCAACATAATCTCTCAGGTCGGCAACATCCCAAAAAAAAATCCATGCATTCTGAAGGTAAAATATGAAAGGTTTTAAGATAAAAGATTAAAAAAACGGGGTGAAAAAAAAAGGATGTGTTTACAGAAGACCTGTTAAGTCTCCTCGATATTTAGTTTGATTTCAAATTAACTTCTCCCGCAAACCCCCAAAAGGCTTGATTGAATCTAATAACCTGGAACCAGATAAAAGTAACTTTGCTTTATCTTCAACAATTAAACTACTAACGTCTGAGATAAAGGCAAACTAACTAGATGCTTTTAAGTGCAGAAATAGTTCCTCACACAGGGGCTTTTATTAGCTTAACTGCAGGCGTAGGTACCAGATCTACTCGGGTGATCGGATCGGCTCAGGGGCCTGCACCTCGTGGTGACGCCATGCTATATAATTGGCTCAAATACACTACGTGACGTTTAAGATTGTGGTTGGTCTGTTGTGCGAAAAAGTGGATTGTAGTTCAAACACGAAATCATTTTGCAAAGAAAACAATGATTACGAGGAATGTGAATGTGCACTGTTTCCACAATGTGCACAAGTTGGTGATTATTTGTTTTATTAATTCTTTCGCTATTTTAAAAAGAAAATTTGCAGCCACAGCTGGTCGTGTCAATTTGTAATGAATGAGGTTCTTTAATGAAATATTGTAACCTGTGTGGTAGCGCTTAAATACGTTGTTTGGAAGAAGACTAGAACAAGTGTTTTTTATGTTCCTTCGGCAATCAGTCCAGAGTGTTAATGATTAAACGGGTGTACCAATGGCCAAAGCCTCCTCAATCATACCGCTGCGATGTATAATTCAACGAGGGCTGCCAAGTCGCTCGCTACGTGCTCCTCCTGTTTTATCCGCGTCTACACAGTCTGTCTGTGTGACTCTTTCCTCTCTGACTGAACTCGTCAACAGACGCTTCCTGGGCCACCGCATAATTCATCACGGCCGTGTGTTAAATTGCGCAGCCACTTCAAATTCCATTCGCAAATGGCAATTGGGCGGTTGCCTTGCTTCAAATGGCACAAGGGTGCGGGACGGGGAGGTAACGTCGCAGAAAAGCCTGTTTGATCATCCTGCCTAATTACGTGCATAACAATACCCAAATTGTTTTGCTGGTAATCGGTAGGAGAATATGTAAATAGGCCCCACTGCCATGCACTTGAATGCTGAAGGATGAAAAAAAGAAAAGTTGAATGTGGTGCTTTCTTGTTTTGAATTTCAAAAAGAAAGTAATTCTCTTTATAACCCCAGGCATGAATTGTGCATATTATAATCAATTATAGAGATCTGAATAGCAGATTTATCTATGGAGAGAACATCTGGAGACGAGTACTTCAATGAGACTTTTGCATCAAAAAAAAAAAAAAAGGAGCAGTGGGGGCAGGGTGGGGGCTTCACAGTGGAAATGAAAATTTTGCAAACGAAAGCAGAGCGTGAAGACACACAGGGTTAGGGTTGCAATTAGGACAGAGACGGCGGCGCACAACTTGCTGATTGATGGCGCCGGGCATTCACAAACGCGTAGCTAGCACAGGAGGATGGGCATCCATAAAGTACCACACACATGCTGGGAGACAATAATAAAGCCAGCATGTCCACACACTCACACACACACCTACACACACGCACGCACACACGCACACACACACACGCACGCACACACACATATAAGCACACGAAACATCAACAAAGAAACGATGAATCCCGCTCACTTTGCTAACTTTACTTTCTACACAAGTACAGAGACACACACCACCGAATTTAATAAGGAGAGTTACTTTTTGTCTCAGTCTCTTCAATCCTCTAGGTCGCGTCTTACGCTATACGAACCCTTCAAAACAATGAGTTATCACTTCTCCAAGTACTTGTGATGCTTAGGAAGATAACAGGCGCATAGGAAAGGATCAGACCGCAGCATTTTGTTTTGATTTTATCCCAACTCTTTCTGCCCTTTTGGGCTCATCTGCATGTCGGCGTTCCTCTGGGGAATGTCATGCATCAGTGTGTGTTGCTGTGGCTATACGGCGCTCAAGGCGAAAAGAGCAACTGACAAAGGCACTTTAATGTTGGTGCACTCGCTGTCTTGGTGAGCTTCTGTTCAATAATTCAATCGACAGACTCCAGGTGGTGGCCAGGTTAGCTTTGCCTCTTATCCATCTACGTAAGTACGCGGGGACGCAAACATGTTGCATTAAGTCAATCCTTTAACAGCCGCTGCCAAAACCCAGGTTGAACCTTTTCCCCCAAAACACTAATCAGGAGTCCTGCTGGGTCTGCAGATAGAAGCACAGGCACTGCGACTCCCTTTGCCTTCATGTTGACTCTCCGGGGGAGGGGCGGTGGGGTGGTCGAGGGACTGAAGTTGCCCAAGTTTTCTCAGATGTCATGGAGTGCTTGAGGAATAAAATAGCAAGAGACTGGGAGGCAGTGGCGCTACTGGTAGAGCTTCCAAACACAAACAAGTACATCTGTCACTGCATCTACACTTTAAGGCCACCAGCTGAAAAACTCCACTGCGTGCTATGACTGCAGAAGGTGCAGTTTTTAAAAAGTTTTTAACTTCACGCTGAAGTCCCATGGACAGTGGTTGGAGAAAATTCTTCAAAACATGACTTTAACCTGAATAACCAATGAGTGAGGAGAGAGAACTAAGCTCGGACCACAACAGGAATTTATCCCTTCACTCCTCGTTCTTTAACTAAGAACGAACAATGAGACTTAATCGCAAATCACCCCACATAGAATTGAATTGAAGCAGGCTAGGTTTGTAATACCAAATATGTTCCCAGTAGACAACAAGGGAATGGCCTCACCCACACCAGCTGTTGGGGAAAATCTAAAATTTTCCCCAAAATCCTGATGGCCTCTCAGTTTACTAATACTGGTAGTAAACTGACCAGTAGAAAACTCGCAGAAAAACGTAAGTAAAAGCCTACAGATTTGGTTTATTGTGTTATTTATAATGTTTCTAATCATCACATGGACAAAGACTAATAACAGTACAGTTAATATTTCATAGTAGTTATAGTTTCAGAGTAGCAATAATTCAACAATTTGTTTTATTGTGCAAGTAATAAATATGTCGTAAATTCTACGTAATTATTCTAAACAAAACAACTAGTTTGAAATTGACAATTGGTATCAAAAGCTTAACTGATGTGAATACATGTATTCTGGTCAGTGGTTGTGAGGTGGCTAGTAAATATTCAGGGGTGGCCAGCCCCCGGTGGCGCCCCTGCCAAGATTTCGCGTATGCCGACTTACGCCATACGGTGGGCGTGAACCACTTCACACTCGTCAGCCAGGTCAAAGAGAAATTTGAGGATACACAGAACTGACAAAAATACACATATGTTAAATTGGTGACGTGCCTGTCAGTATCCTCTCAGATGCAATTTTAGATAGCTTGAGGAGTAAAACACAGAATTCATGTACAACCAATGATGGCCGCATGAAGGAAAAAATGATGCAAACTCCCTTCAGTGAGCAATAGATTAGGGCTTACAAAATCAGTGCACAAGTACGTAACCAACATTCTTTCACTCACACTGGCATGAAAGCAGAAAAGAACACACACCACACACACTTGGGGAAGAAAATGGCAGAGCCAGCTTGCCATCTCTCAGTGGACAGGAGGAACACTCCTGCCACATCATCTCAGAGTGCTTTTCATCTCCGTGTGACAACATGTCAGCTCCAGTCCCTGTCACTACACCACACTGCATTGATATTCACCAACTGTGCAGCAGCCTGGGACACAACACAACCAGGCCAAAAATATGACACTGGAAGAAGAACTCTAGCTACTTTGTCCATAACACACGCACGCACGCACGCACGCACGCACGCACACGCACACACACACATCCAGTCATTCCAAATAAATGAATGAACGAACGAACGACACAATGAATGAATGAATGGATGAAGCACATCTCATGGAGACCCGCTTGCACAGATGTGTGCATATGTGCCACGGTGTTCTGAATACAGCAAGTAAATATTCACACTAAACACCTACAACTAGTCTTACGTGTTTTACTGGGCAACACTTCTACCGGACAATGACTAGTTTGCTTTTCTATCATTTCTGTTCCCTATGGAATTCAAAATGTTTGCAAAAAATATGCCTCAGTTAGCAACCGCATGATCCACTCCACAAATGTTTATTGATTTGGAGGGCTTTTTTGGTGTTGCAATGACCAAGTGCTGACTGAGAGGAATATACCAGACATTGAACTTATTTCAACATGTCTCAGTAAAAAACAAATAAATTGATTATAAAACTAAGGTATAAAATAAACGTGGCTAAGCAAAGTGCTCAATTAGCATGAATATGACCCAAGAAGCTTGTATAAAACAGATTTATTAGCGCACAATATTATAACAGTGAAGGAAAGTCGTACACCTTTCTGTTGTGACAACCCAATAGAAAATATGGCAAATTCAACAATTCAATATTAAAAAATGCCATTTTCTTTTGATACTCGAATAAGATTTTTTACAAAAGCAGTCATCAGAAAGTCTCTCTGCACTCATCCTTGATCAGTTTTAATCAATCAATCAACGAATGAATCCATCAACCGGTCATTTTATTTATCTCTAGAGAGCAATTAAAACAATTTTTGATGATAAAATGGTTCTATACTTTTAAACATTACCTACATTTTGTGTGACCTTTGAGGACAAAAACGCAGGTCATAGTGTTTTTACATTTCATAGTGATTCATTTATTTTTTATTTTATTAGAACATTAAGTGTGATTTTTTTTTTTTTTTCCTACAATAAAATCTGACCAGTTGATCATTGCCTCAAAAAGCTTGCACTGTACTCCCATTTCGATGTAGATAAAACTGGGCCAACCCAAAAGCAAATTGGTTTTCATTGGTACCCCGTTAAGACTTCGAACGCATGTGAAATTAAACTTTTATTCCCCAAAAGGATACACAACACAGTTTGCTCCTTGCGGATGCATCAATACCAAGCAAAGGATTGTTACGGCTGTAATTTATTCCCCTAAGGCAAAGGGTGTGATTCGAGGGCTGGATGTCTGTCTGCGCCTGTATGTGCATGTAACATGTCAGCTGCTGTATAAAACATCGCAGATGACGCAGAGGTGCGATGAAACGTAATCGAGTGCATAGTCGAAGTCCAAATATATTGGCCGCGCTAGCCCGGCTGTCACGCCAACACAAAACAAACTCGGCGAGGGGAGGATGCATCCAGTGGAGCAATTAAATGTCACTGTGTGTGTCTGCATAGTGGACAAAATCAGGCGGACTGCAGGAACGCTACTGAAAAGAGCAGGAAGCGTGGATTAATCCGGCCGAGTGTCAGGGCTGGACGGCCGCTGCAGCAGCCAGGACTTCGGGGCTTGTTAAAGTTGATTTATTAGACCACTGTTTACTCTGGCTTTCCCTGGCAAGGCAAGGTCAACAATAATGGTCTTCTGAATGTGAATAAATCTCAACCTGGCTACATGGCGCCCACTGTTGAAATTTGCACTAACCCTATACACCTCTCATGAACAAGTCATCTTTCTGAGTAGGAAGCATTTGGGAACACTTTGCAATTACCTTTTTTTTTAAGTCTATTACTCCCTTCTTTGCGCCCTCAGTTCTAGGAATAGTTGATGCTACATCTGTTCAAGCATGTGGGAGTCAACAACCATTAAATCAATTAAAGGCTTTTTTTTCTTTTTTTTAAAGTAAGGGTGGGGAGCAACCCATTTGCTCGCTATTAAAACACTGCATTGTTTTCACGTTAAAAGTTGCCAAGATTGCACTGCTTTCTCGAAATCACGGAAGAAGCAGACTGGAAGGCAGTCAATGTATATTACGTTATTTCTTCCCCATTGTTTCACCGCGGCATGTCTTCAGGTGAAATAAACATATATTTTTAATTTTAACGATGTTTCCTGCAAAATTAAACAGAAAGCAAATGAAACAGGTAGATGACGGGTCAAGGTGGGCATGTTTGGAATGCTGTCTAATTCCTTTTGAACGCAAACCTCTCTCCACAACTCTTCCAGGATATTTATTTTCTTTAAAAAATCCATAAGTACAGTGTAGAAAGGATTCTGAATATTTTAATGAGTAATGTTTGCTTGCTGCTTGATGTACGGTGATGGTCACCAAGGATCTGCTACGGAGTTGTTGTAATGTGGTTATCCTTGCAACATTGCTGCACTGATACAGACAAAACGTCCGCAAGGAACAACTCAAGGCAAAGGCCATTTATTTGCACCAAAATGAAATAACAAGGAAGGGTCCCGATAATAAGATGCCTCTCTTAAAAAAGGTATCGCATCCTCGTGCTGCTATCAACACTGCCAGAGGAGAAATTATACTGTGGAATAAAGGTCATCATATCAGCTCGTGTAACAGCTTCACATGCCGGTATGTACTGCAACTGCGTTTGCTTGGAAACAACGGTATCTGAAAATACAGATGATTCCATACTGTATAGCACAGATGTGAAAGTCAAAGCCCGCTGGCATGGAAAGCTGCGTGATGACCCACTGGAATACATATATTTCAGCCAACGGAGGTTTTCAGATCTATTCTTGCGACTCAAACAAGTGGGGATGTGTCAGCATAGGAAAGATGGTAGCTGAAGTCGCATCCATTTTACAGCAAGGCGTGGTTTCACGCATGAAGCAGGTGTGGTGTGTCACATTTACAAGACTATTTTCACTTTAAAACTAATAAATGTTTGATGATGGCTGCAGCATGACTCAGGGTTTGATTATTTCTATTACATGAATTTTGTTGATAAATAAGTAGACCTTGAACCACATATTATGTGCGAGTACACTATAAACATCAGATGAACTTCTTTTAGTCTTCACTTCTATTTATAATATTTCAACTGATCTAAGCTGAGCCTGCCAAGTAGGATATGTCTTTCGGAAGCGCTATGGTAGATGTGTGACTGTTTGCAATCTTTATGAAAAAGTCAGCCTGTTTTTTTTTTTTAACATTTGTCACCTTTACCGTAGCTAATGATACAGAAACATCACAAAGAAAAAAGGAAAGAAAATCTGACAAATGTATCCTAGGTGATTTGTCAAGATTCTGACATGCTGGTGCAGAGCTCAGCGCCAAGCTCTTTGATATTGTCATTAAGCCCTATGTGAGGTTGATAGCGGAAAACTTTAACCTCAGCACTTGAACACCCCCATCCCCTTTTTTCCAAATCACACAACAAAGTAATCCAGTTAATAACAAACACGACAGCTATTTAATATTCCCCCCGCAAGTGCTGAAATTTGTCTGCAATGCCTCAGAGACATACTGGTGAGATTAGCATAAACCTATGTACCAATATGCTTTGCTTAATTTTAAGGAACTAAGAGCTTCTGCCGGCAGCGTTCCTCCAAGCGCAAACACGTCGCACGTCGGTGCAATCTAATTCAACAGCCACCACTTGTGCTTCTATCTAAAAGCTCATTGTGTATTTAAATGCCCCTCAGAGGAGATAGCAAGCAAACGTAACATTTTTGCAATTATTTCATTTTCACCTGCTGAAACATTAATGCCTTGGAGGAAAAACTTGTGAGGGTTGTTCTATTTAAATGAAGAACAGAAAAGTAGGAAAATAAGACTATTTATTTAGAGACCATAGAGAAGTCATTGGGACAACATTCCTTTAATCAATCAAAGAATTCTGTCAATCGTGTGAAATTCATGCGTGTTTATCAATCTTATCTTAAAGCAAGTGAAGCGAAATGAATTGCACTACTTGGGTGCAACCAGTAGAAGTGCTGCTGACTCAATCTCTGCTATTTTGCCATCTAAAAGAATCCGAACGTGACAGCCGATATGGGGAGCTCTAAGGCTGGCCAATTAATAAAAAATGTTAATCAGTATTTCGATTTTGCCTTCTGAAGAACAAAGTGTGCAGCAGGGATTAACGGCTATGATGCTAAAATGGGTGTCTTGAGCAGTTCAGTTTTGGTAGGTGAATAAATACACTGTAAAAATGGTGACGGAAATTTACATGTAGTTCAACATGGTGGAAGAGAGCTCAGCACTGTTGTCTCACACAAAATAGGCATTGGGTGCCATTCCAGCTCTGGTTTCCCACAGAAATAAAAACATGTTGGCTGCCCTCTCTTCCACAGGAGTGAATTTAAAAGAAATACCGTATTTTCTGGACTATAAATCACACCTGATTATAAAACGCAGCAGCTAAAATTAGGGGATAATCTTGCTTTGTTCATATATAAACTGCACCGGACTATAAGCCGCAGATGTTTTAATGTTTAATTACCATTTGTAAGAGAATATACACAAATGAGATTGTTAGGAAATAGATGGTTCTTTGGGGCACACATACCTTTTATTAACATAGCGTTTATTGACAGAGATGAAGGAGCTCTGCAAACATACAATCATGTATAAATCTCAGCGACAACAATAATAAACTTAATGTGCAGGGAACACTAGCAACACACAACTAATAATAAATAAAATGGGACCACTTACAGCGGTAAAGTTGGCAATTTGATACGAGCTACACTACCGTTCAAAAGTTTGGGGTCACAAAATTGTTTGGGTGACCCCAAACTTTTGAACGGTAGTGTATATATTTATTTAGATAATTATTTATAGATTATATATATAATCTCCTGTGTAAAAAATCTTATAATATATATGTATACTTATATTCATAGATTTTTTATAATCTTATACAAATATAAGATATCATTTATAATATTTAATTCATAATATTTTATTATAATAATATTTACACTACCGTTCAAAAGTTTGGGGTCACAAAATTGTTTGGGTGACCCCAAACTTTTGAACGGTAGTGTACACGTATAGCTCCGGAGAAGACATGACTGGGAAATAAATACTGAAAAGGGTGACGCAACAAGATGTAATCAACAATAGCCCAGTGCCCTCTAGTGGCCAGAGGAAACCTCTACAGTACACGAGCAGCTATATTCTTCCTTCGTTAAGAGCTAAATCGACTGCCTTTAACTTAAAAGCGGCTTCATATGCATTTCTTTTGTCCACCATAATGAGGGTTTGTGTATAAAAGCTTCCTTTCTCTAGTAATGTCCATCTTGATCTCGTTCTGTCTCTTCGTGTCAATTGTGCAGCACTATTTGCCTGGCGGACGGACATGCAATCAACACACCACTCTTCTCCCCAGTGACCATATGTCTGGTCAAATATCCCTCCGCCCAGCAAAGCGGTGCCGCACAACAGCAGTCCACAAGCTTTTTACAAACATTGTATAGGTGTATTAGGCATCACAAAAATAAAATAAAAAATCCATAGATAGGCCGCACCAGACTACAAGCTGCAGGGTTCAAAGATTGTGCAAAAAGTACCGGCTTATAGTCCGGAAAATACGGTATACAAAAAAATGGTCTGTTGCCATGGCCATGACATCAACAGGTAAGGTAACAGAAAGTATTCGTTTTAATGACATCGCTTAATTTTGGGAACGCTACCTTTTTAAACCATGATACTTATAATTGTCATCTCCAATATACTTAACAGGGTGGAAAAAGCTGCATTGATTATAGAAATGGAATGAGGCGATATTTAAAGCACATGTAAGGGGATAACATTTGTGGATCACAAGAGTATCTCGGTAGCCCCCAGCAGAGTTTCAACAAGATATGTTAAAGTAACTTAACAGATGATTCATAGTTCAATCAAGCTTTTTTATTCCTACAACTAAAGTGAAGTGTTAACTTCAATTTGAGAACTTTCCGTGACCGAGAGTGAGCATCATTGCGTTTATTTGATTGTGCTAAATCACACCGCTCCTGAAGTGAGTCACTTTAGGACGCCATCAAAAGTGCCACTCAGTCTGCTGGTTTTGATGAAGCTTTTGATATGCCTTCACTCCATTAGGCAGTCAAAGAGATTGCATTTACACGTCGACAGAAAATCAAGTTGACTAATGATACTCTCAAAGGCAGCCTTTAACAATCATGCTTGCGCATGCATTCTACAGCAGCGGTGGGAAGTACATAAATATACTCAGTGTGGGGCATGCATATGTATGCTATTGTGCTATAATTTTATTAGCCACAGGTCACCAAATCTGCAAAGAAGTGGGTCACACGGACAGATTCTGTAAAACGTTTTAATTAATTAATTATAAGACTGTTAAATAATTTTATACCAATATAATGCCGAACACAGCAAGACAAATGTATTGGCGGTATGAAGCTCGTTAGTACAAAACCCTGAATTAACCACGTCACATTTAAAGTTACAGGGTTTAAAGCGTGGGAAAAAACAGCAGATTGTCATCCAAAAAATTGGTAAGCGCAGAACAAGGCTCTTAATCCCAAACCTTCTTCTTCCACTTGTGGGTCAAATCTCACAGTATTCTTCTAATGTCTTCTGAGTGAATATGATTGACTGCAGCTGCTAGGTTCTCTTTCCCAGCACAAATAAAGACTGAATGTTTCCCCCAAGTCTGAACAATTTGAAAGTCCAAGGAACTCAGTGAAGATCTAAGGGGAATTTGAATATCAATGTGGAATGTTGGAGTGGGAACTCCCTCAAGACCCTTTTTGTTTGTTTTCTTCCCAAAAATATGCATGATGAAAACTTCTTGCATTTTATTTTTTATAAATAATCATGACATGTTAACATCAAACTCAGCCACCTACACTTTTGCTTTTTCTGCAGCACTTTTAAGCTGAACTGAACAGGTTTAAAGTTATAAACGCTAACAATGGCTGACATGTACTATTAAATTTAAAAACATTGGTCTGTGTGTTGCTGTTTTCCCTCCCCAAAACTCTTTATTGTTTGGCTACACCTAGAAAATAGTGACGTGTGTCATCTGTGAGTATCTTGCAAACGAAAAGTCAGTTATGAATTCCTGTTTTTTGTCTTTTCTTTTTGCTGGAGAAGGGGATAGGAAATGAGTGAGGTGAAACAAAAGGGAAATGCGATGAAGACAAAAACAAGAGCAGAAGAAAACATTATAAAAAAGGAACAAATTAGTCTTGTAATGATCATGCAGCTGTGGTGTTTAAAGATCCACAGAGAGAAACATCGCACATTGAAAGATAACTACGTTGAGGACGAAGCAAAGATTTTTTTTTTTTTGCGATGGGGGGGTTATGGAATGTAATTTGTAATTGAAATGATGTAATGGAAGCAGACAGCAAAGTATCTGTTAATCAGCTTTCCTTTATGGAGCGTTAGCTACCTGTGTTGATACATGTAATAGGATTAGTTCTAAACTGCTTGATACATAACACTTCAAGTCAACTTTTTTCCCCTCCTATGTGAATCGGATTCAAAATATCTTTTGCATAACAGCAACTGTAATTACTACCTGGATAATACAGGTTTAGCTGTAACACAATTAAATTGCTACACCTTATACATGTTTACCCATCAAGGATGCAAGAATCACAGAGATCTAGAAAGCGATCCCACCTACGGGTTATAGAGATAAAACATCAAGCCTTTTTATGCATTTGCCTTTTACACAGAACTCAGCTATGGTGAGTTATATCCACTAGGTGCACTTTTAAGTCATTTTATGGTGTCGCCTGCAGCGACTGCCACAAAATATTCTGGAGGTATTTTTGACACAGTGTGAAAGAGGAAACAAATGTCAGCGTAAATAGCTTCTTTCACACAATGTTCCGGTGAAAACCAATGTCTTGTCATACATGTCAGACTGTGGCAATCTGTATCATCAAGGTGGGAGAATTGAATGTCAAATGGTAGTCTTCAAACCCACGGCCTGGCTTGGCAGCATCCTGTACTTTCCTGACACTGTTAAGGCTCTAATTGTAGGTCTCAGTGGAAAATTGATTGTCTTTCTAAATTGAATTATGTCAGGTATTTTCATGTACTTTAACATGCATCAGTAATAAACAAATGCCGTTTTACCACGTCTAGGATTACGCATAAAAAGTCTAAAAGCATTTGTGTGCACTTCAATTGACTTAGGATCTCTGTCCTGAGAACAAATACAAATAAACCTGGGTTGGGAATTATCCTAAAGCAAATAAACTCTCCAGGTAATTAGTAGATTTTTCTGCCACATTGAGTCCCATTTTATAACACGGTTAAAAACAAAGAGAGACATTTAGTCTTGAAACTATCTTGATAAAAAAAAATCCTTATGATCTAATTAATCCTACCCATGCCCTGAGGTATTTTCAATTTGGTGAAAGACCATTAGAAGCTGTGTTCTCCATATAAAAGAGTAAGGTTGTTTGTTTGCTCCAATTCGAGAAGGCAGAGTCAAACTTTGAGACTACACATTGAAAATGATATCTATTTAAGTGAATTAAACTGAAAAAATACAAATTAATCTATCAAAGAGCAATTAGAGGTGCTCCGAAGCTTGGTTTGTCATTTTAACAATTGCATGACCGTTTGAGGCAGAAAAAGACACATTGTGAAGACTTTAATTTAATAATGTGTTCAACTGCTGGATCAAGAATCACGGATGTGACAATCGCTGACAAAAGCACTCTCCTCCTGTATTGTGTTTCAAATGAGGCCGTGCAATATGCCTTCATTCTAAGAAAGACTATTACTTGAACTACTTTGAATCTCATTTGTGAAAGGACCTATTGAATATAAAGTACCCACTAAATTTGATTTCCATATTGCAATAAAATGAAGCTGACTTGCAGAGAAAACATGATTGTAAAGTTTAGGGAAGAAAACTTGTCTGTAGACACAATCACACTGCCTCAAATACTCCTAACATTCATCCTATGCAAGTAGATGCAGCATTAGGCAACAAGTGAAAATTTTAACAATTGTTTTGCAGCTTTAATTCATTCTTTTCAAACACTCAGTTGAGAAGGAAACCGTAAAAATGCCACAGTTAAGCACCACTTTGTTAGTTGAAATGCTATACGGGAGCATCGACTATCAATATTCCTTCGGCATCCCAAAAAGTGAGATAAATGCTTTCTAATAAAAGTGTAATCCTACAGCTCTGCATAGTCAGGCTTGATGCCAAACAGTAATCACACCATTCGAGAAACGGTTTATTCATCAATGTACAATATCTTAAAGAACAAAGCAAAAGGCAATTATCACAACTTCATTTCTGGAAAATTTAATTTCCACGTTAGACTCTATTACTCTGAGTACTTGGGACAATTCCTCTCAATTCGTAACTACAATTTACTGCAACAAACACACTGGATTCGTGGCTTCTGTCGTAACGACCACAGGATGCCACCTGTTCTTGTTGGAATACAAGACTAGCCAAGTTAAGTCTGATTCCCACCATGTCTGAATTAGTTCAATACACATTGAATTGCTTGGAAAACAATTAGTGCAGGGTTAAAAAAAAATATCAAACCCAACTAAAATAAAGATTGAGTGAGATAAAGTAAATTACAGGCTGTCTCACTGTTAGCAGTATGATGTCACGCCAGTTTTGTCAGTGATTCAGTTCCCAAGTTCAAACTGTGGCGAAATGAACCGAAATGTGTGGTGGCTTAAGGCTAACTGTACTGAAATTCCTTGACTGGTCAACAGAAAAATTGTTACTTCGACGATCGAAATGGCCAAGAACACAAAATAAATTTTGAACTTGAAAAGGTTCCAATGTTAACACGAGAAGCGATTATCTGAGGGCAAGCCAATGGATTTACAAGAAAACCTTGAAAAAATAGGCCACACTTAACATGAAATAATCAGCCCTTGATTAAAGATAGGAAAGAAACTCCACACGACAGCAGCACAACTGACCAGCACATTCAAAAGGCGCATTTCATGATAGTGTACTTGGTTGGGGAAGGGCAGTAGGGGGTTAACAAATTCACATTCTAAAAATGGTTAGCGCATTATTTTAACCCTGTCTCGATCATTTCTTTTGAACTGCAGCGAGCTGAAATCCTGTTTTTGTCAGTGTGCACTCTGATCTCAGTATTTGCACGAACTGGATTCCTTCAGCTTTATTAAGCTGTGCGTGTGGGGGGTGGGGGATAAAACCCATAAATCTAAAATGCATGCCCTTCTTTCCTCATGCTGGGGATTAAGTCTTGGTGGTTATACAGTTATACAAGAAGAGAAGATAATACCAAGAAGATGTTACCAAACTATGACCTATCCATGTAGAAGGCTAACCGAGGCACTGATGTCTATGTTATACTTAAGGGTTAAAATCTGAGCGGATACTGATTCACTTTATGCTAATAGATACTGTTACTTTACTTTACACTGTGATGATACAATACAGGAAATCTAGCAAATATTGCCGAGAGTATGACTGCAAATACCTCCATTTTGCACCCTGTGTGCATCATATACACCATACAGTCACCATATATCAAAAAGGTGAATATATTTTATGGTGCCAGAGACCACCTTCGGCAATTTGTAGGTATGTGTTCTCTCTGAGCCTGAGCCAAGCTGCACGCATGTGGGTGTCAACCCACTTCAGAGCGATAAACTCTTCTAAGCAAGAAATAAATCACGGTTAAAGCACAGAGCTATACAGTACAATTTTTAAGCATCCAAAAATGGTTATCCATAGAGCATCCTCACAATACAGCATGTCTACGATGATTACCAGCAAAACTTTGAGTGGATTGAGGGTATTTTTATTTGAACTAATCTAGCTTTCTGGCAAGTTATCTGGCTCTTAGGGTGGTAAATGTTTTTTCACAGGAAATGCACGGACCACTCATACACCAGTTCAAGGCAAGGCTTTCTGGGTGGAGGGGGCGGGTGTTTGTATGAGATAGGGAAGTGTCCAGAAAGAAAATTCAAGGTGAACAAATGTCACTTAAGTCAAAAACAAAATAGCAGAGTGACATTTGGAAATTGCATGCTTTGTTGATATTAGCAAATTCAGGATTGAAGCAAGTGGGTGTATATGAAAATATAAGTTAAATCTATTTTATTGTTAGTATTAGTTCAGGTTGTTTATAGTTTTTTTATAGACAGAGTGCAGCAATTCAAGATGTACAAAATGTTTTCTTTGTTTCTTTAATACCTACTGTTTTTTTTCTGGGACTTTAGAATGAATTGTTGTAAAGCACCTTTTTCACAAAAGCAAACTCTCCAAAAATAGATTCAGCAGATGCTTCAGAGTGAGAGTTTAAATTAAATTATAGTTTTGTTATGTATAGTGTTTTTGTATATCACGAGCATGACACCAACTATCAGCTACAAACTGCTACTGGGTGAAATTTTAAATGATGAATTTGCATGATAATGTGGAGACAGTCTGATTCAAATGTTTCCATGTTTGGTTTTATTTGCCACAATGCTTCATGAACCGAATAAATTGTCTGTAAAGACAGTAAAAACTTCTTTTTTTAACATACAAAGGAAAAAGTGAAGTCTCCAGCCAGTCTCCAGTCTCTGGCTTCTTCACATCCTTTTGTTCAAAGTGGTAAGAAAGTGCAGCAACAAAGGTGAATCCGCCGCTTCCCTCCTCTCGCTTCAGCTCAATGCCTCCCAAAAAGATTCTCTCAGCGCTCCTTCCTCTTTAAACACAGTCTCTCCACTCAGTACCACTTACCAACTTCAAGGTGATACAAACGCCTGAGTGTTAACTCTACAAAGTACATAAGTTTCAGACAGAGATGCGTGCTCTTGATCGAGAGCGGTGATGGAGGCGGGGAGGGGGGAGAGGTGACGAGGACGCATATGAGGAACACCTTCTGAAGTGTCAAAAGATGGGCCCGAATGATGAAAGAGACAAGGAAAGAGGAAGGGGAGTTACGGGAAGGAGTGCGAAAGCAAGAAAAAGCAACGAGCTGATGTCACATCTGAGGAAGCCAAGAGGCTTTCAAGTCTGGAGCACTGGTTCTGTATTCCGTAAAGCAGCCACTGAACTGGGGGAATGTGAATGTTTGTACCAGTGTGTGCGTCTCTGTCAAAGCAGGATTTGTTCATAGTTTACTTCAGTGCAGGTTTGCTAAACAGTAAATGAGCACATGGAGAATATTTTGCGTATGTGAACGTTTGCAAATACAAACTCGCAACTCCTCTCGGACCCGATATTAACTTGCGAGTTCCTCGCATTGGATGACATTTACACATTTACCAGATACTGTTTCTGCAGGTATCAAGAAGCCTTATTTAAGACATTAATATCTTTTTGACATTAGAAAATCCTTATTCACAAGATACATGTTTAATTTTTACAAAATGTTGTGATGAGGGTGCATTTTTTGTTTTAACCATCTCTCTAACCATCTCTCCCCGCACAAAAATTATTGCTGCCATGACTCACTCCAAAGATGACATACGGTATTTGTTATGATAACTTCTCAAATATTTTGAAGAAATCATAACAACATTGGTTATTGGCAGCACAGTGGGCATAAGTTCTGATGTTGGGAGTACCAAAAAAAATTGTCTGTCAAAAACAAGCTTGGTTAATTGAAGACACAAAATTATTCATAGAATTTGACAGGTGAAAACTCTTCTGTGGTGACCTAAACAAAACTCTGAAACTGCTAAGTGTAAGCATATTAAAAAGCAGACAATTCACGAGCATATTCCAACCTGCTTTTGACACTATTAGGAAGAAGGATTACTTGAGACTAGTTTGTAGGATGAATTTTTTTCTACATCACTTGTTTTCAAATATTTTTTTACCTGCGAAGGACTACAGTACAATTTAAAAAAAGACTTGTCAAAGAACAAGTAATTCCGGTAAAGTTTTGTGAATCCAGTCAGTTGTGGTCAAGAAGAAACTCGACGGGGTATCAGCATGTGCACTTGAGGCTATAGGCAACGACAAAGCCTTGTCAATAGTGCTCTGTTTTCCATCAACTCCGTTCCTTAATCACAGAGGTCCTAATGTGCGTCTCTATGCGACAGGCCCACTCCCATTCCAATATATCAAGCCGAAGTTTGTCTTAAACAAACATCTACCTGCCTATCTCTCATTTGCTCTCACAGAGCTGCCCTCATCCATCTAAGCCAATAGCAAAGGTCTTCATTACAGAGTGTGTGGTGAAAGGGTTGGGGAAATTTGTCTTTATTGATGGTGTCTCCATTGTCTTATCCTCATTGAAGAAAAAAATGCCCACTCCTCAGTGATTACCTTTTTTGTTTGCCTGCTTTGTCGTCGAACCGCAGATTCGGATTTCATTACAAAGGCAATCATCTTGATAAAAGTATTTGGCAGGTTTCTCCATAGTCTATAATTGGCAATTATTAAAATACCGAAACAGAGTTATTAATATATTTGGACACAGCCATGTGTGCTCCAATGACCCTATGCTGCTTTTCCACTACATAATATCAGCTTGACTCAGCTAACGTTGGAACGTCACACCGTAAATTCCGAAAACCAAGACTGACCGAGTTCTACAAAGGGGATGGCCTGGATCAGCGGTAGGATGATCGTCTTGCAACCCAGATGTTGGGGGTTCGATCCCTAGCCACTGTGACCATGTCGGAGTATCCTTTAGCAAGAAACTAAACCCCCAGTTCCTTGCGTCATCTGTAGGTGGATGTGAATTCAGTGTGAAGCAATTTGAGGGCCTTAACAGGTGGAAAAAGCACTATACAAGTGAAAGGCCACTTCCAATTAGTACCTCATCCAACGAATTGGCACTAGATAGTACTTTGATGTTCAGAATCATTTAAATAATTTCCATTTGCCAGCTATGTTAATTACAGGCATATGGCACGATTCAGCGTCATTTCAGGAGGTTGCAATTCCCATCCCACACAACATCTCACCTACTCCTTTACTTAGAGACGCATTTGATCATACTATAACGTTGTGCACAATCCAAACAAGCACCTTGCCAGCTAAGTTTGCAGGCTCACCTGAGTGGTGTCGGACACGAGTGTGGCAGAAACTCATCTTGGCTGAGTTAATTAACACTACTACAGTCAGCATTCTTGGGTTGCAGTTCGGAAAACCTCGGGGAGAGCAGACTGTTGATTGGAGAAAATGGCAGCGATCCCCAATGAGCTTTTATCAGCCTTTACAGCCTCTTGCTGTCATGTCTCACTTCACAGTAATTATTTCAAAGGCAAATTATTTAGGTTTGAAGGGACATGCGCGAATACTACTGCAAATTACTGAAATGGGTGAAAGCGATGAGCCTCCTCACATGTTTGTCAGGTATTTATAATGATGGAAGATAAAAATGCACAGTTTAGAGCAGTGTTTCCCAACCTTTTTTCATTCACGGCACACCTTTACATTGGAAAAAATCTCGCGGCACATCGCCAACAAAAATCTGTTAAGCTCCTATATTAAAATCAGTTATATTACAACGAAAGACGTAAAGTCCTATTCCTATATATGTATGGAGAGTCGAATAATTCAATAGAAATAAATACTAAATATTCTTTAAATTGTATTCTTTTTTTAAATAAAAGTGACTGTTTTTTAAAAAGGTTTTAGACCAGGGGTCTCCAAACTTTTTGCGAGGAGGGCCAGATTTATTAACGTGAAGGAGCCCGGGGGCCAATTTCTTTTTTCGCCTCTCTTCCGAGGGGAGGGGTGCTAATGGGACGTCAAACGCTGCGTGTTCGCTTCTCTTCCGGGGGGGGGGGGGGGGGGGGGGTGCTAATGGGACGTCAAACGCTGCGTCTTCGCTTCTCTTCTCGGGGGGGGGGGTGCTAATGGGACGTCAAACGCTGCGTGTTCGCTTCTCTTCCGGGGGGGGGGGCTAATGGGACGTCAAACGCTGCGCGTTCGCTTCTCTTCCGGGGGGGTGCTAAGGGGACGTCAAACGCTGCGCGTTCGCTTCTCTTCCGGGGGGGGGGGGGGGGGGGGGGGTGCATGTGGCCCGCGGGCCGTAGTTTGGAGACACCTGTTTGAGACGGTGTAAGAAATAAACTATTTAAAGTGATTGTGATTCAAATAAAAGAATCAACGTGATTTTGTTTCCTGTTTTAGACTAGGTCTATAAATATTGCAACAATAAGAACAAAGTCACTTTTAAAGACGCTCTGCTGTTCTGACAGCAGCTGAGTGGCTATCACAGTCGAGGTGTCTCGACTTGACTGTTCATTTTATGTATGTGAAAAATAACCAATCCAGGTTCTCCGGTTGAACTGCATGCTCTGATTTCCATTGGACCACAAACGCACCACAACCGTCATAGTGTCTGTCACTGTTACAAGCACACAGCAACACACACATAACCTGAATATGTGCCGATGCAATACAATCAGACCGACACAATATGAAATCTCAAGATTCTCCGATTCTCCACGCATGCACGATTAGCAAGTGGCTGACCAGGCCTTGCGCGAACTGACCAGTGGTTTGGCGATCCTGTTTACAATGCGCTCCGTAATTAATATTGGACAATCCCACGGCACAGCTGAACGTCTCTCACGGCACACCAGTGTGTGCTGAGTACAGTTTCAGCATTTTTTCTCTTCAAAAACTTCTCAATCACTGTCACTATCGACTCGTCTCGCTATCCACGATGACAACGTCGCTGTCAATGCTACCTGCATGGGCATCCCATGTACCTGCCGCTGCATCCATGCGTCACCAATTTTCTCATCTGCAAGCACGAGGCAAATCGCTACCTGCTGCTGCCACTAGAGATGCACCGATCCGACTTTTTCAGTTTCGATACCGATACCGATGCCGTGGCTTTGCGTATCGGTCGATACCCGATACCGATCCGATATTATGGTTGACTTAACAAGCTACATACCTCTACATGTGGAACAGAAAAGACTAAAGGCAATGGCATCAGGCATGACTACACAGTTCATTCCTAAGACAAAATGTAACAAGATAAAGCAGATTCATGCAATGAACTATTTATTTGTAACAAAAATTGTGCAACAGCAGCAATAAAGTGTATCAGCATTTAAATTCAAGTAAATTAGGATACAAACTTCTTAAAAAAAAAAATACAAATGTTGCAGCTGAAACTGCACTGGGCAAATATAGAAAGGGTGATCAAGCACACAGTAACCAAATATTAAAATAAATAGTAAACATGTAAACATTAGGTGCCGTTCCACATCACTCATGACCTGTTGATGCTCTAAAATTTAGAGTCTAAATGCTCATTTAAGCAGCAATGAGAAGTGCTCCCTGAAAACAAGCTCCGCTTAGTACTAGTACTATAACTGGCAGTACTACCACCACCCCTGGCAACATTAGCTTTGCGGACATTACAAACTGCCGTCGAGCTAGTTGGCGTGTTCAGTTTAAAGTACCTCCACACAGCTGACTCTTTCGTTCGCTCCATGTTTGCGTTTGTTTAGAAAACTCTCGTGGATGCGGCACACGTGCTGCTGACGTATGACGTAGCCGCGTCCCGCGGCACACGTGCTGCTGACGTATGACGTTGCCCGCATCCCAATAGATTAAGGAAAGGATCGGCTCACAGATCGGCTGCATTTTCCGATACCCGATCCATCAATTTTGTTGATATCGGGGCCGATATCCGATCCAGATATCGGATCGGTGCATCTCTAGCTGCCACCTTCTGATATGGAAGATATGATTACTCTGCCGGGCGCTAAACCGCACAGGCGCACAAATTGGAGAATTTCCCACGGCACACCTGACAATATTTTGCGGCACACCAGTGTGCCGCGGCACCCCGGTTGAAAAACACTGGTTTAGAGAATCACCGTTCATTCTGAGACAAAACCTCCTATTAAACCTTGGCATTAAACTTCTTCTCTGTGACTCTCCTGTTAATTATGAGTGTGCTGCACTGATTATTCCATGTGTGGGATTCCACAAGTTTAAAGATGGCAATCTCAGTGAGTATGGCACGAGCTAAGATGCTTAGCACTACACATAGATCGATCTAACTGGGCAATGCTGGTTAGTCCCCTACACTCATTATTCCTCTTATGTTGTGCACAAACACACTAACAGAGTGGGGAAAATACATGTTTTTCAGGTGAGTCTAATTGCATACTGAACTTCAAACAAGACAGCTCATTATAGATTCAAAATAAAAATGTGCTTTCTGTTAAAAGGTAACCACAGGAAACAACAGTGTGAAACCCCTGGAAGCCTGTCGAACATTCATCTCTCTGGGCCAAACAGTAATGGCGGTGAATCAAGTTCAAATTAAATAGTAATTTAAATGATTAAAGTAGTACAAGAATAGCACTCAGACACACATAGAGAAAGCGTTTCACACCTCAAGTGTGAACATCTTAAATAGAAGAGTAACTTATTGACTCCTGCTTGCAGAAGCCGTAATATTCACAATCAAGCCTTTCAAGCGTAAAAGACAATAAACCAGGGAAGTGTTTGGTGAACAAAAGGAAGGCCCCATATGGCATTATGCTCCATTCATGTGCTATTATATTAGGTCCAAATGGGTCTTAGGTCAAGGAGGAATGCTGTGTACAGCCAGGAGTCATGGCGGGCAATATGAATTATCATTGCGTGACCTCATTCGCCTACCATATGAATTTGCAACATTGTATTCATTGTCTGGAGGTTAAAACGGGATTAACACTGTATTTTAATTGCTTAGTTTGGGGTTGGGGTATAATTATCATCGCAGAGAGGCCGACTAAGAAAATACAACCAAAAAATAACAATTGTATCGTGGCCATCATCTTTGTGGAATGTTCTGCCTCTAAATTTCTCCATAACAAACATATTCATGAGTACATGAGGTAGTCTACTGTCCACAATGCTATTCCCACCATTAATTTTCATTTGAGCTAATCCAAGTCACGTTTTGGGAGTAAGCGATGCCGTTTGAGACGTTGCAGTAATTTATTTGTGTCGACTTCTTGTAATTTCAGCCCATACAAGTGATTGCAAAGGTGTTTTCTGGGTGGCATAAGAAATTAAATGGTTGATTTGAATAATCAGGTTTTACTGTTTTACTTTAATTTGAAAGCATTTTTTTTATCAAATTCTCAGAGGCAACCATACAAAAATGTTTCCAAAAAAGCTTTTCTTTTCAACAGAAAAAGTGAAATTTCGTTGGAATCCATCGTCTCATTTTCAGAATTCTATAATTTCTGGCAAATCTTCACGTATTGCTAATATCAGCAAAAATGTAAACAATAGTTGATAAATGATACACAACACTGTGTGTTGTGTTTGTGTGTGCTTGTGATGCAAGCATGAAGCATATCCAAATGGAGCAATATGAGAAAAAAAATTTTTGAATTGTGCTAATCCAGCCGCAAATCTCCCAAGAAAAGGCCAGTTGACATTCCACTTCACCGAAAGCAGAAAATTATCTTGCAGTTGATTGAGGAACGATGTCATCGCATTTCCCTTTCCTTTCTTCACGTCTTATTGCTCTCTCAATAGAGGCACAAATTCTTGTCTATCAGGGAGAACAAAGCCACATAATTGGCCGACTTCTCCCAACTGAGCTACGCGAAGCACAACGTTAATAACAAACTGATGAGAAATTCATTATGGCTCCAAATAAAAACAACCTCTCCTCGATAAGAGACCCATATATTTTAATGAGAGTGACGCCTATGTGTTTTCATTAGGCGGCCAAGCCCCAAAACCTTAAGACACGACCTGAGAGAAGAACACCATTAAGCCTGGGATATTAAACGAGCGGCAAGGCAATCAATAGGTTTCCTCACAAGCAGGTAAACTAACAGCCTGGCGTGTGGTATCAGCGTGTTTTCTTCTAGAATTAACTGTGAACGTTCCTCCCTTCTACCACACCACAATAATTCTACAATGGTACATTTTGACTGGTTGGACTTTTATGTGAAACGTTTCACATTCATATGATACCCTTGTCCAAAAAAATCCCTGTTCACACTGAGTTATAAAAACACTCGTTGCATTTCAGATGAAACCAGTGCACCAACTGCTTGTCTATCGCCAGTAAAGGTCATCATAGTGAACGTTAATGTATTATGTAGCAGACCATTTTTTGGCATCCCTTTCATTCATGTAGTCTTGGGATGGAGCGAGATGTACCAGAGTTGCCAGCAAATTGGCACTTGTGTGTCATAAAGTGTCTCGTTTTCAAATTTTCAATGGATTAGGATGGAGAGAAAATTAACAGGCACCGAATTTCTTTTTCATACAACGACCAGACTTGAGGTTGCAAACATACTCCATTTCTGCTGGTCACAACAGCCACACAAAAAACAAGTCAAAGTACAAATACATGCTTGAGTGCACATAATGTAACCAAACACCACTCAAACACTGGCAAAATGAAAACCTTGATATCAAAGCTGAATGAGAATCAGATTTACTTAAACAAAACACATCCTTGCTTTGGGAGTGTAATAAACATCAACAACAAGCATTCATGCTTTTAAAGTGACCTTCATGTGAATAAAAGTAAAATTAGTAAGTTTAGAGCCCATTGAACCACTTAAAACAGCCACCGATGCCAAAAACAAATTGGGTTTGTCGAAACTGAGCATGAGCTCACTTTTAAATGACTTATTGAGCAAACTGGTCGCCCCCACATAAAATGAACTAGTAACTAGTCAAACCAATTAAAACGGTCAATAACCGAACAGATGGATGAATGAAAATTCCAGTGTTCTGACCTCAGGGAAGAAAGAAGCTGGTGGATCACACTAATATGGACCAAGAATCTTTCTCGGAGTCATCAGCATGATCGATGCCATTCTAATGAGA
The DNA here is from genome assembly GCF_901709675.1 of Syngnathus acus. Taxonomy (NCBI): domain Eukaryota; kingdom Metazoa; phylum Chordata; class Actinopteri; order Syngnathiformes; family Syngnathidae; genus Syngnathus; species Syngnathus acus. Next base: position 14,117,754 of record NC_051095.1, on the reverse strand, counting down.
TAACATCTGGAACAAAGAAGCCTAATAGCAGACAGCTGCTGGGCAACACAATCTAATTAGAGAACATTCTGCAATGTTAAATAATGCTGTATTCATTTTGGACCAGGATTTGGACGCCGAAATACAACATGTTGAATATTTTATGCACTGTATCGTCAAACTAATTGAGAGAGACGTTGAGAGTGCCTTCACACTCGCACCCTTTCGTTACATCATTTTTATAGCACAATGAGTGAGGGGAAAGTGTTTGTTTTCATTGCATTTTAAGTTGCATGGACAGACGACGTTGCAAAAATGATCCCCATCCGCACATTAATAGAAATTTCCCCTCAACTAAACTAATTTATTTTCATCATGGCTGTGGTTTGTTAACGCTGGAAGCAACTAGCTTGGAACCCATCTTTGGTATGTTAGTAGGTTCTCTGGTAATGTTTGTCTCTTTTCCTAACCGCATTGGATGATATTTGATCATGATGTGCCCTTAAATTTTATGGTTTATAGTTGTCGAAACAATTTTTAATGTTATCAATAAATTGCAATTTTGGTCCCTATCGTGTTTATTAGTGCTGCCGTTCACTCACTGCATCCACCAAACCTTTATCCAGTGTGACCAATAAGAGAAGACTTTCACATGGGTTTGTTGTGACACATTGCATTCAAATTTTATTTACTTAAAATAGGCAGGAAAAGAGGTCACATTTATATGTTATTTATATATTGACAGAGAAAATGTGTTTTCGCCTTTCATTTCATCAAATAAGCTAATATTCAGTCCTTTGTGTAATTTGAAGGGATTGTTTTTAATGAGTGCATTACAATATCCCATTTCCTCTTGTCTTAATTCATAAACTGTTTTGTGAGTGTAAGCCAATGGCAATGAAAGTGACACGTAACATGAATAGCAAGAAGTAAGTGGGTCCATTTGCAGAGAATTGTACAAAAAAATTCGACCTCCAAATACCGGCTGATCATTGAAACAAGGTCAAACTAGTTATGCGCTTAGAAAAAGGAAATAATGAAGAGCAACGTCAGAGAAAACTTCATAATAGTGTTTGTACAAGTCTTTGGTGATCATGGGAAAATATAATTACGACGAACAAAGAACACTGCGTGGTCTGACATAAAGCATTAGTAACGTATAATGGGGAAGAGGATGGGATGAAAATCCTTTCAAAATTTCCATATCGGTGTAACTCCATGAATGAGATGCATACAAAACTATGTCCACTCATCTTCATTAGGTGCTCTTTCATTTAAATGTCTTTTATTTTCAATGTTCAAATAAATTAATTCAGAACACGGCACGGTGGTGCATAGGATTAGCATGTATGCCTCAACAGCAGAGAGATACCGGGTTTGAACCTGAGCTCACAACTTTCTGTTTCGAGTTTGTGTGTTTTTGGGTGGGTTTTTGCGCCGCCTACACCAGCTTCCTCCCATGCTACAAAACCATTTGTAACATTAACTTCATGTAAGGCTATACGTATTACTCTGAGTTGTCCATAGGAGTCAATGGTTATCAATGGATCAGTCCATGGAGCCTCTTGCCAAAAGTCACCAACTCTGATGAATATAAAAGTATTGCTTGGGCATTTTTGTGGCAACTGTGGTTGACAATATTAATATTTAGAGGGAATGCATTTCTCAATGGATTGTAGAAAGACAACACTGGGCTTTTCACAGTGCTTACTGCAGTCATCTAAAAAATATATATAGCCACCCCAGTTACTGACGGCATGGGTACTGCATGCAATGAAGTTTTTTCCTGTATTTAACAGTAAATTCAAATGATAGTGAATGTGTCTTATTGTGTGTAACACCAGAAAAGTGCATTAGTATGGATATTGAGGGACCGAGGAAGAAATACTATCAACTTTGAGTGCAGTCTACACTGCAGCAGCACTGCTCCTTGGAGAGCACGACGACAACAACAACAACAAGGAAAAGGCTCCCAACTAACAGTAATTGCTTTAAAATAATAGAATTCATTATGGTTATGGTGCTTGTTCAGAAATGCAAACGGGAAGAAAAGGATTCGCTAGAGAGTTGGGGCTCTACTGCTTCACTAAAAAAAACAAGGAGATGAAAGGCATAATTCAGATGACAATTTTAGAAGCTTTAGTGTATTTTCATCAGAACCTCAGATGTTTTTTTTTTTAAATTCTTTTGTTCCTCTGTTAAGGAACTTTTCCCCTCTCTCTTGATTATTTTCCTTTGCTAGCAAATTCTTCCTCTTATACAGTACTGATACATGTTAGATAGATGACACAAACAATCTGCCAAACAACAGAGATGGAGACAAGGAACTGAAAACTAACGTCTAATGCTGACAGGAAAAAAGACACAGGTGTCAGAGAACTTGCAGCTTGTCTCACAAAAGACAAGCCTACAAACTATGACGTAGAGGTGCAAGGATTAGTTGTCCACCAATTGATTACTAGATGAATCGACAATGATTTTTTTGGAAACCTTGGAAATTATTTGGAAACCTTTTTCTAAATTAAAAATTGTCTAAACCGCCTTGCCTCATTGATTTACAACGTCATAGGAAAGTATAATCGAGGCTGGCATGATTGGCATCTGTTAAACATTTGACCCCCCTTTCTGCGCCTTGATCATACACCAAAATCATGTTTGACAGCCTGCGCCTCGAAGTATACTTGCTCTTTTTGGTCTAGAATGTAGTTTTTTCGCCAAATTAGCAGATGCGTTGGTGGACGAGGGGAAAAAAGCCCAGTGAGGCGTAGCGTGTCTAACAAATTGACAAACACACCGAACTAAACCATTGCCCATGCACAAAAATGACGATGCGCCTGCCTTAGCGCCAAGCGCAGACCTCCTCTGTCACCAAAATAGCAGCTGATTCGGGGGCGAGGTTGCTTCATGCGCCGGCATGCCCAGATGACCGCGGGCCCCAAACACGCCTGACTAGACAAACATTGCTGTACCCTGAAAAAGACAGCACACTAAACATCTTACAGCTAAGCATGCACAAATTGCACACAATGAATACTCAATTAGCTTTACAACAGTTAGCGGTTTACTATATACTGAACCAAAAGTGTTGGAACCATGGTGTGTCAATGTGAGCTGTTGTAACGGCATCTTCTGGTTTTGATGTTGTGTTTAGTCCGAGTTTTGCATAACTACCATGAGCCAAAGCAGACAACCGGCTAATTCAGACTAATTCAGTAATCGACGTCATAATTTTTAATTTTTTTTAGTTTTGTTTTTCTTCTCAAAACTGACTCGTTCCTGCTGTTACTGCTTGGCATGACAAGCATTTAAAAAGCAAGCACATTGTAGCTGGTGCCTGATTCAGTCATGCCTGGTTGCTGGCCTTACCATGCACGCTAGATTTGTGATCGGAAGAGCCAATGGCTGCCTCCACCAAATAACTCATTTGTAACATATTTCGTCAATGAAGGAGATGCTACAATACAAGAAAATCATATGTAGCTGAAGACAATATTTTTGTGACCAAAAACAAATTTAAGTTTTGGAGGGTTACAGAAAAATCACAAATTGGCGGGTTCTTGCACAAACACAGTGGACAGATTAAAAAAAAAAAAAAAATCAGCAAAGAGGTGAATTTGTGATAGCCAAAATGTGAGTGAAGTTCCACTGTATTAATATTCTATTTAATTTATTTATTTTGTATTTGACCTCAACCAATGACCAAATGTGTTTGATTCAAGGATACCGTGCGTGTCTGTCATCCAATCAGCATTAACGACAACAGCTCTCAAGAACACTAGGAACATAAAGAGACAGGTCGGCCATCTCGACATGATTGGATGTCACCTGGCATGCTGCGTCTCTGGCTATCATCAAGGGCATCACCATTTGGAACACTATAGATCTGCCATCAAATCAGCCTCTGCAATATCCTGTAATTGTCGACATTCTTAAAAAGAAAGGTGGTAGTTTGACCACTCACAGATATAGCGCCACAACATAACCCTTCAGATGCACTTCAGCCCACTCTCGCAATCCAGTTAAATACAGTGGCCACCCAAATAAAATCATCAATTAATAAAGAGGGCCCTCGGAGTTGCATTGCTAATTTGTTTCACTTTGTATATCATTTTTCCAACAGATGAGTGATTCTCAAAGTGTGTGCACCCTTTTTTTTTTATTGTGAATAACTTTACAGTGCATTCAACACTGTTGGAATGCAGTACAGTGCACTTGTTCAGTAATGTTCCATTGTATTTAACTTTTAAGTTCAATAAATTAGCATTAGAACTGTTGTTACAGATTTTTCATAACTTCTGCATGTAAGCCATTTTAAAATAATCATGTTTTTTTCCTGCATTTAAGCATTATATATGTTCAAACTGTTCATAAAAGATTACAGTGGCTTGAAATAATATTAAATCTTAGGGGAATAAAACCTTTTGAGTGAGTCTTTTTCACACGAATGCACCTGACATGCTGATGTGCGTGCAATTATTTTGTTGTTATTCCACAGCAGTGATGGCAACTGGTGGCCTGCAGCCCCCATGTGGCCCGCACCCACTTTCTGAGTGGCTCCTTCATTAAGTCCACTTCTCATGGTGAGGCACCGGCAGATCAATGGGCCAAAGCTCGCACAAAGTAAGTTTGATTAGGTTTGATGAGAAACTAAGATATGCCAAAATTTCACAGGAGTTGACATTTCCACCTCAGAGGTCTTGCATGTAGATTGGCATCGTTTCCAGAAAAGTTCGGGGAGACAAGTAAGAAGTTAGGTCAAATTGAAGGACCTGCATTTACAGAGCTTCCATATTGATGTAATGTGTAAATAATGCAAAGTTGAATTTGTGGTAAGCATACAGTAAGGACCAGAGCGACTCGTGCCAATGCTCTCATTATTTGAGCATAACGGATGCCCCGTTAGCAAGGGATTATGTCTATTTATTTTTGTAGGTCAGTCTAATAAATAATTCAAGTATGACTGCATAAAGGGGCGGTCAATACGACAGGTTGTGTCGATAGCAGGTAAGGCAAACAAGCGCTTGCTTTGTGCATTCCGAGGAAAATATCAAGTGGACCCAGAAGAGGCTGTCTGTCCAGCAATGCTGTAAAAATGACAGAAGAACCATGATTAATCTCTTCTTTAAGCTTCCCATTTTGGTCGACAGCCACAAGAAGACAATATTGATCAGACCAATCTGAATGATTCTGAATGCAATTGAGCCATTTTACAGTTATTCTCCCCTTTAAAGGATGGAAATAAATGTACAGGCTGAGCAGCACAGACGCTCTTGTGCTAGGGAAGGAGAAACCCATTAGGTCAATTCCATAGCAACTGGCTTTCAGCCTTTGTGAGCCCGGTGGTCAATTTACTGGTCATGTAGTGCCACCAAGTGTTGGCCTTCAGTACTGCAATAGCAGCTGGCGAAGGACAGACCATGATCATGCGTGACCAGCAAAGAATGGTACTGACCTTTTTTAACACTAGACAATAATTAGTTGGACTGTGGCGGTGGTGAAACAAACGCAAGTGGGCTGCTGTGCATAACAAATTGGATTTCCAATTAACTGAATCATGCATAAAGTCTGCGTTGAGTGAGATAAAATATCTGAGGGGTTTGTTTGTCTTAGTGCATTCCAGATAGATCATGCCGGTGTTTCGAGACAATGTGAACGCTGGTTTTGGCATGGGACATCGAACGTTCCATCACTCCTAACACTGAATAAAAAGTTGTAATTAAAATAGAGCTGTCAAAATTCATTGATCAACTGAATATGGAATTGACAACTATTTTAATAGTTGTTTAGAATCACTGCTTGGCTTAAAGTTGCCCATGTCCTCTGCCTGTTAGCAGTAATTATTCTCTGAAAATGATTATCTTTTGTGTTTAACCAAAATAAGACATTTGCAAACATCTGCCTTGACTGTGCACGAACCAGGAACTGAATCAGTTGCAAAGACACGTGAATACACCATCAATCAAGTCTTGAATAATAAAGGGAAACTGGTTGTTGATTGAGTACTGTCTGGGTTTTTTTTGTGTCCGTTCATGAGAAAACTTTGAAAGTACAGACGATACAATATCTCACTTTCCCTACATTTGCAGCTACAAAAAACGGCAGGGTCTAAGCATTATGCCGTGGCACAGTGCGACCCCATGTCAGAAGAAAAAGCTCTTTGCCAAGCGTTTGGCAAAGCTACAGACACAAGTGTGACCCATCAAGACCACTCACTGCCCGCATAGTCTGTGTAAATCTTGACATAGTAGGACGCATTTCATCAGGACGAACTCGAACTTGATCAAGCGCAGTAAATAATGTATTAAATATACACAGATGCCGCGGGTGATATCAAAAAGCTAAAGAGGCAAATAAAGAATTTGAGAGGAGCCGTCAACCGTAAAACGTGGGGATACACAGAATTTCACAGTTGCGTGAACAGTTAAAGCAGATGCGATGGGATGTGATGGCGGGTGCATACAGAGAGGCGGGCTGTAAAAATATGCTATAAACTTTATGGAGCCTAATGCGGCCCCGCAGCACCCTCCTGCTGGGCTGCATGTCGACAGACGCGCCGAGTGTGTAACAGAACTGGGAGAGAGATATACAACTGAGAGCATAACCGCTATTCACAACCAACCGTCCGTGATATGTCAAAAACACATCAAATTCATATATAAGGCTGTGCTGGGAATCACATTTTTCGTATCCCCCGTTTTCATAGGCCACTCTATCAAACGCTCTCTCTCCTGCAATAGCTGAAGCCAAGATGTAACGGGCACATCTGTTGGACCTGCACGGAGGAAAAACAAATGAGTCACACTCACACACACAGTCATTAGGCTGGGTGCACACACACACACATACACACAAGCATAAACAGAATCTAAAGCATTGACAGCGACGTAGTTCAATCCAAAGCCGGTGTGCTGTGACCACTTCAGCTTTTTATGCTCCCCTCAACATCAAGAGAGGCAGTTCAACTGATGGAAAAGCGGCAATTGTCCCTACAGTACGTTTGGAAAGATCTATTCCAAAAAGACAGACAGGTCCAGGGGAAGGACAGAACGGAAACAGGACATAAAATCCTGGTGAATCTCAACAGTACATTTCATGCTAAGCAATTCACCTATCTATAAAATCCAACTATTCACCTAATCGTGGCTATTTGTACTCTTTTTGCAATGCCCTGAGATGCCATCCAAATGTCCCACTCCTTCTGAGGCACAACGCTGGTTTTTTTCTCTCTTTATGTCCGATTGGACCTCTTGGAAGCAAAAATCTGAATTGAGCCAACTGTGTTTAGAAACTCAGTTTGGGTCATAGTGTAAACAAAGAGGGAGGCTAACTAACTGTTTCCACATTTCTTTACCTGCATTTCAGCAACAGTCTGCCCCTAACCCTCACCCTGTTAAACTCAGACGTTTTTTTGTACTATTAGATCAACTAAAGTGTGCTTTTAACCAAAGGGAGTATTTCATACCCTTCCAAAACATATTTCCTTGATCTTTGATTAAAATAGAATTGATGTGGCGCACTGGTACGGGCCATGCAGAGCCATACAAATGATTAATTTGTCATTGAAGCTCTTACAAAGAACTAAGGACATCAAATCTGAACAACCCTCAGCAACCCGTTTAATAGCTTTCCTAAAACAAAACAAAAAACTTTTTATATTGCCATATTTCTTCATAGGTCCTTCATAAACTCACTTGGCTCATGAACAAGCATTTGAATGGAGGTAAGAGGGAGCCAAATATCCATTTCCCCTCAATTATACATAACTTTTTTTTCATTCATCTCCCTAGATTCCATCGGGAATAACTGCAGGCTAGAACTCCTTCACACTATCCCGCAGAGATGGGGACTTGAGTCACTGTGACTTGGACTCGAGTCGACTCGAGTCACTGTTTTGATAACTTGTGACTTGACTTGACAAAAAATGAAAAAACCTGAGACTCGACTTGGAAGTTAAAGACTCGGGACTTGACTTGACTTGAGACACGATGACTTGAATGACTTCAGTGTTATTTAGTTTATGTTTTCAGTTTGAATATAAAATGAATCATACATTTAAAAAAATAATATCGATAACACGGTAGGAGCGCAGGCTGAGAATGGCGTTGTCATGATTGGCTCACTACCCTGTCAATCAATCAGTCGTGCCCTCTCTACCTACCGAACGTGTTTATTGGAGAATCACGCCCCTTTATATCAGACATGCGCAAACATGTCAGCGGGAGCGGTACCGCGAGTCATCACCTTCGGCAGACGTTCATTTGTTTGGATTGAGCCGTCAATAAATCATTGTATGAGGTAATTTCTTTTTTGTTTGATTCCATGATGTATTTTACTGAATATCAGTAATTACAGTGCAAATCCAAATTATTGTCATATTTTTTAAACAGGTTAGACACATTGGACAATGATGGTTACTTAAAGTTACTGATATCTTGTCTTTTCACTCCTAAAATCAGATTCTGCGGGTAAAATTGCAATAATAAGGTGACTTGACTTGGACTTGACCTATTTAAGGACTTGACTTGGACTTGACTTGACCTATTTAAGGACTTGACTTGACTTGACTTGCCCAAGAAAAAAATGACTTGGGACTTACTTGAGACTTGAAGGTTAAGACTTGAGACTTACTTGAGATTTGCACATGTGTGACTTGGTCCCATCTCTGCTATCCCGAATATATTTACTTGCAACAAACAAACAACCATTTCTGGATTATATTTCATTCTATATGGGCAAGTTGTATTCTGTCAACAAAAAGGACTGTACTACGATACAGAGAATGTGCGTATTGAAAGAAAATAAACATTAGGATTGTACAGATTTGTTTGCCAGCTTACACTGTCCAACATGCCCATCGGGCAAAGGGCTCCATCTTATTGAACACCGTCTCGCCGTTGGATGCAGTTGCTTCTCAACGAATAGCAAAGCCTTCATTTTCTCATCCTCCATGTCGATTGTGCGGCATTCATCTCATCTCAGCAGCGTACCATATGAGCCTGTCGATGGGAGTGCACAGAGGGGGAAGTCTGCTTCCGCACTAGCACCCCAGGAGTCTGATGGACTGTTACAAGATGGCCCTTGACTTGTGACGTAAATCAGGGCAATCATTGCAGGGACTAATGCTATAACGGCATAAAAATGGTCAGCAGGTAGCCGTGATGTTGTGCAGAAGCAAAGGCATCTGGTATGAACACCTGCAGACCTGTTGTCAAAGATGAGCAGGTATGTTCGTTCATCCGTCGCTCAATCTTGAGGTGGAAAGCACATTTCAGACTTAGAAATGTTGCGCATTTGCACGCCGGTCAAACTGGATTAGATCCAATTTACACCGTTCTCTATTCCTAGCTCATTCTCTAGCGGGAGAGCAGAGAATGTCAGAGAAATTTCATGCCTGAGACAGAGGAGTTACAGTTGCACGTTCCCTACTGACAATCCCAGCCAGCTCTCTCCCTGCAGCACAAGTGAGAGCGCTCTATCCCAATGACACACGCTGACAGCGTGAAAATGGGAATCTGCCAGCAAAGCAGGGAGTTAACTGTGACCAACCACCAGCTAACCAGGCTAAACACTCTCAGCTTCCTCCTGCTCTTCTGGGCCTATTATAGTATGACAACTCGGAGTTTTAACAAGAGCATTCTGGCGAGGCTTCAACATTTGTCACCTGCGCAATCAATTGCTGAGTGCGTTAGCTGTAATACTGACATGCTGTTCCTTTGCATCCCGATACAATTCCGGATAAAGCTTTTATCACAAGTCACAAATGTTCGCAAAACTTTAGTCACACGTTTGCCTCCAGTATTCCATATTTTTGTGGTTGTGAGGGAATTTTGAACATGTTCAACATTTTAAATATAGTTTGAACATGTTCAAAATTCCCTTGCAAAAAAAAAAATCACAAAAACAGTTTGCAAACGTCTGACGAAATGGATCAAATCATATATACGTATAAACTATATTTAAGATTTGAACCATTTCGTCAGATGTTTGCCAACTGTTTTTGTGATTTTCTTTGCAAGGGAATTTAAATTTTAATTTATATATGTATATGTGTGTGTATGTGTGTGTGTGTGTGTGTGTGTATATATATATAAACCCTATCTATCTATCTATCTATCTATCTATCTATCTATCTATCTATCTATCTATCTATCTATCTTCTCAGAAGTACATCTGTCTACCTTAATTATAGTCAAGATGTCCTCATCTGACACTGTCTGTAGAAACTTTAAAGTCGATCCATCCATTTCCAACAAGTAGTCTGGTTACAAGCTGGGGTGATTATGTCATATTCCATTTACTGAACACAATGTGGCCATTGCCGTTGAACGGGGAAAAACTTCGCCCACGTCAATACAAGAGAAGCCAAGACCCCACTTTTCCTTCACGCAATAAATAAACACAAAAGAACAGTTGGACAAAGGAAAAAGAAACTGCAATCGATGAAAAAATGTCCATGTGAAGTGGCTCAAAAGGGGAGTTTTGTCTGAACGCATGGATAGAGCAAAGGCCGCGGACCATGCGCAGCTTTGCCTTGTATGCAATTCTGTTAAGCAGTAAATGTTTCAGACCACTAAGAAAGGCCAATGAAATGTCACAAGAATACACTACTAAACATGCTATTGATGTTTGTGGTTTTCTTTCTAAAAGCACTAAAACAAAAAGTTCCTCAAGCTAACCAAAGCGATATGTCAAAACGGCAGCCAAGTGCATGAGTATGTATCTATAGCTCAGGTGGAGAATTAACAAACAATTCAATCGACAACAAAAGCAAGAGCATACACAAGAACGTGTACTGTGTATATACAAGGAAAGCCACAAATACTTTGACAGAATTAATGACAACTGTAATCAATCTTGCTATGTTTGTGTGTCTGTATGCTTGGGATGGAAAGTTGATGAATTTTTTCAAAATTCTTTTTTGAAGGAATTCAAGTGACACTCAGTAACATGATGTGATAACTTAAATGTGTGCGGGATTCATTTTTTCTTTGATAATAATAATTTTGCATGGTGCAAAAACATATATGCATACAGAAACCAAATATAAATAATGGACTACTTACCGCCACTTTGCTCCCAGTTATCTGCATGCAGCAATCAGCGGAGAAGGTTAATGTGCAAAAAGACACAAACAGCACAATCATAAGTAGGCCAGACAATTACACGTGGAGGCATGAGCGTTAACTTGTGTGATATTACAAATTGTCCATCAAACACAATACAGCTCAGACTTACTTTTATATATAACATTTGACAAGAGAACACTTTTTGGAATTAGAAGCACATACAGAGGAAAATGTCTGTTTTGCAGCTATAAATTTCCAGATGTTTCAGGTGTTAATAAAACAGGTGGGTGGAAAAAAAAAATGCAGCATGCAAACCTTTTCAGCTTCTCCTCCCTGTTGCTAATTTATTCCTTAGAATGACTGTATAGTAATTACATGGCAACAACTGTGGAAATGATGAAGTCGTCTTTTTTAGCTGATCTGTTCAAATGTAGAGATCCATTAACTGAAATGAGGGGTGGAGTGTGCTTGTGGCCTAACATCAATCAGGCTTCATTAGTGTTTGGCACTGGGTATTAAACTTGAGCGTTGGAACTCTCCGGAGGATGCAGTCACCAGGCAACAAGTTCTACCCAGAATTTGGAAGTTAAATATACAAAATGTATGCCACTACATTACTGTCATGACTTGAGAGAATTGGTACACAACAAACATTAGGTATCTTAAGCCATATGTTCTTCACTCCGGTCAGGTAGCTGCCAAATGAAAAGCAAAATTAATTAATTCACACCAGCATAGTGCCATCTACCGTATGAGCTAATCATAGCATCATTGATCACACGACCCAAGAACAAATGATTATCTAGTACCATAAATGTCTCTCAATACGGGCAAATCCCTTTATTCTTGAGTTCAGGGACGCATCAGTGGCTCATGCCAATCGTGACTATAGTCTCTTATTGTCATGGCTATGCCAGCGACATCAAGTGTGCATTCTTTGAAAATCTGGAGTCCTATGCAGTCTCTTTAATAAAGATTTTATTCTGTATTCAACAAAGCACAGCAGAGCGTCATGCAGTGTCCCCATTGAAAGTATATTTACTATTACTATTTTGTAACATCAGTGTGCCATTCACGCAACACATTTGGTGTCCAACATCTTATCTTAGAATCGTAATTCTTCGTGGAACCGAGAAAAAGAAAAAGCAATCTTGAAAAAGGAGCTAATCAGCCCTATACGTAAAATCTGTTTTTAGTTGTAACAAGCAAAGCTAGACACAGAAACACCAAATGAGCCGCTTGACTGCCTGCCATTTGCCATTTATTTTCCATATGAAATCTCTTCCAATGAAGAGCTTCTCTTAATTGCATCTGAGGAAACACATATTGATGACATATCAAGGAACACCCTGCGCCTTTTACCTTCGTCTTTGTACCGTTCTTTTGCCCTTTTCATTTTTCTCTTGCTCGCGTCTTTTCTAATCTTATTTCGCATGTCTTTTGGTGAGACGGTTCCTGCCACCTCCCAAGACTTTTCAGATGCTGCAAAGTCGATTTTACAAGATCTGCCACCTGGTGTGTGACACAGTGGTTTTTAATCGGTCTTTGTACCCACCGTTCTCCAGCATGAGACTTAGCACGGCAGGAATGTTTCATGCTGACTCAACATACTATATGTAGATCACCACCTTTTCCACAGTTGATGCCACAAAGAAATATACAGAAAATAGTATGAAAGAAGCCTCTATAATCCGACAGATAGTCTTGAGACTGCATACACAACTGTGAAGGAGGAACGTGAAGAGTAGAGTCCAATGTGTATTTATTTATGTGCACCAAGGATGGATTGGTTTTGAAGTGGAACTTCTAAGGTCGAATAATTCTGAAATGCTGGTGAATATTTGATGATGTCACAAATGCGATATGAATGTAGGAGACATTCATTCGACCAATGTATTTTGTCTGAAAATTTGTTCTTGCTAAACTGAGCTCTTTAGGAGACTGGCATTGTCAGAAAGCACAAGAAAAAACAAGACGGAATGGAGACATTCATTCGCCCAATGTATTTTGTCTGACCCTCCCATCATGCACCTCAAGCATCTGCGGAGCAGCAGAGTTTGAATCAAACATGAAATTAGTCTCAAACACAATCTCATTGAAAGGAGTTAACAGAGTTACTGGAAATGTGGCAGCTTAACGGATGGCTGAACATGAAAAAAAGCGGGAGATAATGAAAGCAGGTGAAAGACAACGTGCTCATGCAAAGCTGATGGTCAAGGACGCCCGTACGACACGCTGCTGCAAAGCAGAGCAAGATTCCTTTCTGTGGAAACACCGCTCATATTCAAATGGGTCAGTGTGCAAACTCTCCCATGGAAAAAGCAATTCCTTTAGGTTGGTGGATGCTATTTGCAAGACTCCTGCAGAGAAGTGAGGAGTGTTTCTCAATTTTGCTTGGTGATAAAGATGTGGCCATTCATGAGATGGAGCCGAAAGGAATAAATATTGCCTCTACTTTAAAAGATATTTTTATTTGGTTGAACAAATTAATCTGTCATTCTCCACATTGGATAATGCTTCAGACCACGTTCATGGACGCAAACTCAATGCTATACTGGACATTTTATACAGGGTTAGATTTGTATGCAGAAAACTGAGAAAATCTGCATTACTTTTCTATCTCTAGACAGATGTAAACCTCCCCCTCTATGCATTTTGACTCTGTATTCTCTGGGTGCTTATTTGACGCCAAATCGATGCCAGGGCAATATAAATAAAAGTTGAAAATTGACATTGGGAAAATATTATATGGCTCTTTAGTTACAGCAATATAAAAAGAGGCAGACTCAATCCAGACTTTGAAAAACCATCAACAATTTAGAGGAAAATGCAAAGCTTGAAAGGCCCAAACCCAAGTTGCAATCTCAGCAGGCAAATAAAAACACCAAGCGCCACAGCGAACCAACAAACCATCAGTCCTGCATTGATCATTTGGTATACATTTCCAGAAGCAATATTTGCCCCAAAATGCCTAACTGAGATGATTTGTTGTCATAAGTTTTAAAACATTACTGCCATCAAACTGTATTTTCAACAGATCATGTGATTGATTTTATTAGAATCGTTTCATTTATCATTTTGGTTTTAGAAGCTAGAGGTAACCACATATGGACAAAAGCAAGAGGCTGATTTACATAATCAAGAATCTTTGTCCAAACTTATTTTTAATACTATATAATTGTTAATATTATTATTACATAAAAGGGTTTTCTTGATGTGGCGAGATGCTTTTTTATTTTATTCATACCATAGCTATAATTTTAAAAAATGCATGTCAAGTCAACTTAAACAATTATCGCAAGCTTTAATTTTTTAAACTAGCTTCACCAAAACTAAAGTTGTTCCACCACTGCCATGAAAGGGAGTAGTAACTTGCACTTCAACAAAGGCTACACTTTCCATTGCCGGAGGCTACTCCCCCGTGGCACTCAATGATACGTATGTCAACACTGACATTCAACCATCCCCTCTTCTTCCCGTCTAATGAAAGTAATAGCGAGGTGCTGAGAGACATGACGTTTTGTTCTATTGCCTATTGACTACACACATTATGTTAGTCATTTGAATAAAATATCATTGCTCACAAAAGCATAATGGGCCCAGTGAGGAATTCAATCATCTCGGAAAAAAAATCATCATTATCAATAATGCCGTTTAATTACCATAACAATGAGGAGGCAAATAAATGATGATGCTTTGCAGGTTTGGGAAGCTAGCTAAGGGATTATAAAAATAATCGTAGATGAGTGTTGAAGAGCCGCTAAGATTTTTTTTTTATATATATTGCAAAACAAGTCTTGTACTAATAGTGGTTGTGGCTGTTTATATATTCAACTGCAGATAAGTGAGACTTGGAAAAATATTAAACAATAATAAAACTTTTACAAAGCAGGGAGAGGCAGACTATAAAATAGTCATAAACAAGGATTCGTGTATTTTGGGGCAAACATCTTGTGTCGAACCTTAAGAGTTAAGCTAAGTCATCTTCATGCAAATTAAGATCTTACTCAAGATGCAGTAAGACTGCATATACTAAATTGAGAGACTAGTTAACTGCTCCGACAGTTGCTGCTGTTTTGGTGAACAACAGAGTGCTATGTGCTAACCAGGTTAATGCATTAATGCCCATGTGTCAGAGGCTCTAAAAAGGGGCCAGATGAAAGTTTGGTATGAGGTAGACCTCAGACGGTTTCATTGGATCCTGTGACATATTTGAAAATTTAATTGGATTAGATGAGACTATCCATAAATTCATTGGCGGTATGAATCTCTTGAATGCCCATGAATTAACCGCATTACGGTTAAAGTCACAGGGTTCAAAGCGTGGGGGTAAAAATAGCAGTATATATTCTGGGAATTATCGTAGTTTTTATCTTTTGAAAAGCATTTTTATTCATATTTTATTTTGTTAATGGAAATGTTCTTTCAATTTTAGTTTGGGGTTTTTCATTAGTTTTCTTTTAATCTTGTAATTTTGCTACGAACAAAGGCAAATGCGGTACTGTATTTTTTTTTAATTTCCTCTTGAGAAAGGAGACATCTCGTTGAGCTCTCATCATCTTATCACACCTCATTTATTGGTCTTGAGTGGACACACCGGGCTCCTAGTTGGGCCACAGCAATGATTAAAGGCAAAAGCAATGTAATGAAGTACAAAATCATCATCATCACCATTATTACTACATGTTTTTAAATCAGCTATTAAAGATCCAAATTGATAGTTAACATCATATCTGACTAGCTGATCATATCTGGTCAGCTGTCGACTCAGCCATAAAACAAAAAGTTCTGCGCCTATGACCATTCTGTAAAATGCTACATAAAGTACAGTTTAAGTATGAAATAAACATAAATACTGTACAAGTAAATGGAACAACGCTTCGATTTTGTTATGTTTTACGTGCAAGCTACAATTGCCACCAATTGCTTGGGTACAGTTTTTGATGTTTTTTTAGTGCAAACTCCAATTGCACTCTTTTACAAAACGATAGGTGAACGTGCCACCTATAAACTTCCATGTAGGCATACGACAACCCAAAAAACCCAAATCTTGCATGCAAGCAAACGTTGAGATAAGCACTGACCATCCACCAAGCATTGAGTGAGTGAGTAAGTGCCTACTATTACCCAGTGATGGTGGTTGCAGCATGATGGGAACAAAACGATGGGAGGGGTGGGTGGGGGGTATACAGTAAATCAGATGGCAATCAGAATATTTACAGTTGTGAAGGGTGGAAAGTGCGAGACAACAGAAGTGTAAGGAAGCCATACTGCAAAAGCAAAGAAATCAAGCTTGAACTCATTCTGGAGATTCACAAGGACACATCACCACACTTGAGCACAACAACTCCTGCCATTGGGTAAGCACACTTCACTTTGTAAGGAAAACAAATTAACTTGACTTGACTTACAGATTTGGCAGTGGCAGAGATGTATTGAACTACCATCTCCCGTTTGGTGCTCAAGTCCTTCCCGCGTAGAGGCGCCTTTCGCTCTTCATTCAGATTCATGTCCTCCTAGACAGCAGATGAATAGGAAGACAGTGAGTGACATTTCACGAAATGTCGAAGACAATTTATTAACAGATTAAAAGAGTCATCTTTAATGAGTACGTCGACAAAGAGTCTTCCCTGACGTATTGGCTTCAGCACTATATAGGCAAAGAATGAAATAATTACTGACAGTTAATCTGAGCTAATCCATCGATCCATTTTCTAATCGCAGGTGAAGATGGAGATGAAGCCTACCCTTCGAAAAGTGTTCTGTACAGAGTTGTTTTATATATCAAAATGTAAAAACCATCAAATAAAAGCAAGACTTCTGAACTTTAATTTCATAATACTCTTTTGATCTGAAACCCAAATGCCTTTCAGTATACAACAAAAACAAATGAACTGACCTTGTCTTTCCAATACGTTTGGAAGGGGACTATATACAATCAATCATTCACACTGATATTCACACCTCTGGATGATTGAAACCTAAATCCTTGTTCACGGTATGCAGGAAAAGGCCAGAGTAAGCCCATAGAAGCACTAGGAGAACATGCAAATGCCACGCAGGACGGAGCTGGTATTCAAACCCAGAAACTCAGGGCTGGTAGACAGATTAGTAGTTTAAACAAAATTTTATGTAAAACCATAAAACACAACCTTTTCTTGAACATTCACTTAAATAAAATACATTTTAGACACCTTTTTTCAGCACCTAGTCATGACTGATCTTTTGACTTAATGCTTTGTCTTGCCACATATTTCACTCGATCTAGCCTGATACACAAGGCATTTTAGTTCTAAAATAAAACCGAGGCAGGACAACTGAAGTGATGCATAATGACACCACTCACTTTTCCTTTCTATCGACTGTTATAAAGTTTTTTATAGCATGAAAGCATTTTAAAGTTTGGTTTTAATGTAGAGTGGGATTGTCACGGTAAGCCATGTAACTTTTCTAGGTCATATGTAAAGGAGGCAAGCAATAGCTCACGAATGTGCGCTGTAAAATGAGTTGCATGTAGCCCTCAAAAGCGGCAACTCAAATCTAATGTAGTCTTTCGCAAAAATGATGGGTAAGTACTCATTTTATGTTACCATCTTATTTTAATCAACAAAGAGATTAACCGCCACATAAACTTTTATGACACTTCTGATCAGTTCAAAAATGTCAACTCTGCTTTTACCTTGGAGAGTTCAACATTCGCACTGGTTAAAATGTTAAAAAGGTAAGCATCAATGTCACATACAGCTTTCATTGCAGCTTGCACTTTTGAATCAGATCATGGTGAATACTTTCATTTCTCGTATTTTTTTCTTTGTTGGAGCCCATAGGTAGAGCGAGAAGAGAGGACAAAATGGCAGTATTAATTAGTCCTTGAATAAATGAATGTTGCAAGGCTATATCAAATGTACAAACTCAAGGGAAAAAAGGACAAACCAATCAAATTGAATAAGCCTTGATCGGCAGTGAGTGTGCAATAGTGAGGGTATCTTTTTGCTTCTTTCATACTGCGTCACAAAAGACCTCTTTCATGTGAAAGGCATCAGCGGATGGAGCAAAGGCCGAGCAGAGGACTAATAGCTACAGAATGACATGGTGATTAGAGTGGAAGGGGATGTTTGAAAGAAGCACTCTCTCTCAAAAATGGATGTCTTCGTATCAGCGGGAAGAATAAAAACATTCATTCAAGCTCCCCCAGCAAATCCGTGGCGCATTAGCAGAGCCTTGCTGCCCTCTACTGCTAAGTGAAGAAAACCATGCACACTGCTTTGGGTGATCGGATCCAACACAGACGGCAATTAACTAAATCTCTTTATGTTTCGCTTTATTAATGAAGAATGAGACAATCTTACATAATAAATGGAAGTTTAGAAAAAGCTTTGAGTTTGGCAGGTTGTTTCTGGGTGTAAAAGCTTCTTGTTTTGACATTCAACATTTCCGTATTGTATTTTATCTCTTAACTATTTTACAGCTGCGATATCGGTCAATATTACATTTTTAACTTCATGAACACAAAATATATCCGAGTAAAAACCACCACCAAAACGAAATAAATTACACTCAAGACAAAACCTAATGATTAAATCTTCAGACTGAAATAACTAATGTCCACACTATAGACAAGAGCACCCACAATAAAGGTTTAGGCAAATGCACGAAATAGTCTGCGTAAGTATATTGAGTTCACTTAATATAATTTACTTGATAAACATTTGCTGATGAATTTAATAAATATTTTGCAACTTTAATTAGTGCAATTAATGTAATTCAAAATTGAGAGGGATTAAATATCAGCCAGTTAAGTAGGGTCTCCATTTTATTTGGGATTGTACTTTGTTCAAAGAACCTAAAAACGGCATTTTCAGCGGCCACAAATCAATCATTTCTCCCTTAAACCTGCAAGTCTGATCAATGACTATACGGGTTTTCATACAGGCACTCTCCAGTAGCTTGTTGTTAAAAACTCCTACGGAGTATCACTGCAGTGGGATCACCTCGGATCTTATTAACTGGGAGTGTTCCTTCTAACAAAGTGCATGGATCGCCACATAAAACCTCCATCTGGCCAGACAATCTTTTTTTTTTACTGGCCTTCTTCGTCCCCAGAAACAATACATGCAACACCTAACAGGCAGTAGATCCTGTTAAGAAGAAAAAAACTGTCCTTCAATACTTCAATAAAAGAGACATTGTACGCTGTGAGGTTTTAAATGCGATAGACAAGTGAAAATGTCTAAGTAATAATAATGAAAGCACACCTAATGGCCCCCATCAGCACTTTAAAGAGCCCGCGTGCAGCGGGTTTTGATAAAAGGCATGTCAATGGGGAGATGAGCTCCTCCTTACCTACCACTGCTTTTTATGATCCCGTTATGGCCAATACAGGCTCGAACCAATGATGAAAGTGGGTTTTAATACGTCAACTGTGTCAACTGGGGTTCACTGTGGTCTAAAAAGACACTCAACTAGTTTACATTGGAATCTCAACACTGGAACGCAACGTTTTGTGTGAAGGTGATCTCTGGCTGATTGTTCCACAATTTGTGACTGCTAACCCTAAACATCTTGGACTGGTGTCAGCCGCGGTTGTGACATGCAAGCTCAGTGAGATGCCGTTTACTGAGAAGTTCAGCGGATTTAACGTTGTGCATATTGATGAAGGGCTTTCCGCTATGTTCGTCACAGAAAAAAAACAGAGTTTTGACACATACGACAACCTTTTGAAAGCAGTGATGGATGATGTCTAAACGCATCTCAGACTCCCCTGGATCTCTTATATTTCTGCTATCAAAGGATCATTTCACCTCACACAGAAACCTTTCTCGTAGCTCCTCTATTTTCGGCTTTTCATTCAGAACTCCTCCATGACCTGTCAGCAATCAGCCTTAGCTTAGGCTGTGTGCTATTTAAGATCACATGATGTGAGAGGCAATACACTTTCCCCAAAGTCAAAAATATTTTCGCTTTCTCCAGGTCATTAGTGTACAGAGGGGGGTCTAACTAATATGGCACTCCACGTTGAGGCCTGCTGGGCTACTTAAGGCTGCAGCATGGCGAAACAAACAATAACAGAAAGGCTGTAAAAGACGGATGCCAAATCAATTAGACGTTTGGGTGACCATAAAAGGGATGGGTTTGTACAAAGGTTGACACGGTGCAACCTTTGAGCTTCAACAATCATCCATTTCCGGCATGATTTAGAAACTACAGTATTTGTCCAGTTGAAAACAATAATGTATGAAATAATAACAATTTATATAGGGTCATTATAAACAGGCATGTGTAAAAACAAGGCAAGAAAGCAAAATGTCTAAACGTGAGCCAGGCACGTAGTTAAGCGTCTGCATCAAATGGTGTACTTTCCAATCTTGCGTTATTGCTCTTATTAAGACACATTCCACTGAGCAGCCAACACGTCTGAGGCCAAACTCCAATCTTGGATGTCTGTGGTTGCGTCACAAAAAAATAAAATAAAAAAGGACAAAAATGGTAAAACAAAGACTGATGATGTTTAGATGCTCATGAAGTAAACATTTGTCACGAATAGCGGAAATCTTACCGTATTTGATTTGAGGATGTCTCAAGAGTTGTGGAAGTCTCAACAATTGAACAAGTCTCAGAAGTTTGTAATGTTTTCATGATACATGCGGATGTCTCATGCGATCTGCGGAGGCCTCTGAAGATGTGTGAAGTATCACAAATTTCACTAAAGCCTTACGAGATTCACAGAGGTCTCACTGGACTTGTTTGGTTTTTCAGATCTATGGGAAACTCGGGAGATTTGCTCAAGTCTTTAAAAATATGAATTCCAAAAAGGTTTTGATTGTGATTCTGCATTTTTTATATGTATGACTATTTAAACATTGTCAAGCATTTTGTGAGTCGACATTCTAAAAACTGCTGTATAAAAAATAAAAGATCTTGAACTCTAATGTGACACTATTTACTGTGCTGTATGTTTTGTGTGACTTTACAAGCATATTTTATTCATTAATTGTGGTCAAATTGCCAAATTAGAATCCAAAGGTTCCACTGAAGTCTGAGAGCCAAGAGTGAAGGCTTGAATAGTACATAAATGAATACCCCACTTGGATTTAAATTCATTACTGTCATTGAACATTTTTGCTTGGGATTGTCAATGCCAGTCAAATGTCAAACCATGCTCAAACCTGCTTTCTGTGTCATCTGTCAGCGAGCAAATATAAGCTCGGGTTTAACGTTGCTCCACCCTTAAACGCACAAACATTGTCACTGAGAAGACAACTGCGTGACAGGGATGAGCAACCAGGCAAGAAAACACTCACGCCAGAGCCTGATTAAAAACTAGAATCACTGATGGTGTAGTGTCGTGCCTGGCATTAAAGGCCATTGTCTGAGAAGGAACAAAAAGGCATACACAAAACACACTTAGGTATTATCCAGACCACAACTTATGGGATGAAGCTGTAGTTAGAGAGTCTTTCTTTGACCCCACAGGAGAGTGGAAAATGAATCACTTTCCCCAGAAAACAAAAACTGACATGTGCAAATGTATTCAAATCCTAAACACAAATTAAGTCTATTCTGGGTAAAGAAGATGCATTGTGTGAAAGCAAATGTGTCTAAGATAATTATGAGTTAACAGGAATGTTATAGCTGTGAAAGAGAGCGAGAGAGCAAGCGACAGACAGACAGGCAGACAGACAGAGAGAGGTAAAAACTAACCCTAAATAAAACTAAGGCTAAATAAACTAAGGCTATATGACTGTCAACCCAAATAAATGTATAATATGAGGTACCGTAATTTTCGGACTATAAGTCGCACCGGAGTATAAGTCGCACCAGCCATAAAATGCCCAAAAAAGTGAAAAAACCCCATATATATGTATATAAATCGCTCCTGAGTATAAGTCGCCCCCCCACCCAAACTATGAAAAAAAACCGCGACTTATAGTCCGAAAATTACGGTATATTATATACAGTAAAAGCTACAAAAGAAACGGACAAATAACTCGTTTTCAAATCAGACGAGTAAAAACTGGTCAAATATTTAAAAACAAAAGATATTAAAAGTGAAGACAATCTGCAATTCTAGTAATGACACGAATTTGATGCACAATTTGTCTTCGCGGACCACATAAAATGATGTGGCGGGCCGTATCTGCCCACGGGCCTTGAGTTTGACACCTGTGCACTAGACCAAACAGATCTTGAGTGGCATTATGATTCAAACTGTACTGAAGGTCTACTTGCATGGACTAAAGGACAGCATCAAATATGATTCCAGTGTGTGGAGGGACACAACAGAACACAACTAAACACTCCAAACTTACCATCATCTTCTCAAAGAGGTCAATGATCTCCTTTTCTGAGAGGTTCTTTGAACGGTCGTCGAAAAGGGGCTGAGGGATGGGCAGTTCGGTGTGGATGGAGAGGGGGTCCGTGGGGTGCTGTATGAGCGGCTTCTCCTTCTTCGTTCCTGTCTTTCGGAAACTGGTAATGCGATCGCGCTGCAAGAAAACATGACATATCAGACATCTCTCCAATAATATTACAACAGGGCCGTCAATCCATATAAAATAATAAGATTAGCAACATTCATGTTGGATGTAAAAACAAATTCAAAACATTTTGTAACCTAAACAAATATCAGGCACGATAGCCAGACCATTACACAGAAGATCAAATACTGTATGAACCTCAGAGACTTTACTTACCACCGTACCCAAAGTTGTTAAAAAAAACTCAGCTAACTTTCATGACATCAACAACAATCATGACAGGCACTATTTATTAATCTCCATAGTGCATAGTGTGAACAAAGAAAAAAAAAAAACATGATCCCCACATGCAATAATTGTTAGGATTAGTATGAAATGAAAGAGAGAGATCATGCTGAATTAATGGACATACCCGTTTGGTTTGGAAGGTAGCCATTTAATTCCCTTTTAATGTGTTGTTCAATTGTAATTATTAATTTGGAACCAGTAACAAAGTTGGCAAAGTGAAAGTATGGTTTTGGACATTTACAGCTTTTACGATGGCAGCAAACATGACTATCAGCCGCTATCGCCTTCATTTTATTAATTTATGTGTAAAAAAACCTACTCCCATAAAACTGTCATCTCAGAACCATAGTATAAAGTTCAGTGTTAGATGCTGACACCACAAAGTTACAATAGCTTAATAAATAAAAAAATTAATGCATAGTTATTTTTGTATTTAATAAAAAAATGACAAATGTATCCTTTTTTTCCATATTTTTATTTTCACCCTATTGGACTATGTCAGCACAGTTCTGACCTCCTTTCTAATGTCACATTTTCTAACACATACTACCTTCTTATATGGAAAAAAGTGATGAACACATTAAATTTAAAATTTAAAAAATATATAGATAATTTCACTTTGTCATCATGAGTTACTGCCCGGTAATTTGAGGGGGGGGGGGTTTCCACTGAAATCAAACAACACAATAAATTTACATACATAAACAGACAAAGGTAATATTGCCATGCATGATGTTCAGTTACTGAAATATTTTCAAATGGATCGAACAAACTAGAAGCTGTCACGCTGGCTGAAACAAGAAGACAAGTGACATATTTTAGCAGAAAATCTGAAATTAGAAAACATTTTCTTGGATGCCTCTGATGTATGTTTGATCCATCTGCTTACTTCAGTTCAGTCACATCTCATGCAGCCCTGATAATAGATAAATA
This sequence comes from Syngnathus acus, assembly GCF_901709675.1. Classification (NCBI taxonomy): domain Eukaryota; kingdom Metazoa; phylum Chordata; class Actinopteri; order Syngnathiformes; family Syngnathidae; genus Syngnathus; species Syngnathus acus. The sequence continues at coordinate 14,094,011 of NC_051095.1, read as the reverse complement.
TCAAGCAGAATAAAACCCAAAAAGGAACATGCCAAAGTAAAACCCAGCACCTTACCATATCATCAGCCAATGTTTTTATGTGTATGTTCTGTTGGAAGGGAGGGAGGGAGGGCACAATGTAAATGACAGGAAATGGCCACAGAACTGGTGAATAAAATCCCACATCCACATTGATGTGGGATTTTATTCACCAGTTTTTTTTATGTACATGTCTCCCCTGCATCATGTCTCATTCTTATGAAAGAATCCCAACAGAGATGGAGGTGAGCCCCAAAACAAAGATAGTAATAAAACAAAGACCTGATAAGTTTGTTTCCATCATCTACAGGTGTATCTCAATAAACTGCAATGGAAAACATTCAAGACAAACACCAAAGTATTTATTGTTTTTAATTTTGATGATTATAGCTTACAGTAACAAAATTCCCAAATTGACCATATACAGCAAGGGTCAAAATAAGAGGCTTCGCATGGCTGTTTTCGCATCAAAATTAATATTTTGCGCCTCATTTTTACATATTGAATAGCAAAAGAGACTCAAACATCCATCGCCCACCATCAAAAATAGTGACGTGTATTGGGACCCGTTATGTTCATTTGACAGAAGCGCACATGACTATCAATTACTAATTGTCAAGTGTCAATTTGTCACTGACTGCACAGAGGCGCTTCAGTCAGAAGTCAGAGTCACTGCTATTAAGGAATAGTGATAGATGATTTTGTATCTCTACATAGAGAAAATTAACAAAGAATTTACAATTACATTGTAATAAATTTTATTTTATAAAATTATTCTACAGCCGAGCTTTTTAAAATCAAGCCTTGCTTCTAGAAAAGACAATAACGTTTACTGTTATACACAATACGAATTTAACAAATTAAAACTGTTGATTAAGTGCGTAAAAAGCATTTTTTAATTTACTTAAATCTTACTTAAATCAGAAAAGTGCAAAACACACAAAACAAGAATAGTAGGGGGTTAATAAAACCCCTACTTCAAAGACAAATTGCTCCACAAATTTGCTCCTCCAATGAAGTTGTTGATTTGCAAACTGCTCTGCAAAAAAAAAAGAAAAATCAAGCCTTGTACTGCACTGTTAAGTGAAAGAAATGACCTTTTCATTTTAATTTATTAAGATGAACCTGTATATGATACCTGAAAAGAAAACCTTGCACGTGCATGGCATGAACAAAACTTGTTTCAAAATTGAAGAGCACACATTTCCTGGCATGCACACCTGAACTAAGAATACCCACCACCAAGGAAAATCGAAATGATTGATAAAATGGACATTTATAATGCCATAGCCCCACAGCTTTTGTGTTCATGTTATTTTTGTCAATCTTGTCGACAAGAAGTTGATATATTTGACATTGACAACATCAAACACCCACTTGCATCCAAAAATCATGCTGTGGAGATGCATAAGAGTAAATAGCAGAGAATGCGAGTACCGTTATTTCCCATGTATAATGCGCAAAATTTAACTAATTTATTGTCCTAAAATCCGGGGTGCGCATTATACATGGGTACAATTTTTTTTTAATTTTTTCTTTTTTCTTTTTTTTTTTTTTTGAAGAAAATCATGGTACAACAATTTTTGAAGAAAATCTTGTCACGGATGGAGTGTGGAAAGGAAGAGGGCGACCAAGTGCAGCTTGAACCAGGGTTCATTGGAGGAACTCAAAACACAGACTTGGTAAACTAACATAACTCTAACAAAACCAACAACAGGACTGACCGACAAAGACGTGGAACAAAAAGACAGGGGGACATTACCAAAGACAGGAACAGAAACCTGTGTTATTGTCAAATATTGTTTGTTTTTTAATCTCCATCGCGGACTGGACGTCATACGGAGGCAGTATCACTGCGCATGCGCACTATGGATCCGATGCGAATAGTCCTCTTCTCTTCTTGACTGACAATGAATGTGATAGTTTAATACATACAATCAGCAAATAACAAAATACGTATTACAGGTAATATTTTATTTCACAACACTTTGCCTTGTTCCTTTCGTCTCTGCTGTTCACTTCAAACACGCTCCATACGAACGCAATGCTCTCGTATCAGACGCTTGCTCGATCACCTGCTCGTTTGCTGTCACAATGTACCCTACACAAATCCGAAACATTTGTTGCGGCTCCGAGTCATGACGAGGGGCAAGTTTTGGTTTCCAAGGGTGTTTTTATTCCTCTTCAACTTCTCTCCCATACAGAGCCGCCTTTTTCACATGTCCGCACGTCACTTTCCTCTCTTTTCATTTTAACCTAACTGATCGCGGTGGTGCCTTTATGGGCAGTCGGAGAAATCAACGGCAACAAAAAAAATACATCCAGCCTAGTTAAGACCATACCAAAGACTATAAAAATGGGACCCATTGCCTCCCTGCTTGGTACTCAGCATTAAGGGTTGGAATTGGGGGTTTAGATCACCAAATGATTCCCGAGCGCGGCGCCGCTGCTGCTCACTGCTCCCCTCTCCCCCAGGGGATGGATCAAAATCACACGGGGATGGGTCAAATGCAGAGGACAAATTTCACCACACCCAGATGCGTGTGTGACGATCATTGGGACTTAAAAAAAAAAAAAAGTCAAAATTTGGGTGCGTATTATACATGGGTACAGGCTTTTTTTTCCAGCATTGACATGCCATTTTTAGGGTGCGTATTATACATGGGGGCGCATTATACATGGAAAAAAACGGTATTCACGACAAACTTGTTTGCTGCCCAAATGAGTTGTAGAAGAAATTATACTGAAAGCACATATACTGTAGCATCTCTGACAACATGTGATGCTAATGTTTGCTATCGAGCCAAAATTCCATGTGGTGCGATGACAAGTCAGTGCAACATCTAATTTAAAAGCCCCTCAAGGCACACTTTTACTGCGACCACGACACAAGATCAAAAGGTGTTGTTTGTTTTATTTTACTATCTAGCTCCTTACTTATGTCTTTATGATACTAGTGTTAAAAGGAACCATCTCAGCTATTCGCCCGCTTGCACTTTCAAAACACAAGATGTCACACCTATTATCATAGGGTGAATATGCATGAGTACCTATTATCATGGGTAGTAGTAGATTTGCAATTTTGGTTTTATTAAAGAATAATTAAAACCAAATCCTAAATACAAACATACCAAAGGTTGGTACTTTTAATTTCAGAGATTAGACTGCGACGTTAGTTATAAATATGGCAAAACTAGTTTTAGAAGGCAATAGTTGCTCCTAAAAGGGGAACATTCAAAATAACCAAAGGGATGTTCCCAAACACCATAAAGTCTGCCAAAGACATTTTTAAGACGGCAGTAGCTTGCAGTGCCGTGTGAGCCGAGGCACGGGGTTGTGAGCTGCTAATGAATAGAGCGATGTGTGCCGCTAATGGCCATAAAGGTCGCCTAGAGTCGTGGATTTCTCTTCCACTGCAATCAGGAAATTAGTAGTGCCGGGGCGAGCAAACAGATTGGCTCGAACTTGGACCTCCCTCAGTGCTCCTCCGTCAACTGTCGCTTGCGGCGACAACTGAACAATCACTCAAATCTTGAATCGCACATCCACACAGTGCCTTTCTTCATGCGTGTTGTGAATGGTTGTTCGGTCAGGAGAACATGGGGGACTGTGCTGGGCATTTGATGAAATGAATGTAATTGAAACTTGTCTGACAATTTGAATCTACTTTGAAGGTGTGTTTTAGACAAGATTTCTATAGGTGAGATATTTTGTCCAACACAAAAAATCATTTTCTCCAAAATCTATCACCTGATTTTCAAAATTCTTTGTGCGTTATACTCAGCTTAAAGTGGTGATTCTAACAAGACTGCCATTTTTCAGTAATGTCATGTTGCTCTTATCAGAATTTGAATTACAATTTCACAATGTGAAGGCCTTTCTTTTGTTACTGCAACAGTGTTAAAAACATGTTATCATCGGGATAGCAAATCTGTTAAATTGTCCTCTAGATTTGTTTTGACAGCTGACAACAGTTTGAAACACTCTGTCAATGGGATGAAAATGAAATAGCAACAAGCCAAACACAAAGTGCGAGCACTTGTTTTGACTTTCTGTTGCATGTAATTGACTCATTCAAAGTTGTGAAAGTTCTTCAAATCAGATTTCGAAAATGGCGTCCGCCCAGCATGGGTTCTTCTCGGTAAAGGTGGCATGGGCAACAACTACTGCCGTTGCTAAATCAGAGCGTTTATGTGTCATTAACCCCCGGCATGCAATAGCACTACAATACTGTGTGAAACAGGCTAATATTTAAATGGCGCACTTGAGCATTTTCTAATCTATTTAACAACAATCAAACCACTGGTTGGCAGATTGCCTTGACTTGAGGGCCTTTCCTTGCCCCATTATCTTGGCAACATTGCAACAACGTAATTTAACAATCAAGCTTACATGTCCTCAGGGTACCCTCAATTAATAAAGTAAACTTTTTCATCATAATAAATGTTTAGCAGAAACCAACATCATGCCTTTTAAGGAAATGAGAAAAATGAATTCTAGGTCTCCCCTAAATGAAATCTTATTGAAAGTTGGTCTAGGGACATGCGCCAAAGTATGCATACAATCAATAAAAATCCCAGTAAGTCATATTATGTTCTTTTTTGCTTACTTCTGGTGGTACAAGAAAGACTAAAGTGATGCATTTCTTATGTATCTGTAACATGCACATGTAAAAACAAACCATTTATGTTTGAGATTGGCAACATTACACATCATTTAGCGAAAGCAATAACTGTTATTCTCAACCAATTTAACTGGACCATCTGTATGATGTCATTTTAAGTCACCCACCGGAACGATCGCGATAAAGTTGGTGGCCGCAACGCCTCTTATACGAGTTTAGAAACAAATTAGCTTTAACTTTAATGACTTCTAATAATAACACGGGGGATAACTGCCAATAGTTTGTGGCAACTTAATACAATGGCTTGGTCTCCCTCTACCGGCAGATCCTCACCCTGGGGAAAAATAAATATAAAAAAAAAATCATATTTTATTTAACATTTATTTCTGTGCAAAAACAAGACCTCCATCTACATTGTTGCCATTTGCCAATAACATTGCTCACATTTTGGCATTTCAGGCATTCAGAGGGCACCAAATCCCAAACCAATTACACACCGTCTGAACAAATCTTTGTCAAACTTAATCAAGCCACATATTTTTTATACTGTATTCAATTGCTGCCTTCGGGAACCCAGTGAGGAGGTTTATTCAACAAAACCTGCATTCGTTTTTGAGTTATTGCTTATTAGCGCATGAAAAAAAAAAGTGCTTTTCGAGGCAATCAAATTTTGAGCGTTGGTTGTATTATGTGTATGTGTGTGTGTGTGTGTGTGTGTGTGTGTGTGTGTGTGTGTGTGTGTGTGTGTGTGTGTGTGTGTGTGTGTGTGTGTGTGTGTGTGTGTGTGTGCGTGCGTGCGTGCATGTGGCCTTTTTGAACCAATAGATGGAGAAACAAAGACTCAATTAAAGATGAAACAGGACATAATATAATCCCGATTGTGTTCTATTCAAGAGGAAAATCACTTTTCCTGGATGGCTCTTGACAGGAGCTCACAGCGTGTTTAAAGACAAGTTTATTTTTCCATTCTAGGACAATTCAGTCACTTTTTCCTTACCTATGCAGCGATATCGCTTTTTCAGACTGTGTGTGAGTAAAAGTGCATAAATATGCGTAGTCTGTGTGAATATGTGATAATGCCATTGGATACAAGAATTGCACTGTTCAAAAACACAAACTTTTCTTGATCATGACATGGGTTTCACTCATGTACCATTGTTGACAATTTAACATACAACTGCATGTTTTTCCAACATTCTTGCCACAAATTTCACTTAAATCTTGCCCATAACAGGCAGTTATGTAGTGTTTTAGTGACCACTGAAAGACACCATATAAATGCTGTGCTGAGACTTTTAACTGACATTTATACATGTGGCAAAATGGCAGCAAAACATTACTGAAATTATTGGAATCGTACTAAACAAAAGCTTACCAGTGTAAGTCAGTTTTTCAGTCTAGATGCATATACAAAACACCACCAATTTTAAAAATAGGCTACTTTTTTTCATGTGTACCAGTCCAAAATTTGAAGTAATTCTCAGTAAGGTAGTTGGCTTGGTGAAGCAGTGATTAGTAGGTCCGCCTAATACAGGGGTGGGCAAACCTTTTGAGCTCGCGAGCTACTTTTGAAATGACCAAGTCACAAAGATCTACCCACTAAAAAAAAATATATAATTTTATATGTCATCGTGAAAAAAAAGTCCTACTCCCATTCCCTATGAAAGTGATACTTCTTACTATGGCCAGCTGCCCCACTCATTTTTATACCCTTTCTTAAGTTTAAGAGAAAAAACAGGGTTCTGACAATTGGAGGGAACTCGTGAGCTAGCGTGTTTGTGTTGTGTTGTTAGCGCCGTTGTTTGTACACGCGTCAAGTGCGGGAAAAAAATAAAAAGAAATTAATTAATATCACACGATCGACCAATAGTGGCTTGGCGATCGACCGGTCGATCGCGATCGACGTATTGAGCACCCCTGGCCTAATAGAACTCTTACAGCCTGCACTAGCATGCCATGAAGCATCTATTTGGAAGACTGCTTACAAGGACGGACTACAGTTTAAAATGGAAGAGTCTCTTCTTCTTTCGTGTAACGTCAGAGGTCCAACTTGGTGTCGTGGAGCCACGCCAGCATCTCTGGTTCCAGGTCAGAGGCCGGCCTCCGAGGGTGGTCTATACAGGGGGCAGGTGTTGATGATGTGGTCGGCTGTCTGCTCGGGGTCACTGCCCTCGCATGCCGCACTGTCTGCCAGTCCCCACTGCTGCATAGATCTGTTGAACCGCCCAACACCAGTTCTTAAACGGTTCAGTGTGGTCCACTGTTGGCGAGGTAGTTCATCTCCTCCTATGGCGCCGTCTCGGGGTTCCCAGATGTAACGGTGCATGAGGGAAGGACCAGCTGCCTCCCCACTCCTGCTTCCAAGCTGCTGCCAGCCAAGCATCTCTGGAGATGTCCTCAGGGATGGAATTGAGCATCTCTTTTGCTACCATGTTGTAGGGGTGGCGCGCCTTGAGTCTGCTTGGTGGAGCTGGAGTTGTTGTGGTACTGTGCAGGTGTGCCAGTTGTTATTTTTTGCCTTCCTGGCGAGAACGAGGGTGGCATCCTCTCGACAAAGGCTGCCCGGCGTTATTCCCGCAAGGACAGGCAAGAGGGACACAGGGGTGGGCTTGAGGCATCCTGTTATAGTTCGAAGGGCGTTGTTAATTGCCACATCTACCTTTTTGGCATGGGGGCTTCTGTTCCAAACTGGGGCACAGTACTCTGCTGCAGAGAAGACCAGCGCTTGAGTTGATACCCGCAAGGTCTTAGCAGAGGCTCCCCACGTTGTTCCAGCAAGGCGGCGGATCAGTGCAACCCTGGATGTTACCTTTGCCTTCAGTTCTTCAAGGTGTTGTTTGAAGGATAGGGTCCGATCCAGACGCACGCCAAGGTACTTTGGGGCTTGTTGAACCTCCAGGCGTTTGCCCTCAAGGCTCACTACAAGTTCTCTCCTTGCTTCCCTGGTGCTGAGATGGTATGACGCAGCAACAGTCTTTCCAACGCTGAGCTGGAGACGCCACTTTTGAAGCAGGTATGCTACCATGGTGCACATGTCTTCATTCAGGCCGTCTTCCGTCGCCTTCCACGTTGGTCGGCTCAGCATGATGGCAAGGTCGTCTGCATAGCCATACTTTCTGGATGCTGTGTCCGGTAGGTCGTATATATAGATGTTAAATAGCATTGGTGAGAGAACTGACCCTTGCGGTACCACGCTCCTCAGTCTTCGGAGCCTACTGCACTGCCCACTGCTGGTTTGGAGAGTAAAGGTGTGGTTGGAAAGCGTCTCCATGATGAACTCCACCATGTGCCGGTCCGGTATCGTCCTATGCAGCTTCAGGTGGAGTCCCCAGTGCCACACGATGTCATATGCGGCAGTTAGGTCCAGGTATACCACTCCAGCTTTCTCCTTATCCTGGAAGCTGTTCTCGATGTCTTGGGAGAGTAGGGTAACCTGGTCTGCTGTTGACCTTCCTCGACGGAAACCAGCTTGTTCCCGTGGGAGCTGTGAGTCCACCACTGGCTCTATGCGGCTGTTTATCATTCTTTCCAAGATCTTAAATGGGACACTCAGCAGTGAGATGGGCCTGTATGACCTGGGGTCCTCCGCATCTTTATTTGGCTTCAGCAGAGCTATCACAGAGGCTCTGCGCCAGATCTTCGGGAGCTTTAACCTCCGGTAGCATGATGTGAAGAAAGCACTAAGCCATCTAGATGTTGTTGGGCCCTGGTGGATGACGAACTCCGGGTGGATGTTGTCACGGCCCGAAGATTTGCCCGGCTTGAGCTTGCTCATGGCCTTACGGAGTTCCTCTGCTATAAAGGCTCCCGAGAGATTGGAATCGACGTTGGCCACTATTGAGATACAAGACACCTCACGCGATGTCAGTCGTGCAAAGTCTTTGTCTGCATCCGGCAAGTGGCCATTCTTCAGGAGTTGGGAGGCGATTGCGTCTGCAGTTACTGGGCATCTGTGGGCTAATGTATTTCTGCCTGTAAGCTGGTTGATGGTCTGCCGCACCTTGCGGCTGGAATGGGTGAAGTCGATTGATTCAACGACTTCTGTCCATCTCGCCTTGTGGGTGGCGTCCAGCTTTTCGAGCAGTGCTGCTGCCGTTGAGTCCACCTCTTCTCTGGAGCTGGCTCTCTGGTGTTCACTCAGGAGGCGGCTACACCTCATCCCAGCCTGGGATGTAGTTCCTGTTATACCCATGTGGGATGGTCTTCTTTGCCGCACGCAGGAGGACCTGGCAGTAGACTGCATAGGCTGCATCCACATCTGTGGACTCTGGGTCTGGCAGGCCGGCTGACCTCCTTTCCGTCGCCTCAGCATACGACTCCCAGTTGGCTTTTCAGAAGTTCCATCTCTTCACAGGCTTCCCTGGCACCTGTTCCACCAGTGATGGAAGGTCGGTGGTGTGAGCGGGGGAACCTGTCAAGGACACGCCTCTCCGGTCTTGGGTTGTTGCTGTGGCAAATGGCGAAGGCCAGGGCCGGGTTGGTGGTGGTGTTCCAGCGTGCAGAGAAGGTGGGGGTTTCTTGGGGTCGTACATCAACAGGGCATCAGTGTTGGAGGCCCATTCGCACAGCGCCACCTCGCGAGGTGTTGAGTGGTTGTACCCCCAGTCTGTGTGCTGACAGTTAAAGTCGCCTGTGTAGATAGCGGGTGCAGTTACAGATGGGAGTGACGTTGTGGTTAGCTGGTGGGGGCTTGTAAACGTTGATGACTGAAGTTTCCTGGATTTTAGTAACCAGCCACTCGATGTTGGAGCCCGGTGGGGATTGTCTACAGGCTGCCCAGCTTATTCCAGTCCAAACGAAGGTTGCCACACCGTGTTGCTTGCTGTTGATGGACCCGGCGAGATGGAACCCAGGGATCTTGAGGATGTTGTTGGTCGTGTAGTGTGTCTCCTGTAGGAGCAGGACCGCGGCCCCGTTGGAGTCGGCCAGGTGCCGAAGGACTTCGAGTTTGGCGGTGGTAAGGCCCTCGACAATAAGTTGAAGCACTGACAGGCCTCGGTTCTCGACGGTCGGGATGGCTACCCGTCCGCCATTTCTCTGCGTTTGTTTGGTGAGATTAGTTTCACAAGCGGGTCTTGCACCCTGACCTTGCTACTCACAGGCAAGACCGCGTGAAGGTTGACGTTCATCTTCCCCATCTTCGTCTGTGTGAGGGGAGGGGCTAGCGTACAAAAGACTTGGCACATAAATGTTGCAAGCTAGCATGCAAAGGCCAGATTTTAAAAAAAAACTGGTGCACTTTTCTCAGATGACTTGCTTGGTAAAAACTAAATAAAAACTGCACATTGAGCAATCTAAAAATATCCTGGAACACAGTAATTGCTTTGAAAAATGAACATTTTTAATGTCCATGCCTTTAAATGGGCATGAGTGAGTGAGTGAGTGAGTGAGTTCTATTATTCCAGGCGGGCACTGGGCCTGTCCTAAAACAGCAATCATTTGACAGGGGAAGCACACAAAAGCCAGGCCAGGCAACATTTGAATGGCTTTTCAGTGAGCGCTATAACCATGTGACTGCACAGCCAGGCCCTCGGGTTGTCTCTGTCCCTGTAAATCTCTTGTACATTAATCTTTAAGGACTAGCAATGTTGAATATTTGTCTACTAATAACATTATTCAGCGAGATCAGCTGCATATTTTTCATGTAGTGTCAGAAATATTTGGACACAGCATTTTTGTTATGTTTGCCTTTACAGACTACAATCTAAAACAATCTGCTTTGATTTAAGGCGGTTTATTGTGAAGTGCAATTCATGTAGTGTATCTCCATTTTCAGTATTTGAACATAAATGTCATTTAATACAAACCCTCCACAGTCAATATTGATATACAAAACAGATTTATTATTTCTTAAATGAGAAACCTCTTAAATTAAACTCTGACATGAATGTAATATTTGCTGACTTTGAAAACAATCGCAATTGTTCTCTGCTCAGTGGGATAGGTGCTTCAGTAATAATTTGTGTAAAAAAATAAAAATAAAAACTTAGCACATCGAGGTCCATATTTAGTCGACAAGTAACTGAGTGTGACTGATGTCCTGCAAGAGGAGATGACTGAGCCTCGGGTGCAGACAAACAGAGAGAGGGGATTTCTTCCACCGTGTTACTCAAGCATTCTTCACTGCTTCCTTTCTCTCTGTCCAACTTCCTGAATGCCGTGGACAGACTCACACGTGGGGTATTTCCTGCCTCACAAGCCTGCTCAACACTGGCTACATTCAATCGACGCACTGTGGGAAAGGTACACAACAGCAGCAGGAATATAGATCAGCTTTCAAGTGTTTGGCCATTTGGATTAACCCGAATGTCAACAAGACCTTGCTAATGTAGCAGAGCGTCAAACGCTTGATCGGTCATCTGAAAAGAACATGAAGATAAACAAGTGTCTGGAGGTATCTTTACGATAAATCTGCATCAAAAATTCAGCAGAATTTCAGAATTCAAACCACTGTCACACACAAGGGCATTGCCCTTATAATTTACTTGAGTATGCGCTAATTTTTCTGTAAATTTGTCGAACATTATTGGAACACTTATTCCAAAAGAATATCAAGGGCTTGTGAAAAATACACTGGAGGTTACAAAAACTATGCAGACTCCCATTCAAAGCAGTAAAGACTGCAGCTTCCCGATATGCATCGATTGTTTTAAATGTTTTATTGACTTTGTTTTACAGTGGTTAACTTATTTTGTCATTTGTGTGACGTCAACAATGCCACTGCAACAGAGAGGCATTGTGCATTCATAACATTAGAATGTTATTTAACTATTCAATTAACTTTATTTAAAAAAATCTTCAAATGTTGAAAGATTGACTGGATTATTTTTTCTATTTTAATTTATTTTCTATTATTTCTGAATCCAAGCAAACTGAGGATCATCCAGCGTCACGTATAGCGGTTTCACTCTATTTGGTGTAGCACATCTTTTTTTACATATGTTGCACTAAAACAACCTCAATACAAAAGAAAGACATGTCAGCTTATCACCGCCACAGTCAGGTCTCCAATGTCCAGGATCTCATAATTAACTGATCTTAATTTCCTTAATCACCCAAGAATGACACAGTTTAATTATTCCAGCATTGAGTACAAATGATCTGAAATACAACCAGTCAGAAAATGATCGCAATTAAATTTATAAAAACAATATGCCATAAGTTCTTACTCGTAACTTTTCACATCTTTTCATGGCAGACTATATAACATTTTAATCAGCGAGCGTTTGAAATGACACAGTGACTGAAAAATCATTAAGTTCCAATATAGCATTGAACTTTCTGTACGATCTCCCACTTAATCCTTGTGAGAGCACATGCTACGATCAGGCCGACATTGTGACACGGGAACAGTGAGTCCAACTATGAGATGGTTGTGTGGGAAAGACTTTCCCTTGGTGCAGCTCAGTGTGACATCATCTTTTGCTCTGGTATGCAAAAAAAGAAACATTCTTCCAGTCCGTCAAACCTGCTCCCTCAAATTCCTTTTCAAAAAGGTCCTCTCGTTCTCAAGTCAGTTTTTTTCACCAACATCAACAGAACAAGCCGTAAAAGTAACATTAACTTTATTGGTGTTATTCTAATATCCTTGGCTGGCTTTAGTATCTATGTCCTGGGCCCAAAGCCAGAATGGGGTAATTGTGACGAAAGCCTTCCTGGTGACTTGTAGCCCAAACACACCTATGTTGTGGTTCTACTCTACAGACTGCTTTGACTCTGCTAATACGAAACTCAACCGGTGTTGGCCAGTTTGCGCCAGACTCTACAAAGACTATGGACCCTAGTTAGATTTTGCTTGGTTTTAACTTCATCCATACATCAACAACCACAATACACACACACACTTGAGGTGTTCCATTTAAGGGTATGTTTATAGGACATCGAACCAGTAAAACGTTTTCACTATGATTTATAGAATGTTTCACACATTCAGGTGGTAAAAATGTCAAAATAAATACTACAGACGCCAATGTCTGACAATCACTGTAAGGAAAGCTTTTGCTTTTTTTGGAGTGAATTAGGTGATGGCGGAGCCTTAAATGGAGTTGACAAATTAACATCACAATCATGTTATTTAGCTGAATTAGTGGCAGTGGTCCCCAACCTTTTTTGCACCACGGACCGGTTACGTGTCAGAAATATTTTCGCGGACCGGCCTTTATATAAATAAATATATTTATATATTTATTATTTAAATATTTATATATATAAATAGGATGAAATAAAATGATACAACTGGCATAAAAACAAATATAAACCCCATAAAAATAAAACGTTGAATTAGTGGGAGCACCGAGCTCTTTTCTCAGAAATGAGCCGTTCCCATCTAGGCGTAATCGGAGACAATGACACCCGAAGTGATTAAGGTTTGTCTTTAAATGCAGGATGCTTGGTCTCCATGTGCCGAAGCAGGTTTGAAGGCTTCATTGCCTCGTTAGCTAGCCTTTCGCCACATATGCGGAGTGCACTTGGCGCGTCAGAGTCACCTGTGGCGATAAATCCATATTTTAAGTAGGACTCCAGAAATGTTCTTTTAAATGCAGCTTTCCTTTTCTTAGAAGTCGTAGCCTCTTCTTCTTCAGTGTCCTCATTGGACGTTTTTCCCTTTCCGAAGAAGCTTTCCAAACTTCTCTGTTTCTTGCTCATTTTTGCTTGCCTCGCGGGCTTGACTGTGGTGACATGTCACGTGACCGAGACGAGCGCCCTGTGTCAAGAGTCCTTATTTTTCAGATGCACCGACAGATGTAATTGGGAGAGATTCGCCAAATTTTTTATATTTTTCAAAATAAATTCTTACTCATTTTTGCTAGCTTTGCGGGCTCGACTGGGGAAACATGTCACGTGACCGGGACGAGCGTCTTAACATGAATGAATTGATCGTCAATAAAAAAAAAAAAAAAAAATTTTTTTTTTTTTTTCCTGTGCGGCTCCGCGGCCCGGTACCAAGTGACCCACGGACCGGTACCGGTCCGCGGCCCGGTGGTTGGGGACCACTGATTTAAGGGATCAAATGGGCGCAATATTTTACGAATTACAAAACCCCAGCGATGTAAATTATGACTTAGACTTAGACTTAGACAAACTTTATTGTCATTTTGTCAACACGAGGTGTACACAAAACGAAATTTCGTTGCATACGGCTTTCAACAATGTAGTGGAATTGCGGCTGGTCAAAAAGTAACATTCTATATAAAAATATGAAATAAGATAAGTATAAAGTACAAAGTGCAGCAGTGATAAAGTATGTAAACAGTGCAGGAGACAAAAGCAGTATTTACAAGTGTGCAGAGGAATGCTACGTTTGAATGTTCAACAGTCTGACGACAGCAGGGAAAAAACTATTGCAGAACCTGGTGGACCTGCAGCGGATGCTGCGAAACCTCTTCCCAGAGGGCAGCAGGGAGAACAGTCCATGGTGGGGGTGTGATGGGTCACTGATAATATTACGGGCTCGGGACACGCAGCGCTGGGATGACAAGTCCTGAATGGAGGGAAGAGGAGCCCCGATGATCCTCTCTGCTGTCCTCACCACTCTCCTCAGGTTCTTCCAATCGGAGGCGCTGCAACCTCCACACCACACCGAGAGACAGCTTGTCAGAATGCTCTCTATGGTGCTTCGGTAGAACGTCCTCATGATGGGTGGGGGCAGGTGGGCTCTCCTCATCCTCCGCAGGAAGTACAAGCGCTTCTGTGCCCTCTTGACCAGTGTTGTGGTGTTCACAGTCCAGGTGAGGTCGTCTGTGATGTGGACTCCCAGGAATTTAGTGCTGCTGACCACCTCCACAGCTGAGCTGTTGATGATCAGTGGAGCGTGGTGAGGCTGGTTCTTCCTGAAGTCGACGATGATCTCCTTCGTCTTCTCCACATTCAGGATCAGGCTATTTTCTCTGCACCAGCCCACCAACTGCTCCACCTCCTCTCTGTAGTCCAGGTCGTTGTTGTCCCTGATGAGGCCCACCACCGTTGTGTCGTCTGCAAACTTCACGATGTGATTGGTGGTGAACCTGGGGGCGCAGTCGTGTGTCATCAGGGTGAACAGCAGGGGGCTCAGGACGCAGCCCTGAGGGGAGCCTGTGCTGAGGGTGATGACATCTGAGGTGTTCTGTCCGACCCGGACTGACTGAGGTCTGTTGGTGAGGAAGTCTAGCAGCCAGTTTCGAATGGGGGTGCTGAAGCCCAGGTGTTCCAGTTTTTCCACCAGATGTTGTGGAATGATGGTGTTAAACGCTGAGCTGAAGTCCAGGAACAGCAACCGCACGTGGGTGTTCCTCTCCTCCAGGTGAGCCAGGCTCAGGTGAAGAACGGAGGAGATGGCATCCTCAGTAGAGCGGTTCTGCCGGTAGGCAAACTGGAACGGATCGAATGTTGGGGGGAGTCTGGAGAAATTATGCGCTCGTAGAGATGTTTTCAAGCAAAGAGTCGACATCTAACTTAACACATTTTTTTGGAAAAAAATTAATTGTTTTGGTATGTACGTCAAGACAGAAGTTGCCGATATTACTTTAATAAATTTTGTCCTAGCAGGTTTTATCATGTCTGGACACATTAGGTTTGTCCTGGACACACCCGAGGTTTGCAGTCAGGGCCTGCAAGGTTTTCTCTGCTGGCCTAAACACTGAGAAGCACTGATGTATATTTACATCTTGCATGAAATAGAAGTTATTATCTTAAATGGGAAAATGCCACAATTTAGGTGCAGTCCGGAGCACTGGGCAGCTTTTTTTATATAGCACGTTTCATATACAAACAATCAAAAGTAGAGATATTGATTATTTGCAAAAGTGTCTCTTGTCTGGCCAACCTGTATATTGGATTTTTCGTCTTGTTTTCTCCAATCAGATTTCAGCTTGTATGCATTGCCAAGTTAATGTAATCTGCCCAGGCAAGGACTTCAGAATCAGGTTTGCTGGCCTATGACACATACACAGTACCTAACACACAGTACAGCGAGCCAAGAAAAGGTCAGAGAAAGAAGCCAGCTTAGATGGCAAGTGTGTAAGAGGCTTGTGTTAATTTGGTGCAGCCACCATTTGATGGAAACCCCCAAGACTACTTGACAGATCAACTAAAACGTGCTTTCCAGGCCTTCACAGAGTTACAATCTCCACACTCCAAGCACACTTCAGGCCAGCAAAAAGTGCAGGATAAACAAATCATGACAGCTCATGGACCCACCCAGAGGTGAATAATCACTTCCTCAGAGATTTCAGTATCAACTAACGAACATGTTTAGCACCGATTCTCTATTGAGGGCTGAGAAAAGGAAAACTTGAGTGATTACTGAGACCCCCTTAAGGAATCGGAAACATCTGCAGGGCGAGCTCATTCAGACACTGAAAAGTTGGGAGTTGGGATAGTCCAGAGTTGCAGAGTGATGTCAGGATAGCCTGTGGGAGCACATGGCACCTCACTTGCCTCTGTGATTTCCTGTCTTGCAGTTAGTGTGGCGCACTTTCCCTTTAAAACCTTGCTGGAACACAACCAGTGATTACGAGAGGTTTGCAACAGAGTATTTGGCTACTGCTTATGGGAAAACTTAATGCCAGAGCAACATTTCCAGCTTGAAATTCAGCATTTTTAGTCTTTGCTATCGACGATTATTTGATTCACGTATGTGTAAGAGCAGTTGGGGAAAGAAAATGTTAACCACTCAGCAAATGCAATTCAGTGGGGATGTCGGAAATATTTTGGCTGTTTAAAAGGCCAACTTTTAAGTCAGAAGGAATGGAAAACGGTTAACCACCAAGTTCATACTATTGCTGACGCGTATGTGGGTGTATGTGCGTATGCAGCTACTCACACGCCACACACGTGCATTATTTGCAGTTTTATATTACGCCGCGTGAAAGGGAACACGACAGACCGCAAATGACAGCACTCAATGGAAGGTTTTAGATGTTTTCAGGCAGAACAGGCAATGTTTACACAATAACTTCATGTCAATGTGCAGCCATGTGACACTGTCAGTCAGGCGCTTCAACCAGGCAGACCTCAACATGGTGCCCGTTGGCATAACCTATCAATGACACTGAAGCCCCACTGATAAATAGATGGTACAAATAATTGCCTCTGCTTTAACAAGTGCCTCACACCCAATCAACACCTCTGTCTTTTTCCACTCGATGGGCAAAACATGTACCGTAATTTTCGGACTATAAGTCGCACCGGAGTATAAGTCGCACCAGCCATAAAATGCCCATAAAAGTGAAAAAAAACCATATATATGTATATAAGTCGCTCCTGAGTATAAGTCGCCCCCCCACCCAAACTATGAAAAAAAACCGCGACTTATAGTCCGAAAATTACGGTAATTTAATTTACTATGACTGATACCATCATGTGTTGTAGATAATGCCTGAAGAGCATCTTGTGAAGCTGAAATTTCATCCATTTTCCATAATGATTTCCCTCATTCCCACAGTGACCGCATCTCAACTGACCTGGGACGAGAGGCAGGGTACACCTTTGACTGGTCGCCATTAAATCAGTTTCAACACAATGCATGCAGAGCACATGTGGCATCTATTGATCTGAAGTTAGTAGTTTAAACAACCATGAAAATGTACATGTTTAATACAATAATTTACAGCAGACTTCTTCAGTCACTTTGTTTGGGAGATAATGTGCTCATGACTTTGTTTAAGCTAAGCTAAATTTGGCTGATTTAAATTAAAATGAATGCATTATGCGCTTGGTGGGAACGCGTATTACCTTGGTATATGTTGTAAACTGAGGCGAACCTAAATATTGGTTGATTACAGTAAGAAATTACTACATCTACAGAGCCTGAAGTTATGCTTATGGGGTGCTCAAATTACGATCAAGTTCCATTCCTAATGCAGTGATATAACCTAAGTGTTTGCGTAAGTTGTCAAGTCAAGTTTATTTGTATAGCCCTAAATCACAAGCAGTCTCAAAGGGCTTCACATAGACAAAAATTGACAATTATTGACAATTGTCAATAAGGTGTGGTATCCGTTCGACAATTGTAAGACACTATAGTCTATCAAAACCTACGCTAACGTAAGCAGTAGCAGTAAATGAATAATTACAGTAAAAAAAATTGAGTGGCATGCATATTAAACAATTAAAACAAAAAACTACCGTATTTTCTGCACTGGAAGGCGCACCGGATTATAAGGTGCACCTTCAATGAATGGCGCATTTTAAAACTTTGTCCATATATAAGGCGCACCGGACGAGTTTTGTTATAAGGCGCACCTTTAATGAATGGCCCATTTGGCCCGCGGGCCGGCCTTTGGACACGCCTGCTGTAGTGGCTCAATATTGGTCCATATATAAGGCGCACCTGATTATAAGGCACACTGGCGGCTTTTGAGAAAATTGGAGGTTTTTAGGTGCACATTATAGTGCGGAAAATACGGTAGGTACAGAGGTACCAGAGCATGCTTTCTTGTGCCACTTGATAACATTCTCTGTACGGTCTGCAACCTCAAAATTATCTGTCAGTACCAACTTAAACAGAGGACTCAAGAAACGTACGAATAAAGGCATTTCCAAGAAAAAAAAACACCTGGTACTGTCTGCACTTAAGTAAACAAACACCCAGACTACAATGATTAAATCAAAACACCAATTGTTAGAAATGACTGATGTGTTGTGTTCCTCACAAGTAGGGCCACACCACAAAACAATGAGTCAACAAACTGCAAACAAAAAACCCTCAGGGGCCAACTGTCACAACGAAAGGTTTCTCTGCAGTACTTTAAGGGGAACCAATTGACGTGATGAGCACATGATGCCCTAAGTGCAAAGTGCAGCATAATGATAAAACACTACCTCTTTAGTGGAACTCACAAATCTATTAGCTGCACTCACACTCGCGTATCAATAACCAACTGCATTAAAACATAATTGCACGAGAGTTCAGGTTTCTGATTGTTGTACGTACCATATTTTCCGCACTATAAGGCGCACCGGATTATAAGGCGCACCTTCAATGAATGGCTCATTTTAAAACTTTGTTCATATATAAGGCGCACAGGATTATAAGGCGCATAGAATAAATCACTCAACGTTGCTCAAGCGTTAATGCAATCACAATATAGTAACACTCGAAATAGTGAAAACAATAACAATATAACAACTCAACGTTGCTCAAACGTTAATATCACACAACACACAAAATAAACACGTAAAGCTTACTTTAATAAATTAGTCCTCATCCACGAATCCATATATAAGGTGCACCGGATTATAAGGCGTACTGTCGGCTTTTGAGAAAATTGTTTTTTAGGTGCGCCTTATAGTGCAGAAAATACGGTAATATGATCATTTTGAAACTACACTATCGAGGCTAAATCTCCTTAAAAAGAGGGGAGCGTGTGGTATAGTTTTTTTTTCCAACACTTTTTTTTATGCAACACATACCAGCTTTTTGTTTCTGCCTTCATCTTCGCTGGACCTCTTTTTCGAAGGTTTATTGGGGTCGTCACCACCGCTGGCTTGATCCATTTTGCCTTCTCCAATGACTTGACAGGAACCGCCACAACAAGAAGAAAAAGTTTGAAAACTTCACTCGTAAGCTCTTGTCAACACTTCACTTGGCAACACCTTCCGGGGTGATTTTTTCACATATCCGTTCAGTCAGGAAAAAAATAAGAATAAACACAATAAATAAGTGGAAGTCTTGTGAAAAGTAAAATCCGAGTGGTTGGGGTGTCGCTACAAGATGAAGAGGTGTGGTATCCGTTCAGCAATAATTCTTCTCGAGCGCTCTCTGAAATGACATCGAAACATTCTTACATTTTTTGCAAAAGTCGATATAGACAAAAGTCTTGCAAAACGAGTTGTCCTAAGCAGTCTGATTAATATTCAAAGTACATCCAAATTCATTGAGTGCAGAATGCACCGGAAAAAGTCAGCGACCACAGATTTGAAACATGTTTTATTTGTATCTAAATGAACAGTTAGGATCGCCCTATGTTAAAACACTAACTTGCACGCGTTGTAAGTGAGCCACACGATCATACTATTTAACATGAAAAGACGACAAGACACTATAGTATTTCTTTATGTTTACGACCGAGGCGACCAGCCACGTAGCATCATCCTGACTGATCGGTATTATTATCAATAGTAACAATAGTCGAAAATCACCGTTGTTGTCTCTGGAATACTTTGCAAAGCTGGGCATTTAGGCATGTTAGCGTATATGGAACTTCTTCACCATTAGATCCTCGACTGCTCGGTCGCTAACACCACACGCGAGTAGACAGTGCAAAACAATAAATGACAGAATGATAAATATAAATACAGTAATGTGTCCAGTCAAACTCACAGTATCCCATCCAGGTCAATATCGTTGCAACCAAACATGAATGCCAGGCCCACGCTAGGCCCCACCTACTCACGTTTTACTGGTTGGTGGGCTGGGCATGAGTAAAGCACCGAACGGCCATTGGTCCAATGTGTTGGCTGTCAAAAGGTTGGCGTGGCGTCGTGGTGTGTAGACAAGGGGGTCAAAACTGATTTCATAGCAAGTGGACGGCGCACAGTGAAAGAAGAATAGATCTATAACTATGAGGGATAGTGCAATGGGGACGACGTCATACCGAAAGTATCGCGGGAATCCTACATAAAACACGTCCAGCATCTTCCGTGTTATTTTTCCTGGACACACGCACGCGCGTATTGCATCAGTGATTGCGCAACGTGTTATGTCAAGATTACTACCGAGTTATATCATAGTGTATCATGTCTTGGGTGCACATATTAAATAAAAGATGGATGAGCAAATGAATTGTAGTATATGAATAAGTCCTCATCATAATTCACTTCCGCCTATCGGAGGCCAGGTTGTGATGGCAGCAGCTTAAGTAAGGAAGCCCAAAATTCTCGCGAGCCACTTTGTCCAGCTTGTCCTGGGTTGTCCTGTGGGGCTCAGTGGGACTAGGGCTGCACGATCTTCGAAAAACATGCAATTTGCTAAATGGATGTTGACTATAGTGATATCATTTTGATATTATTTCTCGTACACCTAAAGCACGGGTGTCAAACTCAAGGCCCGGGGGCCAGATACGGCCCACCACATCATTTTATGTGGCCCGCGAAGACAAATTGTGCATCAAATTCGTGTGTCGGCACAAGTCAGTTCAGCACTTAAGGCAGTAAATAAGTATCCTTTTGTATTTTACATGGAGCATACATCCAGTGTGAGCGTGTTTATAATGTGATGTTGATGTGGACCATTGAATTTTCTACTGTAAACTTATTCTTATCTGTGGTATGTTTTCTACCGTGAGAGCAAGAGACACTGATGACATATCCTGATCATATTTGCGGGCATCTACTGTAGCTAACATGGTCACCCACATGGTTTATAATTAAACACACAGAGCTATTGTGGAAATATTATGTCCTGAGAGGTCATTCGCCTGGAATGACTGACCAAGGTCCTGGGAAAATAATTATTCCAACCTACTAGTGTGGATGTGTCTGATCCAGTGACGTGCGGTGAGGTTCATGACTGGGGAGGCGCTGACGTCCAAGCTGGACTAGGGGATGTGAATATTAGGGGTAAGAATTTCGAGAGCGTTCCAATTCCCCATTTAGAGTCCAATCTTAACATGTGTGGTGCCAAGTGTTCTGTAGCATGAGCGAGGCTAACCCTTATAGAAGACTGAGCCTCGATTAAGGTCCTGCCGCTCTGGACCACCTCACCCTGCGTGCTTTGTTCCGAGAGTCGGAACTCAGGGGGGCCGCATATGTACCCCCTGAGTCGCCTTGACCCTTCGTTAACACCGCTAGGTATCCAGGTCAAGCCACTCAGGGCAGAAGAGCTGGGGATCAATCCACACCGATCAGTGAGAACCAGCCGCGGTGAACCGCTGCCTTTCTCCTCCGATCAGGGTCCAAGAGCACTGGAGCCAGCCCTGACTAAGCAGTGTCTCCCCAGTGCTCTCCTCCCGGTTGTACCTACAAAAAAAAAGCTTCTTTCTTCTTGAGCAATCTTCTTTGTCCCATGTCAACGCACGACCTAAGGAGAGGCTGCATCCATTCCTCCAACTTTGCTGTGCTTCCTACATCGCGAGGCTCCAGGGAAGTCAAACAAAGTACCTAGAGGGAACTCACCTGTATTGCAATACCTGTGGAGGGAATGGCTGAAAAAGAAACCCTATTCTACATCGCCTAGGTCCCAGTGCACCCTCGGCCTAGTCACCTAAGCTGGACTAGGGGATGTGAGTATTAGGGGTAAGAATTTGGAACCTGTTCCAATATTAACGTGTGTGGTGCAATGCGCTGTTGCATGAGCGAGGCTAACCCTCATAGAAGACTGAGCCTCGATTAAGGTCCTTCCGCTCTGGACCACCACACCCTGCGTGCATTGTTCCTAGAGTCGGAACCCAGGGGGGCCGCATACGTACCCCCTGAGTCGCATTGACCCTTCGTTAACACCGCTAGGTATCCAGGTCAAGCCACTCAGGGCAGAAGAGCTGGGGATCAATCCACGCCGATCAGAGTGAGAACCAGCCGCGGTGAACCGCTGCCTTTCTCCTCCGATCAGGGTCCATGAGCACTGGAGCCAGCCCTGACTAAGCAGTGCCTCCCCAGTGCTCTCCTCCCGGTTGTACCTACAAAAAAAAAGCTTCTTTCTTCTTGAGCAATCTTCTTTGTCCCATGTCAACGCACGACCTAAGGAGATGCTGGATCCATTCCTCCAACTTTGCTGTGCTTCCTACATCGCGAGGCTCCAGGGAAGTCAAACAAAGTACCTAGAGGGAACTCACCTGTATTGCAATACCTGTGGAGGGAATGGCTGAAAAAGAAACCCTACTCTACATCGCCTAGGTCCCGGTGCACCCTCGGCCTAGTCACCTAAGCTGGACTAGGGGATGTGAGTATTAGGGGTAAGAATTTGGAACCTGTTCCAATATTAACGTGTGTGGTGCAATGCGCTGTTGCATGAGCGAGGCTAACCCTCATAGAAGACTGAGCCTCGATTAAGGTCCTTCCACTCTGGACCACCACACCCTGCGTGCATTGTTCCTAGAGTCGGAACCCAGGGGGGCCGCATACGTACCCCCTGAGTCGCATTGACCCTTCGTTAACACCGCTAGGTATCCAGGTCAAGCCACTCAGGGCAGAAGAGCTGGGGATCAATCCACGCCGATCAGAGTGAGAACCAGCCGCGGTGAACCGCTGCCTTTCTCCTCCGATCAGGGTCCATGAGCACTGGAGCCAGCCCTGACTAAGCAGTGCCTCCCCAGTGCTCTCCTCCCGGTTGTACCTACAAAAAAAAAGCTTCTTTCTTCTTGAGCAATCTTCTTTGTCCCATGTCAACGCACGACCTAAGGAGATGCTGGATCCATTCCTCCAACTTTGCTGTGCTTCCTACATCGCGAGGCTCCAGGGAAGTCAAACAAAGTACCTAGAGGGAACTCACCTGTATTGCAATACCTGTGGAGGGAATGGCTGAAAAAGAAACCCTACTCTACATCGCCTAGGTCCCGGTGCATCCTCGGCCTAGTCACCTAAGCTGGACTAGGGGATGTGAGTATTAGGGGTAAGAATTTGGAACCTGTTCCAATATTAACGTGTGTGGTGCAATGCGCTGTTGCATGAGCGAGGCTAACCCTCATAGAAGACTGAGCCTCGATTAAGGTCCTTCCGCTCTGGACCACCACACCCTGCGTGCATTGTTCCTAGAGTCGGAACCCAGGGGGGCCGCATACGTACCCCCTGAGTCGCATTGACCCTTCGTTAACACCGCTAGGTATCCAGGTCAAGCCACTCAGGGCAGAAGAGCTGGGGATCAATCCACGCCGATCAAAGTGAGAACCAGCCGCGGTGAACCGCTGCCTTTCTCCTCCGATCAGGGTCCAAGAGCATTGGAGCCAGCCCTGACTAAGCAGTGCCTCCCCAGTGCTCTCCTCCCGGTTGTACCTACAAAAAAAAGCTTCTTTCTTCTTGAGCATTCTTCTTTGTCCCATGTCAACGCACGACCTAAGGAGATGCTGGATCCATTCCTCCAACTTTGCTGTTCTTCGTACATCGCTAGGCTCCAGGGAAGGCAAACCTGCCAATAAAGTACCTACAGTGCCACTCACCTGTATTGCAGTAATTGTTGAGGGAATGGCTGAAAAAGAAAGGCTATTCTACTTCGCCTAGGTCCCGATGCATCCTCAGCCTAGTCACCTAAGCTGGACTAGGGGATGTGAATATTAGGGGTAAGAATTTGGAACCTGTTCCAATTCGCCATTTAGAGTCCAATATTAACATGTGTGGTGGCAGGCAGAGATGGGACTCGAATCATTGTGACTTGGACTCAAGTCGACTCGAGTCGTTGTTCTGATGACTTGACAAAAAATAAACTAACTTGAGACTCGACTTGGAAGTTAAAGACTCGGGACATGATGACTTGAATGACTTCAGTGTTATTTAGTTTATGTTTTCAATTTGAATATAAAATTAATAATACATTTTAAAAAATAATAGATAATACGGTAGGAGCGCAGGCTGAGAATGGCGTTGTCATGATTGGATCACTACCCTGTCAATCAATCAGTCGTGCCCTCTCTACGTACCTAACGTGTTTGTTGGAGAATCACGCCCCTTTATATCAGACATGCACAAACATGTCAGCGGGAGCGCTACCGAGAGTCATCACCTTTGCCTATCGTAACTACCTTTATGACGGCAAAAGACGGACAGCACAGTGCAAGATATGCAACAGAAACATTTCAGACAGCCAGACGACAACTTCAAACTTTGTTCGTCATTTGAAAAGCCCAGTAAGTGCTTTTCACATTGGACAATGATGGTTACTTAAAGTTACTTATATCTTGTCTTTTCACGTTACTAAGATCAGATTCTGCAGGTAAAATTGCAATAATAAGGTGACTTGACTTGGACTTGACATAATCTGTGACTTGACCAAGAAAAAAATGACTTGGGACTTACTTGAGACTTGCACATGCGTGACTTGGTCCCATCTCTGGTGCCAGGTGTGCTGTAGCATGAGCAAGGCTTGACCCTTCATTAACACCGCTAGGTATCCAGGTCAAGCCACTCAGGGCAGAAGAGCTGGGGATCGATCCACGCCGATCAGAGTGAGAACCAGCCATGGTGTACCGCTGCCTTTCTCCTCCGATCAGGGTCCAAGAGGATTGGAGCCCCTGAGCACTTACACCCTGAGTCACCTTGACCCTTCGTTAACACCGCTAGGTATCCAGGTCAAGCCACTCAAGGCAGAAGAGCTCAGGATCAATCCACCCTGATCAGAGTGAGAACCAGCCTACAAAAGTATGCTCCTTCCTTCTTGAGCAATCTCCTTTGTCCCATTACAACGCACGACCTAAGGAGATGCTAGATTTATTCCTTCTACTTTCCTGTGCTTCATACACCGCAAGGCCCCAGGGAAGGCCAACCTGTTGTTAGTGTTGTTGTTGCCAGAGGGTCACTATTTCAGAAAGTTCCTACACTCACGGTTCCCATTCATTCAGGTTCCTGGTGGCACCCTCTTGTGAGTCCCTTGTGTACTACCTCTCGTTCTCCGGCAGTTACTCCAGGTGATTTGGATATACTTTCGAGCGGCCCTGAGTGTGGCTTTATTGGATTTCCGATTATTAGTCAAAACCTATTTTAATATTCTCAACCCTGAGTAGTGTGTCTTCAAAGATGGCTGCATCCTTTGTCCCTGTTGAGTACAAAAGTTGCTTATCCATTTCATACCATTCACGATCTGACTATTTTACTTTTTTTTTTTTATCCCCTACACTTTTGATCTAATTGATTTTAATGTTCAGCTGTCAATTTTATTTTGTCAATTACTGTTTATTGGTATTGTACTTCTATTTTAATTCAAACATCTACCTATAACATTTCATTATTGTACTTTAATTTTGACATCTGGGGATCCCATTGGCAGGGTGTCCCATTTGCCGTGATCTCTTAGGATCACTGCAATCTCCACAGCATCTTTTAGTGGTATCCGCTCTTACCTGAAAGTCCTTATTTTGGGTGTCCCTTACACTCACGGTACCATGATTTTTCCAAAATGGCGGCCACGCCGTCCGGTCACCCTCAGGCACCCTCTGGTGGCTATCCTTAGCATTGCGTCCGATTGAATTTAGGTTGGTCGGTGTATTTAGATTTTTTTAGGTAGTTTTTTGGGGGGATTTAATTCTGCTTTTTTTTTTAAATTAGGATTAGGGTTAACCAAAATTAAATTCAAATCGGTCATCCCTTATTTAGAATATTATTGTAATAATTGCACATTCACAATATAAGAATACAAGTGACGTGCAGTATGGTTCATGACTGGGGAGGCACTGACGTCACCCCCCTCGGTAAAATATGTCCGGCAACTAACCGTGTCACAAAAATGTTGGGGAACGCTGCTCTAGTGTGGCTTATTCATTATTTAATTTGAACTATTTTAATTAAAATCTCATATCAGCAGTCTTCACACATAAAAACACTCAATAAAGCACATGGAATCAAAACCTTATTTTTGAGTGCGTACTACTCCGTTCCGAAGTCCCACTGTCCGAATCAAACCTTTTAACTCCGGAGTCAAGGTTGCTCTTCCTTTACTGATGACTCCTGCTTCAACCAAAAATCCAGAGTTGAAAATCGTTTGGATATGTAATCCTCCATTGTAAAACGAAATGTAAAAACGGGGGGAGGGGAGGGCGAAACCCGAATGTAAAACAAAATAAATGGACGACTGCTCCTCAGTCGCTCACTGTAAATTTGAACTGGAGATCTCTTTTTCTACAGGTAGGTATTGTGGATGGCCTAAACCACATCTGGTTTGGGCCAAGAGACTCTGCATTGTCAATAGAGGCATAAACATGTGTGTGGTGAGCTTTTTTTTATGTAGGTGCACACTTTAAAAATCAATCGAGGCCTTAAAAATCTAAATGTGTATACCAGGTGGAAGATGTGCTCTTTGCTCTTTTGACAGTCGGATAGATGATTTCTAGTTTGCATGTATCAGAGAGATAAAAGGGATAACTTGTAAATTATTAATGTACTCCAAGCGCGTCCTGGAAAGAGTTCACTTGGGGTAACTACGCGTCTGGAATGTTGTTTAACTTGGTCATTTGCCATAATTTGTGATCTCCAGGCTGTTGGGGTCCTGAACTCTCTCCCCCGTTGTTTTACTTGTATGTTAATCGTGTCTCGTCACCGTGGGATAGGGGAAACGAAATTTCGGTTTCTTTGTGTGTCTTAGCATGAAGGAATTGACAATAAAGCTGACTCTGACTCTGACTCTGATAATTATAAAAATAAATTGAAAAAAAAAATCATTCCGTATTTTTCTTTAACTAGTTTTTTGGGGAAAAGGATGTTATGGATAAGGTGAACTTGATTTTAAAATTCAATCATTTTTAACTCAAGAATATGTATTACATGGCGAGATGGTTAGAACGTCCGCCTCACGGTGCAGAGGTTGCGCGTTCGATTCCGGCTCCGGCCTTTCTGTGTGGAGTTTGCATGTTGACTGCGTGGGTTTCCTCCAGGTACACCGTTTTTTCCAACATTCCAAAAACATGCATGCATGACTGACCACTCCAAATTGCCCGTAGTAGTGTAAGTGTGAATGGTTGTTCGTCTACGTGTGCCCTGCGATTGGGTGGCAACCAGTTCAGGGTGTCCGCTGCCTACTGCCCGAAGTCGGCTGGTATAGACTCCACTGGCAACCCTTGTGAGGAAGAGCGGTTCGGAAAATGGATGAACGAAATATGTATTACACTGATACTGCACCATGTCCTCAATGCTCATCCGAGAGATAGATGTCAGAATTGGTCGTTCTGCAGAGAGAAAAACAAGAGTGTAAATCAATACAAACAACCCACTCACTATAAAAATGACTGCACCAAGCAACAGGGAGAAGCATGGCTTGTTTGTTTGTTTGTTTGTTTGTTTGTTTGTTTGTTTGCCATTATTGACTTATCTTATTGACTTCCCCTCTGTCATTCATCTAATACTTAAAAGTATATGGGAAGAAAGAAAGAAAAATACAGCTATACTATGACGCTCATGTATACTGTGTTGATTATTTGTTCATGTTCTTAAATTTAAATTGACCTGAAAATAGCATCAGGTTTGAATGAAAATGGGCCGTTAACTTCCCCCACTGCCAATGGCAATTCTGTTTACCATCCTTTCGCCAGTATCTGCCGCACAAGGAGCCTCGCCTGACTGTCGGACTTCAACTGCGTCTTCTATCATGCTGTTGTTTGCAATCAAGCCTGCTTGCTATCTGCTTCTAGCTCAATAGGTAGGCAGTTGCCTATGGTGCTAGCCTCTCCTCTGCTAACGTGGTGCTTCTACCATGCTCAATATTTTAAAAATTGCCATGAGTTATTGTTAAGCGTGCTTGGGTCCCTTGAAAGAAGCTACTTTATAATTCTAAGCCAGTGATTCCCAACCTTATTTTTCAAATGACTTCTCACCATAGCCATAAAGCCTCTCTCTATATAGATTTTAAGTCATCGCCAAATAGAAAAACAGTATTTTCTGTTTAAATGTGGCAAAACGTTGTGCACGTGCAGGCGCAAGCAATCAATCCAACCAACCTTCTGGCTGCAATATTAAATCATGATCAAGCAGCCCCCCAATTTTAAGATGAAATGTGTGTGTGTGTGTGTGGGGGGTGAATCAAGATGAAATATGAAATGTTTTCAGCAGCAGCGGTGGCAGAAAAATCTGCTCCTCACAGGCTTACAAATGTACTATTTTCAAAGACATTTTTCTCATTCCATATTTCAGCAAATATTGGTGTGGTTACAGCATTTACTCCTCTGCAGATGTGAGGAGGCATGGACTGTTTGTCAAGCAAAACTGGAGTTTGAAGCAAAATATGACAGAAATATGGCAAAACAGCAAGAACTGAAGCTGAATAGGCCAAACCTAAACTTAAACGCATACCAGATTGCATAATAATTTTCAAGTTAAAGTTAAGTTCCGGAAGGGTCACGCCCAACACCTGCCGCTGACCATCGACGGTGCTGTGGTGGAGAGAGTGAGCAGCGCCAGGTTCCTGGGGGTGCACATCAGTGAGGATCTCTCCTGGTCCACCAACACCGCATCGCTGGCGAAGAAGGCCCAGCGCCGCCTGTACTTCCTTCGGAAACTCAGGCGAGCGGGGGCTCCTCCGGCCGTCATGACTACTTTTTACCGCGGCACCATTGAGAGCGTCCTCTCCAGCTGTATTGCTGTCTGGGGTGGCAGCTGCACTGACTACGACTTGAAGGCCCTGCAGCGCATAGTGAAAACGGCTAGTAAGACTATTGGTGCTGCTCTCCCCTCCTTGAAGGACATTTACACCTCCCATCTCACCCGCAAGGCGACCAAGATTGTGAGTGATGTGAGTCACCCCGCTCACTCTTTGTTTGAACTTCTGCCCTCTGGGAGGCGGTACAGGAGCCTGCGCTCCCGCACCACCAGACTCTCCAACAGCTTCGTACTCCAGGCTGTTAGGATCCTGAACTCGCTCCCCCTTTCAGCGTAGCGTCCTGTTCTTGCTGTCTGCTGTATGCACACTGGCTCGGTTTTGCCCCTCTTATTTAATGGGTTATTGGTCTATTATTTATTCATCGCTCATTTTATTTTATTTATTATTTATTATTTATTATTTATGGTTTGTGCCTTCTTGTTTTTGTTTTGTGTCGCCTACTTTTATGTCTCGTCACCGTGGGATGGAGGAAACGGAATTTCGGTTTCTTTGTGTGTCTTGACATATGAAGGGATTGACAATAAAGCTGACTTTGACTTTGACTTTGAAAATAATTACATGTCAGGAGTCTAATACTAATCAATACTTAACCACCACATCGTACAAGATCATCTTGAGTACTGCACAAAGAAATTGTTTAGAACATCCAATAAGACTCAACATCACCATCTTTAAGGAATTTCTGGATGTGCTCCTGTTTTGGTTCGGAAAATATTTCAAATGAGTTCATCAGCAATTAACTCTTTAATGTCTGAGAGGCAGCTATAAACTGGAATCTATAGTTTTTCATTTGTTTTAAGTGGATAACGGCAATGGCACTCACTGCTGTTGTTAAAATTGTGGTTGGTGAACTCCTGTAAAAAAGAATCTCTCTCAAAATGATGGCAATAGAATTTTTCATGATCCTGTAACAATCTAGTGACAGAATACACACTACCTCTGATGTACTTCGGCATGTGGTCTAACAGACGAGCAGGAGTGTCTGGCATTGCTCTCAGTCAACAGCATGTTCAACAAATTACTGCCCAGGTTGCTCCACCTGCAAACTGGCCCCCTAGGGTGTCTCGATCCGGTTGAGCAGCCGGGCACTCGGCTACTGGACATCTGGCAAGGAATTAACTGGAGGAGGGAGAATATGGGAGTTTGTCAACACCTTCAACAGGATTCGATGTCGTAATTAGAACTCTGCCACCACTCTGGCAACACTATGTCCACTTCCTAACTCTTCAAACCAGAAATTCTGTGGAGGTACAAATGTTTTGTAGTCATGAGACGATGCTGATGTCTTCATTTAATGGAGGCAGCTGCTGACGATTCTGTCACATCATTTTAGCATGTCACAAATGCACCGTCTGCATGTCAAAATGATTACTTTCACCAGAGATGTTCACTTCATGCTTTATATTTGAAGTAGGAAGTTCATGAGCGATTACCTGCCAAGTGCATAAACAGACAAATTATTCCATTGTCAATGTACTGCTGCTACTTTCTCCAAATAACGACTTTCAATTCAAGGTGAAAAGCACACTGAAACACTTTTCCATGACATGACATCTGGAATTACTTTGTTAGCTGGTTCTGGACAGCAATTTGCCCATGTTGTGAGAAATTCAGCAAGATTAGGGGTGATATTGGGTTTCTATTTTTAGATGTTCAAACGAAGCGACTCCACCTCTGCAGTTGAGCGCCTGAAGAAGCAGCAGGTTGTGGCTTTGTCCCCAGAGAGGAAGAGGGCAGCTTCAGGACAGGAAGCACGAGAGGATTTTTTTCCCAGTGGGAAGCCCTAATAGGTCTACCTTGGATTTACAGAGGACAAACACAATGGATAATGCCATCGCAAATCTTAACTACCGGCTTGAGGGACCCTGTTGACAGAGAAATCTTTTTCATGTTTAACTTTTCCAAAATCAAATAGAAACTATAAAAAAAACGAAATTTTCTAAACTATAATTTTCTGTAATAATTTTCTTTGATGTATGACACTTTTTATAACATGCAGCATCAAATTTCATGCACCCCCAAAAGGCATGAGGCTTCAGTGGTCATTCAATTATTACTTTTCTTAAATATGCAGATTGAAACATCAGTTTATAATGTATTTTTGAACTGAGTACGGGATTTGATAACAATGCTGCTTAAAGACTTGTATATGTGGAGCACGATTAGCATGAACATCTGAAAATAAGCCGCAGGATTACAAAAAGGGGGCCATGAAGTGGAATGTCGAGAGAGGAACATTTGTGTTAACTGTCGATACAATGCAAGGGAAAACATCCTTAAAATGTCTAGCCGATTGTTGCAAAGGGGGGAGATTTCAAGATTTAAATTCAAATCATGCTGGTAAAGGAAGTATTGGCCATTAGAATCTTTTCTGTGGTTGAAAATGGATAAAGTCCACACAATTCACGATAGACATTACATAGACACCTCCAGAGTCAGGCCTTTGTTTGGCTGCCTGACTTTAATTTCCCTTGTTCTTTTCAGATGATGAGGGTGGAAATGGTTGATCGCACTATGTAAATTTAAGGACAATAACAATCTCTCCTTATGCATTCAGCTGACTTTTGGGTGTGGAAAGTGGCTAGAGTGCCAAACCTACAAATGATCACAGAGACTGAACCACCATTGTGTTTCCTTCCAATGCTCTTTTCATATCAACACTATCAGACCTCTAACCTGATTGGTGGCATTTCCTGTGGGCATACAACCATACAATTCAATGTAAGCTTATCAGCACGGACCAGTAGAACTGCTGTGGGCTACTGTATTTGTTCTTACGATGGAACGGGAACACGGCGGCCAGACAGTGCTGATCTCAGAGGACATGTGAAGCACTGAGAAGTACGACCCCGGTTTTGCTCGCCCAGTTCAATCTGACAACGAAAAACGGCCTCGCTTTGAAAAAGCGTACAATAATCATCCATGAAATCCACAATGTTTTTGTTAATGCGCCTGAGGCCATTAAATTCGTCAAGCACTGCTGCAATGTTGTGATCAGTGGGGGCATAAACACGAGTGGTAATAAAAGAGGGCGGCTTCATGAGGCGTGGCGCAGCAAATGACAACCATTTACCATCAAATCGCGCTGCCCTACAAGGTCAAAAGTTTATACCGCATCAGGAGAGAGCGCGCATCCAAAATACACATACAATCTGAGCTCATGCATTTGTTATTCGGATTTTCTCCAGAAATTTCAGCAGAGTGAGCAGCGCCAGGTTCCTGGGGGTGCACATCAGTGAGGATCTCTCCTGGTCCACCAACACCGCGTCGCTGGCGAAGAAGGCCCAGCGCCGCCTGTACTTCCTTCGGAAACTCAGGCGAGCGGGGACTCCTCCGGCCGTCATGACTACTTTTTACCGCGGCACCATTGAGAGCGTCCTCTCCAGCTGTATTGCTGTCTGGGGTGGCAGCTGCACTGACCAAGACTTGAAGGCCCTGCAGCGCATTGTGAAAACGGCTAGTAAGACTATTGGTGCTTCTCTCCCCTCCTTGAAGGACATTTACACCTCCCATCTCACTCGCAAGGCGACCAAGATTGTGAGTGATGTGAGTCACCCCGCTCACTCTTTGTTTGAACTTCTGCCCTCTGGGAGGCGGTACAGGAGCCTGCGCTCCCGCACCACCAGACTTTCCAACAGCTTCGTACTCCAGGCTGTTAGGATCCTGAACTCGCTCCCCCTTTCAGCGTAGCGTCCTGTTCTTGCTGTATGCTCACTGGCTTGGTTTTGCCCCTCATATTCAATGGGTTATTGGTCTGTTTTTATTCATCGCTCGTTTTATTTTATTTATTATTTATTTCTTCTTGTTTTTGTTTTGTGTCGCCTACTTGTATGTCTCGTCACCGTGGGATGGAGGAAACGGAATTTCGGTTTCTTTGTGTGTCTTGACATATGAAGGGATTGACAATAAAGCTGACTTTGACTTTGACTTTGACTTTGACTTTGACTAATAAAAACTACGATAAATACTTCACTGTGAATATGAAGGAAATTAGAGAGAAATTATCTATAGAACCTGGCCAGTGACAGATAAGTTGTTTCAGTTTTGCTGTTTGAGTGACAACAGCATCAAAATAACAAAACGTTTCAGTTCCATCATCTTCTGCCATTGTCCTTGAACCAAAAGTGGCTTCCGATATACACGAAAGCAAACCAACACAGTCCTCCTTCCAAATAAACAAAACACACAGAAAACATTTTGTTCACAAGTATTGAAAAAAATATATTGAAAAAAAGTGTATGGAGGTCCATTGTAGTCGAGGAAAAATTTCTGAATTCATTTTTAATTTTTTATTAAACAGAGGTCACTCAGTGTGATATTCGACACAATAGCTGTGTTAACTGTGGCTTTGAATGCGTGGCGCTTTAAATGGTGGTTCCTATCTTGTTGATTGACAATGTCAGAGAATGAAAGAGTAACGTTGGCCATGTTGGCTCAGAATAGAGGTGGCTGACTGTTGAATTGTTAACCATCAGCCAGTCTTCATGTTGAGTTAGATATACATTGCCATAGGCAGCGTGCGAATGGTTATGCTGTGAATATTGCGTGTTTGCATCCGTACCATTTGTACAGTAAAATAATTGAAAGTGCATTACAATTTGTTCTAACCAGCAGTAGTGGTAGGCTATATTAAATTAGCTAACAATGTTGATTTTGCCGTAGACGTGCATTGCGTAAGCCAGCACGTTGCATTACATTGTACCGTATAATTATATTGTTAAGTTTATATTTAAGAAAAAGGCAAAATGCTTTAATGGCAGAGCAACAGCAACAACACTTTTGTCTGCGTGTCTAAGTGTGCGGTCAGCACCGGCATACTTTTGTGCACATCTTGCACATTCTGGGCTTCTTCCCCATTTTGTCTTGCCACAAAATGCTTTACTGCTGCCATTGTCACTTCTTACCCAGTAGGACGCTTACTGACACTTACTCACACCGCTTTGGGGCACATGGTAGGGGTCCTTGTTGTGAAATAGCTGTGCAATTGCAGCTCTTCTCCTTGACGGTAGTTAACCACACTCCTTTGGCTTTTCTTCAAATCCACTGCAAAGGCTTTGAAGGGGAAATGACAATGGTCAGATTTGTCAAGTCAGAACATTAAACCAAGCAAGAAGAAATCACTTCAACTCTCCAGCCTCCTCAAATCACCACACCGAGGCACCTCAACGCCACCTTGATGAGCGCAGAGACAGGCATCATTTGGGTGGGCGGGTTGGGCTCACAGGAGGGGAGCTCATTGCAGCATCTCCAGTTTCAGCAATGCTGATGTGAAGGAACACATTTCGAGTGGCGAAGCAAAGCTTTCATTAAGGCTTAAACTGAGGGGCATTACCACCATCCCCACATCCTTGTTTCCGAGAAGGCAATTGGAGTAACAAAAGGACGAGATGGGAGACGACAACAGAGGGACTTTGGACAGCTTATTACACATCTAAAACACCAATGACATCAGGTATCCATTGGGGAAAATCTGTTTGTCCAATTTATATGCTAAACACATCCGATTGAGACGCATGATGAAACATTTGAAATGAACTGAAATGAAGATGAAACAAGCGTAAAACTTTGCAATAGCAACATCCACAATATCACGATTACCCAGTTATTACAATCAAGTTGAGGTTGTATGCAATAATTTGACTTGACTTATTATTACTGTACAATAATACCAAGAAGCAGGGCTGTAGCTCAAAGTGAAAGCCAACTTTATGGCAGAAATAATAAATTAAAATATGGCAGCTTTACCGGCAGAAATAAGGACTTAAAAATAAAACAGCACGCTCACAAAGAAAACCTGGATGGATGCGTACCACGCACGCACGCACACACGCACGCACGCACGCACGCACACACACACACACACACACACACACACACACACACACACACACTCGCACGCACGCACGCACGCACACACGCACACACACACACACACACACACACACACACACACACACACACACACACACACACACACACACACCGCATCACTGACCTGCAATTCCTGCGTTCCAGGGTTTGTATCTCAGATCTGGCTGTCATGTGTTCTCACATATTACTAATAGTCGATTGATTCGTAGCCGTGTCTCTTTTCACATGCACTCCACATTCTTCGACCACTTGGCAAAGGCTTATTAAACCCCGACATCTTCATTTGATAAGGATGCTTATTATGATGTGACATGTTTTCATTTGCCTGAAGATGACAAGCTAATCACACTGTGGTTCTTGCAATTGTCTCAGGAGGAATGTTGGTACATGTACACACTTGAGGAACATAATGGCTTTGAATCCACCTGCCAGTATTTTGGCTAGCTCTTGATTATTTCCAGTTTGGCCAACCAAGGGTGAAACACTCTGCATACATAATAACGCAGACGTTAATTCAAATTTTTGATAGAACTCTCTTTCTGCATTTGTCCTTGAAATAGGCCTACGCTCTGTTCACCGCCGACCATGAGGCAATTTGTGTGTGTTGCGTATTAAAACTTGACTTTTTTCTCCAACTTCTTCTTTTTATGAGTTAGCAGTCAAGGTGCTTAAACTTAATGATGATAGCTTGTCTGGCACAGTTTGAAGGTAACATAATATGCTTACCTGCATCTTCATAACTCACTGATGGATTTAAAAAAAAAAAAAAAAGAAATCAAGATGTGTCCTTTTCCACTGAGATACTTTTTCTGAAACTAAAAAAAAAAGTGATTAACAACAATAAAAAAAATTGCAATTAAATACAATTAATACATTACAAGAGAAAATATGCAGTTGTGATTAGAACGCAATAATTTCTACAGAATACAATTATGTTATAAAAATATTATCCATCCATCCATCATCTGTACTGCTTGTCCCCACGGGGGTCGCGGGCGTGCTGGAGCCTATCCCAGCCGTCTTCGGGCAGTAGGCGGGGGACACCCTGAACTGGTTGCCAGCCAATCGCAGGGCACACAGAGATGGAAAACCATTTGCACTCTCACTCACACCTATGTACATGTAAGAAAATCATGCCATCTCTAAGACAGCTGAAATAATTAAAGCTGAAGTCAACCCAAAGGAATTCTTTTTAAGAATACACTTGTCTAATCACCAGTACAAACGCGGTATTCTGCTTGACATTACATTTCTGGAATGAGTGTTAAACATAATTCATCAGTCTCAGGGGGATGAAAAACGGAATGCCCGTACAGCTGAGGAAAGTGCGTCGATTGCAGAATGCGCTTGAAAATCTTCTTGTGCCTCGAGATTAAAAA
Organism: Syngnathus acus; assembly: GCF_901709675.1. Taxonomy (NCBI): domain Eukaryota; kingdom Metazoa; phylum Chordata; class Actinopteri; order Syngnathiformes; family Syngnathidae; genus Syngnathus; species Syngnathus acus. Next base: position 14,057,911 of record NC_051095.1, on the reverse strand, counting down.
TGGCGACTCCCTTAAATGAGAAAATGCCATGTTTTGAACATATTTTTTTTGAATAATACTTGGTGGACTAAAGTTAAAAAACCACTGTTAAGTAATGATGGCAATTTTAGATTAAATAGGAAGTCAGGAAATCGGTTGACTTCCACTTTAAGATCAAGCCAGTACATGTTCATTGTTATTGCTTTATGTTTTGAATAAATAAACATAAATCAAGTGTCCTTTAAGCATGTTCGATAGAAAATGTCAGACATTTTTTTTGTCAAAGATGAAGCTGTTTGTCAGGTCAAGGTTCGTGTAAATTTTGAGGGGTACCAAAGCAAGGACATAAGCCTTTTGTTTAATTTTCTTTCAGCAATTCTTATCATTTCCTCATCTGTCTGCCACCCAGCGCTTTTATCATTTTGCACCACTAATGGCTGCCGCGGTAACCTTGAATATACTGGCTGTTACGTGTTGGGCACCATTAGCGCTTGATCTCAGCGATGAGGCCATGTTTGTTATTCCGCTCCAAAGTTTGTTTAGTATAAAATTTGCTAAAATTGTGTCAGGCAGGTGCCAAGAAGGACGCCCGATGTTTGGCTTTGAGAATTCTTGCTAAATTAAATATCCTTTCAAAAAGTTTCCTCCTCATATAACTGGCTGAGCACTAATAGAGCCTTAGAAAAATTACATTCTTCAGTCTGAGTGCAGAACTGAAGGTCAGGCAATAAAGGCAGATTATGTTTATTCGTTGTACAGTGTTGCCATCCTGTGGTAAAACTCATCCATGCCTGGTGAACACCAAATTGAACCATTTGCCTATTACAACTGGAACAAGTTTGCAAATAAATATTGTAGATAATTGTTTAAAATTCACCAAAGCAAGAAATTGGATTTTTGTGAAGAAAATTTGAGGTTTTCTTTTCAAGCGATATTGCACATTGCTTTGAAACCCAGAAAACGTTTACCACAAAGTTGTCTCTGAATTTAAATGTGCTGTGCTACATTTGTGTCACTGTTACAGAGACTTCTTCCTCCATCACGGCGGTCAAGTTCCAGACTATCTCTGCAATAGAGGAAATCCTCAATATAGAAATACCCTACTCAAATACACAATAGGAATGGTTATTTTTGGCTAAACAAACCTAAATTAATTAATACTGATGCCCAATGACATACAATATTAGCCGGCGCTTTTTGTAGGCATAAAAACAGGACTGATAAGGATTTCACATTCTTTAGTCATCAAAAACTAGGCTGTGCTGAAATACTTCCTGACTTCATTCTTCTTTCAAATTCAGTGTCAAACATAATAGTGTGTCGCCATCCAGATGTTGACAGTTGACAGTACACCAAAATAAACAGGAGGCCGAACAAAGTAGTTAATAGACCATCTATCCATCCATTTTCCAACCAGCTTTTCCTCACAAAATAATCTGACAAATACCTCAGTTGTAAATTGAATACTGTATGCCTTTTAACTTTTATTCACAGAGGGTTAATCGAAGGTGTATCATCAAACCTCTCTGCCGTGCACCAAAACCTCAAATTTTCTACAATTTAGCATCAAATTTGGTAGCAATCGTACAAACTTATGTTCATTTTACAACTTTAAAGGACCAAAATGTCAGTGAAAATTGATTTAGCGGGAATTTATTTGCAGATTCGTCCTTGACTTAGCAAAAACAACACAGAAGTGTTACTCATAGTGCACGTTCACACAAACAATGACTCCAGATTAATGAGTCGGAACAAAATCATTAAAATGTAAACAGTGGCAGTTGGTTGGCGGTCATTAGGGAGCCTACCTGTGAGACAAATAGTGTTGATTAACCTCAATAAGTGACCCGGGACCCAATGAAACGCCAATCAACTCCACTGGAGTGGGAGTGCTGCAATCAAAGCGCAGCTAACCTCTCCACTTTTGTGCTCAAAGTAAAGTCACACATGTTATAATGAAATAATAAAAAAGTGGGACTGTGTGGAAAGCACAGTAAAACTCATTCACGGTTACCTTCCAGACCACCCATGCAGTATATGAAATCTAAAATAAATCAATATAGAAATACCCTATGGCATTGATTGAACTTGTTTTTTAAGGTCTTTACACACACTCATAAAAACATACAAATATTTTTTTTAACTTGACCAAAATATTGTTCAGTGCATCAGCAAACAGATCGCTCTGTTTTCTCAGCAAACAATTACAGGTTTTCCAAACTAACAATCAATAATCATACCCAAAGTAGAAATAAAGTGAACCTCCAGCCATCTCTTTCTGCAGGCTTAACAAGCAGAATTACAGTAGATAACGTTCAATAATTTTCAACAAAAACGAGGCTTGTTGAAAAACTGAACTGGTTTTATTTTTGATCTTTCAAATTTACACATCTTGAACTAAATAAGCGTGCTTTCATCTAGTGGTCATAAATGGAAACATACTGTACTGGAGCGTTCCTCCAAAATAATGTACAAAAAAGATTCGTGGCACCGTGAACTTGGAACCTGCGATAGAGGAGATAAGTTAACATCCGTTTTTAAACATCTTCTACATCTAGTTCTACATGAAATTAATTTTCTAAACATACAATAAAAAAAAAGCAAACAATTTCTGTTTCACTTTCATTCACAATGTTACACATTGCAAACACAGACAGTACAAATTGGTATTCATTCAAAATGTAACCACTTAAATAAATGTTTATCTTTGTGCTGCTTCTGCATAGTAGTCACGAGTTATATAGTCACATTTTGTTTGGGAAAGTAATTTGCTGACAAGGATTGTGTTTTTCTGCTTGTAACCACTAGAGGACAGACTAAGCCTGGACATAACAATCACGAGTACCCATCTTTATGCTCCTCACCAATGCCAGTGTGGGACTCATTTTCAGGCCTTTCAGGGATCACAAAACTTTAGATCACAACGTTTTGATGACGTTGTATGATTCTACTCGTATTAGAGTATCAATCTGCTTACCATTCTCTCAACATAAATTGTTAAATGGTGCAAAATGACAAAAAGAGAACAATATACTGAGAACAATATTCAAGTCAAATTTTATTACCGTAATTTTCGGACTATAAGTCGCGGTTTTTTTCATAGTTTGGGTGGGGGGGCGACTTATACTCAGGAGCGACTTATATACATATATATGTTTTTTTTTCACTTTTTTGGGCATTTTATGGCTGGTGCGACTTATACTCCGGTGCGACTTATACTCCGAAAATTACGGTATATAGCCCGAAATACACCTCTAAAATACCTCAATAGAGATAAGACTTAATAACCCAGTTTTAACTCTCTTCACTTTTATATACAATTATGACAACAGATGGAGAAGTCCCTACATTCAAAGCAATACCACTCCAGTGTCACTATCTGAACCATACATAATCACATTATTTTGGTTGTATTTATGTTTTGTCATCAAGAGTCATGGTACGTTTTAGAATTATATAAAAATTAACAAAGGTGAATCTTGTTAAAGTTTTAAAGTTTTGACATTTTGTGACATTGTTTTTTCAAGCTTTTTATCATCAATACAAGATTTATACATACATCTAAAACACCCCTATATTTAGAACATGTCCTGTCTTAAAACGTTAATGACTAAGAACAGATACTCTCTTTTTCCTTGATTTTCAGTGGGATCTTTTCCCCTTAAATTGTGCAAGCTATGCGTTTGCATGCTGGACTTTTGGTTCCTAACAAGCTAGCCTCATACGTTACCTGACACAGCAAGAGTTCAGCACCCCCACCTTGCATTATTCAAGTTCAGCTGCGTGAGAAAACCAAACTGAGCCCTACGTGCAAAAGCCTATTATTTACTATGAGTCGGCGACCACTGGCAATCGCTCCAGTAGCATTTCACACAACATTCAGGAGGGAAGTTTGTGATATATGTTTTTAATTTTCCCACGTGATCACTTGGACAGGCAAGACCTAATGCCCATAATGTCACCTGACAATTGCCAAGGTGGAGAGAGCTTACTCAAAATTCATTTGTCATCCATTGTATTGTAAACTTCACCTTTTAGTACTATAACAAAATAACAAAAAGTAAAGCAAAAAGCCTAACTAAAAGCCAAATTGATTGAATTTACAGTATGTATCTATTTATGTCAGCAATAAAGTGAGTGAGTGAGTGAGTGAGTGAGTGAGTGAGTGAGTGAGTGAGTGAGTGAGTGAGTGAGTGAGTGAGTGAGTGAGAGAGAGAGAGAGAGAGAGAGAGAGAGAGAGAGAGAGAGAGAGAGAGAGTGAGAGAGAGAAGACACGAAAAAAAATCAAATAAATCTTGAATAATGCAGGTTGTATTGTGAAATGTAGAGAAGTGAGGCCATAGGTGGTAAAATGAATAAAAGGCCACCTCGGGAGAGATGATCGTAAGAGGGCCAGTGGTGCACATTGAACGCCGATATATACAGTCTAGTACAGACACAGAGACGGGAAATGGTCCTTATGGAGGAGGACCCGAGTCACAAAACCAGTGACCTTCAGCCTGTTCAAATAATTTCATATACCCTGCGGGCAGAAGCCGATGGAGCTCAAAAAGAAGACATTTTCATATTCACTCACTTCTCACATAAACCTCATCTCATGTAATTTCTTCTCCAACACATGTTCCTTTGACAATATTTAGTCGGAGCACATGTTAAATTCACCCAACCCAATGCAATCAATAGTCAACACTTGTTTTGTAACCTCCAGGATCCCTAGAGGCCAGTAAAGATTGCCCATCAACTACTCTTTGCTTTCACCTCCGCCATGGAAGTTATTTAATGAGAATGCCCACAAGGGATGGCCCAAGGTAAAAAAATAAAAATTAAAAAAGCTGAGTTGATTTCTTTTTAAAGGCAAGGTGTAACACTGACAAGTCCCTAATGCATTCCAAGGGGATTGTTGACTCAGCTGCAGGATAAAAGAGCCTTGAAAGGATTGTGTCCCCCTCACAAAATATGGTCATGGTGATGGAGGAAAAAAGTGTGCTTGTGAGGGACATACATGAGAGGCATTACAGTATTTTTACAAGCTGACAGCATTAGACAGTTATATTGGATATGGGGGGTATTTTTATTGTTGACTCTGGACCAGAGTAGAACAAATCAGAGCTTGAAAACTGGTCAACCAACTCTTGCATTGGTGCAAAAAAAAGACAAAATAGAAATATTGAAGCACTTTGTTCCAGCTGCAGCTGTTGCAAAATGCGATACATTAAAGTTGTGTTGTAGTGTATTGTATTTTTGTAGTAGAGTTTTTCAAATTATGGATGGAATTTTAGCAATAAATCTAAAGACTTGTTTCTGTGCTTTCTCCGACACAGGAGATGTTCACCCCACCATGATCAAATTTAAACATCAGAGTTGGAGGGTGGGTTTTCATACAAAACAGTTCCCCTGTAAACTTAAAATTGCAACAGGTCAGTTTGACCCTCAACTTACTGCACCAGACGGATTTAACTTGTCAGTTAAACAAGTCGAACAATTGCGTGCTACACAATCTGAACAGGAGTGTAGCCCGGCATTTTGTGTCAGTGTAACAGATAAAATCTGGCTTCAACTGTCTAAGGTAAAAAAATAAATAAACCAGCACTGAATTCGCTGTTGGACTCTAAATGACTTTGCTTTCACTGAACCCCCCCCAAATTGTCTATTTACTTTGTCTCGTTTGTCTTTTTATTTCCTCTGTCAGACGTGACCCCTCCACCCTTACCACCCTCCTGCTTCCTCTGCTCACTGTAAATGAATGAAGTGTGTGCTCATCAAATAGGATGCCTGCAAATAGAGTGTTCTTTCTTCTAATGAATGGAGTGTCTAGATATAAGCAGATAGGAGGAGAAGGCACTGAATGAAAAATGAAACTAACACAAAAGGAGCATCGTTAAGGACACGTATGTCACAAACTAATAAAGTTTCTGAAGTCTGAATATAATTTACAGCTGTAACATATACGTACACGTATGATATGTAACTATGGCAACCAGGCAATGTTTCTTTATGCAATTCAACCAATGCCAATTCTCCTACGTATATGCACACACTTGCATGACTGGGGAGTGATCGTAAATCTATGAATCGTTCCAGTCTCACAATAGAAGAGGCCATTACATAACAACGATGTGTCAGCTGTTGCAGCTATTTTCTTTTTTTATTATTATCATTATTGTACATAGATGGAAGAAACAGTTTGGAAAGCAAAACCCTTTGGAATTGAAGCAACATTTTGCAGAAAAAGTCAAGCACCATTTCATAAATCTTTGAAGACACGGGAGGGTAAAATAGCAGAGTAAATGTGTGGTGATAATCCAATGATGGTTAATAATGAATAACTCATAATGAATTATTGCGTGCACTAACAGAGAAATAGCAGTGTGATGGAAGATTGCTGCTGTCCGACAGTACATTTTTCACCACAGTACGGTGATATACCGTGTCTTTGTGATATACCGTGTGTATTAAAAAATGATATTACTGTATATTTGCAAGTTAGGCACCTGCAGGTTTTCACTATTTGCAGCAGGCCCTGGTCTTTATCTCCCACAAACAAGTGGGTGTTCACCCTATCTATATGTCACCAAGTTAAAAATGTCATAAAATGGCTGACAGAGAAGTGGTAAATGATATTCTAAGGTTGCTGCAGTAAACACACCAATATGTGTTTTTCTCATGTATAGGAACCGTAGAAAAGAAAATACTTTTGTGATTTTTGGCTGTCTATCACAATATAAGTAATTTGCATAATTAAATATCAATCTCATCCAAATTAATCTCAGCGAGCAGTTGTTAATATACAGCATCACTCTGCGAACACCTTTCTGTTTCCTCCCACTGATGCGCCTGTTGGAGAAAGCATGAGTAGCGTGGATTTTATTTGATTTAGTTTCTATGCTGTTACATGCAACACGTTGGATGTGTGGTTAGCAGATCTATCTCCTAAATCAGAGGTTTGAATCTTGTCTCCGGCCTAGCATGCATGGGAGGTTCAATGAAGACTACATCAGTGGTATATAATAATCAGCGACCGGTTTACCTGACCAGGCTGACAAAGTCATGTAGAATTACAAAAGATGAATGTATTTAATTCATTAAAATTGTTTGGAAATGATCTGAACTTGACTTAGGGGACAATAGGGAAACATTTAGCGCAGTATTAGGGTGCATGTTGCCAGGGTTACTAATCGTGCCAGTGTAATTTGAAATCTAAAAGAGCAAGGAAACATTTACTGAGATTGAGCAGCGAGGATCAGCTGATGAGGTAGAAAACAGATGGAAGGTAAACCCGGCAAAAATGGATCTGCAAAATTAGACGCGATGGGGTTAGAAGGGAAAATCTCTTTCCGATACAGTGGATGGCCCATTTGTTAAATCCACAAGGAGGGGGACAAAGAACACAAGCTATTAGCGCAACATTGAGTCGACCATTAAAGCACTATGCTGGCTGCTGACATGCTTAAAGCACAAGTTAGCCTCATCTAGTGTGTCGGACTCCAGAGAGCTGGCGGGTGGCATCATCAATATGTAAATGTTTGTAAATCACTAATAGTCTTGCTGCATAGTCTGCTTTTGTGCATGTTATAACACAGGTTTGAAGTGCATGGCATTTGGAACATTACCTCAACGGCCATTATTATAAAATGACAAATGATCTAAAAATGCGACAAATCATATAATATCCCTGAAAAGAATCAGCTTTTATGGATGCCATGCCTCAAATAATTCAGGGCGCGTTTTGCCTGAAGAAATAAATGTCTCACATATTTAATAGATAGCTCTCTCTCATGCTACGGGCATCTGAAAAGCTGAAGTTTACAGGGGAGTAATATACATAAAACGTCCTTAAAAATCCCTCCACTATAATATGGCATGTATGCAGCAATAATTTGCTGGGTGCGGCTTCTACTTGAACAAATAAACGCCACACCTCAGATCAATGCCTCTGCAAAGACTGTCAGGATCTGTGGAGGAATACACAAAACACAATATCGTTAAAAAGACCATGCCCCATTAGATGCCACACCTCAATTAATTGCTGAGTGTGTGTCCATTTGAATAAATAAATGCCAAACCTCAAATAGACCACAGAGGCTGCAGTAAAGTAATATCCAAAGAAGAAAGACCTCCATCCTATTAGATGCCAGGACTCAATTGACTGATTGCAGGGTGCTTTGTCCACCCGAAGAAAATCCACACCTCAGATAGACATAATTCATAATAGTTATGCAACATTGATATATTTTAGTGAAATGTGTTTATATAAATTAAATCACGCATTACTCCTAATAATGGATGTAAAACTTCATAAACCTAATAATAACAGATTAAATGCAGCACATTACTTCTTGTAAAACATTACTTGTGGTGAAACATTTTCATGGCAGCTGATTTAATCACATAAAAGACAACATTAGCATAAAACGCAAATAGCATCTGGTGAATGCTCATTTCAAGTCTCCAATTTTTGCTTTTATTTTCCAGTACATGCTGTCAGTCGTCCTATATGCGTACCCTTGAGCTTGTCTGTATTTCAGCTACTGACACCAGTGTGCTGATTCTGGCTATAGTGGAAAAGTGTGACACTGCCAGTAGAGAGAAAAGTGCTTTCATAAGGGCCATGCCATCTGTTCGAGCCTATTTTGCACCCATTAAATAGTTTGAAAACTATCTGGTAAAACGCAAAGGGTCTATGGACCCTAATTAAAATAATCTGGTCAAATGCAAAAACCATTGCATGGCCTCATTTATCAAGACAAGATAATTAAAGCTTGTGTCCAAACATGCAAACACCAGCATTGTAAAATATTACATAACACACACAAGATAGATGGATGGATGGATGGATGGATGGATGGATGGATGGATGGATGGATGGATCTAGTTGCTTTGCGAGTTGCAAGTTAGCCAGCTCGCTCGAGAGAGACAAGAAAGAGAGAGAAAGAGAGAAGAGAGAGAGACAGAGAGAGACAGAGAGAGAAAGAGAGGGAGACACGAGAGAGATGAGAGAGAGGAAGAGAGAGAAGAAGAGAGAGAGACGAGAGAGAGACGAGAGAGAGACAGAGAAAGAGACCGAGAGCGAGACAGAGAGAAAGAGAGAGAGAGAGAGAGAGAGAGAGAGAGAGAGAGAGAGAGAGAGAGAGAGAGAGAGAGAGAGAGAGAGAAAGAGAAAGAGATGCACATCAAGTCATCCCCTTGTTTTCAATTTAGCAGTGTTACATTTCAAATCAGTCCACCAATCCTGCCCATTTAACCTCACTGCCCGGGGTGATCACACGTTAATAACCATGTTTGCATTACAAAACGCAAGCCAATCTCGCTTTAATTAAATAGACGTGTCACCTCATTGGTTAGCAGAGACAGCGCATAAAAACGACCAAATTCCCAAAGTACTAGAAGTTGAAAAGAACTATAAGGGATGTGTACTGCATACTCCTCGGAGACATCCGGGTGCTTATTACACTGGTGTAGCAATCAAACATTCATAACATCAGCAACTATACACCCTGAGGGATAGCATGCACGCTAATCGTTGTGCATTTTAATTAAGTACTTGGCGATTAATGCCACAATGGAAATGAGCTTGGATAATCTCCTTACCCTGTGGTAATATAGTAAACAAATATCTGGCAGGGGACTTACATACCAGAGACCTGTCATAGATGTGCCATGGCATGGCTTAGTGAAGCTGAAATTGGAACATCCATCCATCCTTTTTATATAGCGCTTGCCTTAATTAGGGTAAACCTGAAACAGCAAAACCTGGCCTACTGGATACTTGGGGAACAGGTGGTCAGCATGTTCCTTTATTGTTCAAGAGGTTTTTTATGTGGATTGTGTAGAGAGGTTGGAGAAGCACTACCATGGGGCAAAATCTTCGTTCCTGCTATTAAAAATGTAACAAGGGCTAGCAAATGTCCGACACTATAACTCACACTCATATTGAATTATTTTTCATGTGACATAAAGACAAATGCATGTTGAGATAGACGAGGTGTGGGGGTGGAGGGGGCATGGAGACCTCCTACCTAGCTGCTCTGACTGGCCTCCTCCAATGTGCTTTGCTCAGCAGTGTGGAAATGAGGAATGATGGGTGTTGCAGTTTCCCAACTTCTCTTTCCAAAACGCCCTCTCTACAAAATATGACACATTTTATAGATGATGTTTGTGGTGTATTAACTCAAGATGGCATTGGGGGGGGGCACTTTTTTTTTGGCAGGGTTCAGCGCTCTATTTTCCTGCTCAAATCCCGGCTGAGCCTTTTGGCTTGGTTTATAGACGTGGCACTTTTATGGTTTGGGGGCTTTTTAGATGACATTCAGATGGTTATTAGAGACATATGGCAGGTTTATTGAAAAATATGTTGAAGTTTGTGGGTGTTTTTTGGATACATTGATAGGTAGTCAGGTCATTACATTCAACACAAGTTTGTGTTTGGTTGCGTAGAGCTGTGCTAGATTAGTCCTGGATGACACAATTCACAATTTTGGCACATTTATTCAAACCATATCCATCGGCATTTGGCAGCGCTACACATCTGTAATGGCACGTGCTGCAACTTGCCTCACAAAAATGTATTAATTAATTTGCATGCACACTGTGTATTCAATGTTGGCGTGGGCCAAGAATATCTTCATAATAATTGTATCAAATTATGATGTACAGATCTTTTATAGATTATTACTATGAAATCCACCATGGTTAGACATTAAAATATAGGACCACACATAACACTTTTGAGGAGTTTCACAGAAATTCCTCCGACTTATTGCATTTCAATTTATCATACAGGTAATCTTCAAAGCCCATTAAACTTTTTAATTCTCCACGCAAATATAAATAACAGACCCCCTTCAATCACAATTAAAACCACAAATCCCTCGCTCGTCCTGCATGGTGATTTCAAAACCATTCATAATTAATTTCAACGTCAATAGGGAGAGAATGCGCTCTTGTGAATCCAAGAAAAGCATCTGGATGTGCTGATAAATAGATGCAAGCAGCCCAAAAGACCTTTCTTAATCTGTAATCAGCTGCTCTTATTTGCGGAACGAGACAGAAACGCCTTTGTGATGAGGAGGTGGTGTCATCATACTTGATTTGAAAATAAAAAGACTATGACTTTTTGAAGACCTTGTAAATTAATTCACAGACTTGTATCCAAATACAGAGATACATGTTTGGAGTTAATAGCTGAAAACATATGCAAAGACTGAGAACAGTATCTACTAGTGCTTGCTGCGTTAATTTTTTTTGTTTTTGTTTGTTTTTAGCATTTCCTATTTTCTAGATATTTTGGAGGCATAGCGAGTTCACACCTCTGCCACTATTTCAGAACTCAAACAACTTTGTTCACATCAACAACTATCTGGCACATCTGTAATATGCAGTTGGCAAACTACAGCCTGAAAATGCACCTTTCCTTCAGACTGTTGTGGATGCATTAGAGCGCCTCAATGTCAGTTATCACGGTGATAAAGGCGGAAAAACCAGCAGGGGGTGGCATGGCCTTTTGATACCATCTTGTTGTTGGCCATAAGTGAGCGTACAGATGCCAAGAGGGTCTTGACAATCAGCATTTGGCTGTAGATGTATTTGCTGAACAGTTGACAACAACAAAAATAATATATTTTTTTTAATTAAGGAATATTGCATTCTGCAGTATTGTACTTTATAAAAGCATATCATTATAACATTGTTAAATTGTGAAATCAACTCAGATGATGATGTAATCTGTTCTCAACTCAGCTCTGCTATGTATTGTACTGTTCTGAAGGTGGGGATGAATTACAAATCTCTCACCTCAGGATCTGCGTATAAAGCCATTAGTTGGCCTATATCACACTGAGCATTTAATGACACCACCAACGTGTCCCTTATCTCGCGTCCTCTCCTTGGCCTTGATTGTGCTTTCGGGGTAATCCAGTTTCCAAATTTAGCCGAGGATATCTCAGATGGCGACGTGGAACGTGACAACAGATCAACGACTGCGTGTGCCCGTAAGATTCGTTTGACAAGGGCGCCAAAGCGAGTAAGATGAAAAGACACACTGAACACCGTGGGGCCTAATTTAGCGACATGCGTTTGAAGACATGCAGCAATAAACTTGTCTCCCACTCGCATGATGAGTAAAACAAAGCAGCCGTGCATGACTATCCGTCCTGATGCTAAGATGACCTCACTTACCTTCGCTTAGTTAATAATAATAATTCAAAAAAAGCAGCTTGGATGTTTTTTTGTTTTTTTTTCAACATCATTAAGTTAAAGTTTACTGTCAAACTAAATTTAAAACAAAGAATTGCACATTGGCTGTTTAAAGCAACCACATAGCTTTTACCTTCATAAAGTCTGTTTCACTTCATACTAGTCAATGCAAGATGCCAAAGATATTCTACTTGCAGTCACTGAGGTTGAAGAAACACATCAAGACAGACACTAACAATACTTACAACAGGCATATACATACTTTACTTCTCGTGAAAAATGTGTAAGATTACTGCAGGCTACTCTGTCATTTGTGAAAGTCTTCTTCATCTGTGTCACAATATTTGTATTATACTGCCCCAGGTGGGCAAAGCATTCTCATTCATGGCTTAATTGTTTTTAAATCCATGAATGACATGGCTGGTGCCCCCACCCTGTTGGCAACCACCCTTTGAACGCCCCTGGAATATAAATACATTTTACTTAAACCATTTCTAACATAAAATGTGTTAATTAATGCCATCCATCCATCCATTCATCCATCTTCTTCCGCTTATCCGGGGTCGGGTCGCGGGGGCAGCAGCTTTAGGAGGGACGCCCAGACTTCCCTCCCCCCAGCCACTTCGTCCAGCTCATCCCGGGGGATCCCGAGTCGTTCCCAGGCCACCTGAAAGACATAGTCTCTCCAGCACGTCCTGGGTCGTCCATGGGGTCTCCTACCGGTGGGACATGCCCAGAACACCTCCCCTGGGAGGCGTCCAGGAGGTATCCTGATTAATTAATTAATGTTAATTAAGGCAAAATAAATTTTACCTAAGCCATTTCTAACATAAAATGTGTTAATTAATACAATAAATGTAGCAGAATAAATAAAGTAGGTTGTAGTTTGGTTAGGCTGTGCGGAAGAGGTTTGTGTCTCCTTAATATATATAATAGGTGCAGTCCTATCGCTGATCAATAGACTTAAAGATCCTTGCAAAAGTAGGTCTCATTTTTCTCACTACAGCCCCACCCTGTCATTTAACTGAATGTCGCTTCATTGTTAGTCGCTGCACTGAATGTAGGTAGAGACATCTCACTGAGACGTGGGCGACTTTAATCATCCGTCCCGAAAACAAAACAAGTGGATGAAATGGAAGCAATGAAATTGCACCACAGTTGCTGGATAAAATCAAATCAATCGAAGCTCATTGAGCTTACTTGTTACAAGTGATTGACCTTCAGGATTTCTGATGCACAAATCCAGAACTGCGGGTCATATACAAAGTCACGCACAGGAATAACATGAGCAGATTGACCGGTAATGACATATAGTTGTGTGGTTTTGGCGCACATTGAGCTGTGGGCCAATTACAGCCGATGTTGTGCATGATGACACAGACTAATGGAAGGATGCAATGTAGCACAGGTTTGCCAACGTCATCCAAATATTTACCTTTCCACTTCACCGGAGCTCCACCGATCTCATTTCCATCACCACAGCAGGCGGAACGAAGGACAAAAAGAAAATCCTTTACACACTCGTGCGCTTTTCTCATATAGGAAACCCACTTACACTATACAATAACAACAAGATGATGATGGGTCTGTTTTATATTCTACTTGCATGGCTTCTGGCAACGAATGGCTCCAAGTTGCGCCTCAGGCGGACTTTATCAAAAGACGCATCAGCCTATGCAAATGAGACGCACATAAAGCAACACTTTGAGCCATCAGTCGTCAGTTTGACGGGGCAGAGTTGGAAAAAAAAACGCTTTTAACAGCCAAAGCCTTAATGAAGACTTGAAAAATTCATGAAGGAGATTAACATTAAGGTTGAGGCTTCTCTCCGAGGTTAACCCTCTGGTGTGTCTGCCTCCTCCCTCTGCAATCTTCTCACTTATTGATGGAGCAATTTTTGATACCCACTGACAAAGAAACCATTTGAACATTTAGAAACAATCTGGTACCTAAATTTGTCCAGCAGAGTATCTAGTGACAGTGGCCTAAACACTCAATAGTAAAGTATGAACAAAAAGCAATTTGCAATTTGAAAAATGTGCTTTTTAGCAGAAAAGTGTCTTTGACTCAATTATTTGATGATTTTCTTCTATAAAACAACAGTGGCTTTTTTTACCTAGCATTCACTCCACAAACTGCATCATCTCTTCTCACCTTACCTATCGTGACTCTGTACTCTGTATATACTTTGTTAGAGTGTGAGGTGCCTAAAGTTGTCTGACGTTCGTGTTCCCTGACGTGACACTGACATTTACTGAGACAAATGTATTGATATGACCCTTAATCACAGAAAAATCTCAAAAGGACTTACATGCCCACAGTTGTCAAATATTAATGACATCTCCTGCGCTTAACCTACAGGAGGGCAGGGAAAAAAACAAAAAAAAGAACAACTCACATCTTCCTCTTTTTCTTTTTGCAGTTTATTGCAAGGTTAATTAGAGTGTGATTAGGTTGATGAAGCTTAAACAAGAGAAAACAGTGTATTATTTTAAATTTAACTAAGTTCAGTAATTGCATATATGCATATACCAGGAAAATGTGGAGCATAAGTAACTAAGTAAAAGTAAATAAGCAACTTAATTGAGTGTTTAAATATAACCTTATGCTAAACATAAACATCCACTTTGCCTTTGCGAATACTTCAAATTGATTGAGCCACTCAAAGTTCAGATAAACACAGCTTGTAGCTCAAACCAAACATTTCAAACAAACTAAGCATTAATCAAACATAAAATTATAGCATCCAAGTCTATTTCATACCAGTTGCGTGTGATCAGGAACTGAGGAGCGTCCTTGGTTTTTTTTTTCTTTCACTAATAGGCTTTCCCTTGTTTGGCCCCCAGCTCACATGCTGGTCTGTAGGCAATATGGCCGTCCCTGGCATCTTACAGGAAGTTTGGTGAATTGTGATGTGGCTGTTTTTTCTCTGCCCCCTGCAGGTCTTGAGGGGGGACTAGTAGATATTTTGACTGAATGATCTCTGCCTCTGTCAGTTGATGTGACAGAAACCTTGAGAAGGAGCCGCGGATCAGATGAAGCGCTGTGGGATCAACGCAGAATTCTCCAAAGGGGCACCTCCGAGGGGGTGGTCCACTTTAGATATTGCGCTAGTCAGTGGGCCGTGATGCAGACAACTACTTCCAATTCAGTCACCTCGGCCCCCACCCCCTCAAATCAGGAGAGAGTAATTATTGTTTAATCATTAATTACTTTAGCAAGGGCCATCTCAATTGAGGGGTCGACTCGGCCATTAATCTGAAGTTCAAATCAATTGTTAGTGGCTTGTTAATCATTAAGTTGTTTCACGACAGCTTTTCAAGTATTTTTGAGAATAAACGAGAGATTTGAAACCAGATTTGAATGCCAATGCAAAAACAGCTCGTCTGCTGGGCTTGTGTAAAAGCCAAAGTTGAGTAAATGATGATGTCATTTTGTAGTATCGCTTTGTGGGAAAAGCTTATGTCTGTTGCTAGTTTCTACACGATCGGTGTGTGATAGACAACAAAGATGTAAACAAAAAGGTTCAATCTAAGTAATGAGAGTATGGCTTGCAGCCATAAATGAACTGCTGCAAGAAGAGAGCGTGTTCGCCCTCACTTGGTATGCTGTAGAGGTCATGTGTTTTGTTGACACACTCCATTCACTGTCACTTCAATTCACATTCAAAATGTACTTTAAGGTTATTAGATGACTTAAAAATCTTGGCATAGGAGAAAAAAAATGTGATCTGAATGAAGTCCAGATATTTTCCATTTTGTGTGACGGCCATTATTTCTCCATTAGCATCTGTTCACTGTTTCGTCCTTTCCCTTTTACATCCTGTCATTTTTTTTTTTTTTGCCGGAGCAAGTTGAGTCGCGGGATTTGAGGCTCAGATGTTATTAGAGTGAAAACTTAATTCATCACAAATCAGAATTATCCAGAATTTGAGCACTGAATTTGAGCAGACATCCCTTTTTTGGAGATGCATATGAACTGCTGAGACTGGAGTCGAAGTGGCTGCCCTTTTATGTTGTGTGAGGGTACTTGGTCTCTCCAAAGAAGAGGTCACTCCTCACTACAAATTATTAAATTGGAGGATGAAAAATCTTCATCAACCAAGACGACTTCCGTTGCCTCAAATTCCCTTTTTGCGTTTGACCTAAAATGCTGGGAATGTACACAGACAACAATCATCAAAGTCACATGTCTCTGGTCCTGCCCAAACCATTCATCTCAAAATGAATGTGATCTGTCAAGCTTGCAGTGGAGTCTTCAGCTTTATTGGACTGGAAGGCAAACATCAACATTCCCGTGCATGGAAACTCATCTTAAACACCTTCAAAGCGGTCAAGCCAAATGGCGAGTGGAGTTGGGTCATACGTGAACACACTCACACAAACACACAACACACACAAACGTGCTTCAAGTATGAGTGGCAGGCCGCTAAGGCAGAGATGACACTCCGCTAGGCTTGTTAGCGCACTCGCACACAGACACACACACACAGACACACGCACAAGCGTGACTTGGCTCTCGGTCAAAGAACATTAAGAGATTTCACCGCACGGAGGCCTTTCTCTCTTTGCTCATAATCAGCCTTCCATCTTCCACTCAACATATTTGTCAGACCGCTATTGTTGGTGAGCCCCTTGAGTCCCCACGTGATTTGGGCAGTGTGCAAAAGAAATCTCACTGATGACCTCTATTTATTACCAGTATCCGCAACGCCATAAGTCTCTGAGTTACAGAACGGATGCCCGTCATTTACTGTATGTATACTAAGCCAGCGGCACATTGAGAATAATGTACCACAGTTCTCCGATTTGTGTTGTTGCGTGTTGTTTGAGATGTCCGTCGTTGAGCAAGGAAAACTGTTTCTTCCACTTCAGTGTAAATAAACGTGTAATTGAATGGGAGGGAGAGAAGAGGGTTCCTGCAAGTGAGAGTAGTTAGAGAAGAGTAATAGAGTGAGAGGTGAATATAAACGTGTCAGTAGTGGAGAAAAAAAATAACAGTGAGGGCAGAATGGCGAGTTTGAGGGAAATGAGTAAACAGTGTGAGTCGATTGAGAGTGAGGATGTGGTGAGGAGAGGCAGACTGCGATGGTACGGACATGTAGTGAGGAAGGACGAAAATGACTGGGTGAAGAAAGTTATGTCGTATAACGTAGAGGGAACAAGACCCAGTGGCCGACCGAAAAAGACCTGGCAGACGACCGTGGCAGCCGACATGAAGGCACTCGGCATCAACCACGAGATGGCCATGGACCGTTCCCGGTGGAAGAAAGCCATATCGAGAACCCAGTCCAACCCAGCGGCGCCTGGAAAGCGGACTTTAAACCGATGATGATGATGATGATGACGAGTCGATTGAGAGTAAGGCCTGGTATATACATGGAGGCTATCGAGCTGTTTTGTCCCAATTTTGCCCCAAGCAAGCACGCCAAACGCATTCGTATGCTTGATAGGATTTTCCTCTAAAGTTATCCTTTGATCTGACGTGTGTTTAGAGTGTATCAGAAACCGGTTGACAATCTTAAATATGATTTTTAGCATTTACAATTCAAACTCGAGGCAGAAGGAAATAAAAAAAACTGCACTATGTTGTCTTTTGTATAAAAGTGGGTTCCCCAGATGGCATCAAGAATTGTCTGTCTCCACTCTTTAGGTGTGTGTTGTTTTGTGATTGTCGGAGCAGACCACACACAACATGCTGAAAACTGTTAAATGCCTGATTTTCTATATTTATTGAGTGGTCTCTATCACAAATAAATACTCCTTTAATATTTGTGTTTAAGTATGTACCAGGCTTAGGCGTGATGTTCAAGTGAGGGTATACAGTAGTGTTGTGACTGTTCATTGTGTTGTCTACAAACACGGCCTATTCACTGAGCATTATCTTTGGCAAAATGGCAAATAGCAGCTATTGTCGGGCTTTAACGATTGCATGAGTGTCCCTCGGTGCCAATGTGGTCCATGCACCGCTTGCTCATTAAGTATCGACGTCACACGTGTGTGATTAAAGCAAACGCATTCATCATAATTCACAAGGCAAAACTGACCGAGCTTTCCTCTCGAGACCCACTGGCCCAATCAATCAGCCACATTTCACGTCTGATTTATTAAACTGATTGCGTTGTTTTTCCTCCTGTATGTGCAAATTAAGGAAATAAATGGAAACAAAGGCACAAGTGTGAGTGCTTTAAGTAATGCATCTCAGCCTGTCAGCTTCCCAGTACCAACTGCTATCTCCTCTCTCATTTAGGGATAGTTATCTCTCTGCCAGGCACTGACAACACAGTGAGTAGAGTGAGGCAGGGGGGACAGACAAGGAGGAAGATGTAAAATCTCCCTCCACCTTAAGGGAGGCGGCTTACTTGATTAATGAACAATCGTCTCTGTGATTAACACCTGCACATGCGGGAGAGAGACTCCAAACGTATTGATTTTCTTAGCTTCCCTTAACACCTCCTCTCCCGTGGCCATGAGGAACAAGATGAACACAATGGGATGGTTCCCGTTAAACGCCTCATCTACATACACTGTCCTTGTTACATCCACCAAGCGTGAGTGAGAGGGAGGTTTGCTTTGTCTGTTAGTAGGCCAGAAATATCAATCCGAAAAAAAACAACGCATTTACATAAAAATGCAGACCACAACTCCCAGACGCCCATTCAACTCTCCTTCAGGCTAACGGACGTGCAGTAATGTCACTCAACAGGCCAAGTCACAGATATTACAGTGTAGAATGTAACGAAAAGCAAACAAAAGTAATATCTGCACCTCACACACTTAACTGTTTATATGCATAAAGCTTTTACATACAGATAAATACATGGTCGCTTTGGGGGACTATTGTAACAAAAAATATAATTAACTTTTAAAATAAAATAAAAAGAATTGTCAGAGAGTGCTCCAGGATGTACTGCAACCGAATCTGACTTTGGGCAAGAAGCGAGTCCATCCTGAACTGGCCGGTAGCCAATTGAAGTCAAGATGGCCTCTCCAGCCATCTGCGGACCCACCCACCCAAAAAAAAAAAAAAAAATTTAGGATGACTAGATGGTCCTCGTATCGATGGACGAAGAAATGAGTGAGCCAATTGAAGTCAACCCACTAGTCTAGTTTTCATCATTGCACCATTTTTTATCTTGCATTCACATTTAAAATAAGAAATTCCATCTTTTCATAAATTGCTGACCCACTGGTTTTAACATTTTTTACATATGCTGTCAAAAGTGACATCTTAAGTTTAACAAAGTGATGGGGTTTCTCTGTACTCTTAAAATGAGGACAAATAGAGTGAGAAAAAGGGGTCGACAAAGGTGTTGGCGGTGGTCAAAAAGGTGCTTACTGTCACCTTTTTCCCCACCTGCCGGACATATAGACAGCATTATTCTTTCACATGTTCAGATCAGCAGGGTCAAAAGTTCATTTCTCTTTACAAATGACTAATGCCTTCCCCCTTTGAGTCTCCTCCACGAGGGCAGAGAGTAGAAAGAGGACTCGTTAATTGGGATTCTCGACCCAAGGTGCTGCGGCAATACATCGTAGCTTTGAAAAGGAAAGTTAAAGGCAAGCTTTTAATGCAAAAGTAAGTTCCTGGAACCAGAACACGGAGTGAGTTCCAATTTAAAATATTCACCAATCAGTCTCTAATACTTGGTAAAAGGTTTCAGGGTGTTGGTCCACAAATGAGTCCATATAGGGATGGAAAACAAGGCACTAGTTACAGGTGTGACAGTTGAAGGTCACTAATAAATACCACACACCAAACTAGACCTGCAATGAAGGCCAACTGCCTCATTACTTCACGACTCGTGAATCTGGACCAAAGGATTGCCCACTGTGAACACACCATACAGTTGTCAGCTGATGAGCCACTGCAGAATAAAACCAATCCACCTCAAGCGGTCAAAGGTTTAAGAAAAGTTTGTTATAAATAACAAAGAGGGTTATTTGGGGGGGTCTTTTTGTCTGGTTCTGAGGTGACCTTGACATAATTACGTCCTTTTAGAAGAATAAGTGTCACTAAAAGCTCAAGAAAAAAATGAAGCCTTGTGTTAACATGCTGACATCTCATATAATTTGATCCATGAGGGGTGGTCCTTCTTCTGAAGGTGTTGTCATTATGTGGTGCATAAGGACTTGCATGTCAGCTTGAGCAACTTAGCGCAGCAGGGTTGGCAACAGCTGGACTTTCAGCTGAGTCCGAGCCTCACACCACCTGATACAGGACAGCTGGCTGTACCCAAATTGAGTCCCCAGTGTCCCCATCTACGACGTACTCCCACATGGTTCTCCGTTAGGATGCCCGGCCTAGCAGCACATCTGCAGTGAGATAAATAATAAGTAGCCATATTTAGGTTGTGTTATTTAGATCCATGACTCCATAAGACAACCATCTCTCAGTAAACGACAAATCTCGGGCACATTAGGGATGGGCGAGAACCGCTACCAAGTATCGTATCGCGCTGGTACCAGCCTTAATTCGAGGTATCAAGTTTCATGAAGGTTGCCAGTACTACAATCAAGGTTTATGTTAATGCAGAGTGTATTGTTATTGTGTTGATACCAAATTGTGCATCCTCTCATACGTCCATCAAGATGCAATTTCTATAACTATGTGTATGTTTACAAGGTTCACGTTACTGCTTAAAGTGTGCTATTAGTGTGTTGCTGCCAAAATTCATACTTGCAAACTTTGGGTGGTATGAAAAACAAGATTGAATGGCAATTACAGTGAGCGTCAATTATTGGCGGATTTTCGTTATTCACTGTCAGTCCCAGTGTCTTGCCCCTGCAAATAGCAGTGAGCCACTGTACACCATCAGCATCCATCCATTTTCTATACCGTTCATATCGCATACTACACCCTGGAATGGTCGTCATGTACAGCAGATACAGACAATCATTGACTGTTTTTGTTTTTGTTTCTGTTTGTTTATTATAATCTAAAATGTTCTTAAATGTTCTTAAATGAATTTATGCCAGGCTCTGTCCTGATGTGATTCTGTTCTATAATCTATCAATGACGTTGTAATCTATTTTTTTTAATGAATTTATGTAAATGCTATGCTCTGCTTCACCTGCTTTCAATAATTTGTTTTGTAAAGCACTTTGAATTGCCTCTGTGTATGAAATGTGCTATATAAATAAATTTGACTTTGACTTTGACTCTCACACAGTCACACCGTCATTGAGTGGCGGACTGAACCCAAGTCAGGCGCAAGTGCCACTATACCATCTGTGACTCACCATTCCAATACATATTTTTTGACGGGATTTTGTATTGCATCTCCTTAGCTCAAGTGGCAATGGCAGACTGCGTGACTGGATTTTAAAATCTCCCGCCCACCTTCATCACGTCTTTGTGTATTCTGTGGTGTCCACAGAGAATGGCTCGCCTTGACTTTGTCCAAGTGCAACACTCGTCTCTCTTGCACACACACACACACACATGCACGCACACACACACACACACGCACACATGCACACACACACACTAGTGTGTCACTTGACAAAAGGTGAGGATCACAGCGGCCTGTTTACTCTTTAATCGCCTCTCAAGGACAAAGACCTTTATCAGGGCTGACCAGTGCCCAATGCCCCCTCCACTCTTCTTCCCTCTGCATCTGAGTTATGGTGCGTCTGCTGATGCTCCTTAAAGGGCAGCGGGACTGGACAGAGACACGGCGTATGCTTAACACTAAACCGGTGGCTATCCCCACATCCATCACTGTCGGCGCCCCCCTCCCCTCCTTTATTGGACTGCCATTCTGTGAGTGACATAGTGACATGTCAGACATCTGGGCCATTTAATGCAATTATCCTAAACCTCCTCTTGCCATGACCACTATTCTTAGCGTATGCTTGACTTAGAGCTTTCAAAAAACACTCATGTTGTGTTGAATTGAAATTGTTTCTTACTACTTACTGGAGTACTGTAGTGCATGAGTGATTCCCAAGAAATCATCATGTGTGCCGGATCCCAGTTGGGATGTCACCAACCTGTTTGAAGCCGAAAGCTACTTCTTGTGTACTGATTATTGTGAAGGGCAACCGGCTTGATACACACATCTAAAACGACAAATTTGCTCAAATTACTTTAAATATGTGTGACATGTTATCCATTATTAATGAGTTTAATTCATGTGAAGTCACAGGTCATGTTAACAGTTTGTCTTTCTCACAATCATTTGAAAACAAATAGCAATAAGCAAAACTTTATTTCTAAAACCTTTATTGATGTTTGATAAATTTTCCGACATTATAAATCACAATGTCCCATCACTGGTAACCTATTTTTAGAACAGGCCTGCAGTCTACTCATTGTGGGTTTACAAGGTATAAGTTATCCACATGCTGCCATTGACACAAAATATTAGCTTTCGTGTTCAAATAAACATGCCCAGTAAATATGACAATAAATTCAGGCAAGTCTTTCCAGTATTTGTATACTTTTTCCAAATTTTGTTTGATGGTGCATGTGTAATGGGAAATATGTGCCTTGGTTCAATGAAGGTTAGGAAACACTACTAGCAGTAATGTTACATTTCAGATCAGTTTCTCTGATCCCCGCTACCCAATGAAACCTTAATTACGGTATAATAATGTTCCAATGGCAATTTTAGGCCGGCTTCACAAGGGTAGAAATGAAGCATCTTATCAAAGTATCATTCAAGGTTACAGCCTTCTAAAGTATGTGGTGAATGTTCCTCTGTAATGTAAAAGACAGGGCGAGTAGGCTTCCAGAGATTACGATCCCGTTTAATTGGAACCTTGTGTCGTTCGTACACTTGGTAGCTTTGACTCCTCTGGTCAAATATAATTTTCTCATCAACTCTGCTCGATGTCACGAGAGCTATTCGGAACCTATGCCATTCCAAATGAGTTGGAATTAAGGGAATTACTCAATTAGAGGATATTTATTCACCGCTGCACACTGCCCAGGGATGCAATTAACTTGTTTAATACTGCAGCGTGCGTCAGAGGTGCTGGAAACATAGTGAGTCTCGAGTTAGTGAGAAGGTTAAAGGATATTCTGTATATTTCTTGGAAAATTGGTTTGAAATGTAGTATAAAACTTTAGAATAACTGTGTTTTGACCCTGCTAGCATGACTGAGAATTTTTAACATCATTACAATTATTGTACGTATGAAGGACAATACAAGATACATCATATTTTTTGTAAGAAGTGCACTTTTCATCGAAATATTGCTAGGCAGATTTGTGGGACAGACAGAAAAAATATTTGCATAAATATCGCCCATGCCCACTTTGCTGTTTCTTTTGCCTGATTGTACACTTGCTGTGAGGCAGAATTTGTGGGGCACAAAACCTAATTTAATTAAATAATTCACCATATCCTTGGCAACATGGTACACAAGCAGACTTTATTGGGCACAAACACCCCAAATAAATAGATGAATAAATAAATAAATAAATAAATAAATAAATAAAACATTGGTCACACCCACTGTGCTATTGTATTGGCAACATCACAAATGAAACAGATCATCAATTGGAAAAGAATCTCTGGCTTATATTAATTATTTTGAGAAAGATAGCAACAAGTTCTATAACGCAGAGTGGGATTTTACATTGCATCATGTCAAATCTTAGCTAGGTATGATGATGCAAAGTGGAGCACAGGCCAAGAAAGTGCGTGAATATGTGTGTGTTTTGCATTCTGCAGTGATATTAGGCCCAGGCTATTCTCTGCAAAAATGAGGTTCAGTGGAAACCTTGCCGTGTGCTCATTTATGCAAGGGCAATCTACAATAATGAGCCGCTAGTAATGGAAAAAGTGTTTAGCTGTAGTGTGTTTTTACTATATTATTATTTAAAATGCAGGCAGAAGCATTTGCTGTTGTTTACATGCTGTCATTTGGATGCAGAGAACATCCTATTTGTTTTGGCACAGGTGCCGCTTTGCATACTGGGCAGTGCTGAATTTTGCTGCTGTTGAAATGTTTACTGCGGTGTTGTGGGGGGTTTTCTGTAATGCCAGATATCATTTTGTCCCTCAAACACCAATAAACATCTTTATGATAACTATGGAACATTCAGAAGCATTTGCGAAAAGAGTCACCGGACAAATATGTCTCACTAAAACTTGAGACAACTTTAAAAATGACAGAATAGCTGGAAAGGAATCTGAATAAAATGCAGTTTGCACTAAAATATTTTAAAATACTGACTTAAACAGTTTTCCTGTGCCGATATAGTACAGTGGGAGAAAAGCACGCTGCATTGAAAGCATCGCGAAAACAAGAGTCCCTAACAAATCACTTTTTCAGTGAATAACGGAGGATAGATTTGATTAAAAAAAACGTAAATGAGCGAACAACAAATAGCAAATATGCGGCGATTTGTATTAGACACAAACTGAAACAAGCATCTGCTGCTCGGATAAATCATTCAGCAGTCATGTCCACTACACAGTTTACAACATTTAAACATCACTTAGTGGAAAACCTCAGTTATCCATGCTGGGAGCAAGAGTGCATCCCTCCTGTGAAACAATGTGCATGCCTTCAGGGAGAGAACAGATGACATCATCATGTTTATTGCCCACCATCTCATCTTACAAGCGCACAGCACAGGATCTTTATTGGCCACCTCCCCACCCGCTTGTTTCCATCATGTCCGAGCGGCGCGTGAACGCAAGTGAACAACTTACTGCACGGTGATCACGTCACACCTTGTCCCATCACCTGTACGTGGCTGCTGCTCGCAAGCTGCAGTGCTTGCATTCATCAGTATGTTGCTGTAGGGCCCGGCCAACTTGTAATATTATTATAGTTTTGATTGAATACGTGTGTTATTTCCTCTCGCTGACCTATAAGGGAAAAAGTGATTTCAAACACACAAATGTGGCTTTATTGCCACATAATACGGTACGGTGCTTATGAGTGCCGGCTGCTGCGAGGGGGCTCAAAAGCCAATGGTTGCCATAGAGACAAGAATAGAAAATGAAGGGTGGAAGCGGTACTGGCACTTTATGTTTTTGTTCTCACTATTGCAATGTACTGCTTGGCCTCCCTTGTGTCCTTCCGCCCATAACTGTGAAATGTACACTAATGTACACGTTTGCAGGTCTAATTGTTACTGTGTTGGATTAAGACAACAAGAATCCCCCAACATACACAGCAAAGCCTCTCCTCCTGACTCAAATCTGGCCTTCTGTGGTATGGTTGTTATATTTTTGTTTTTTTTAAACTTGTGATCGATTTTGTCTTGTAATTTGAAAAGCAATAGTCCCCATAGGTGGATGCTACAGTACTTTTTCCTCCAGCGCAATTAAATTAAACTGAGGCAGAAGCCACCTCCAATCCCTTGTGTGGTACAAAGCGCTACAGGTGGCACGCCAGCAGCATAAATTGTGCTACGAAGCGATTTCTGTTTTTCACAGAGGGCTGTAAGTCTCTCCATTTGTGCTTCAGCGCACTGGTAGTCTGTGTACACCAGCCCATGGCAGAGACTGCCCCACGGGCAATTTAGAAGCAGATAGTGGCCTCTTGTAGTGTCATCTTTCAGAGCTCCCTAGACAAACAAACCTGCATGGTGCCTTTGCGTTTTATTGTGACAACTGGGAACTGCTTTAAATTGTGAAAACATGTCTTCTTTAAGAAGAATGTGTAAAGAATGATAATTTACACATTTTACAGCAACTTACACAGCACCATATTTGATATAAAATACTACCACTTTATTATTATACCAGGCTTAACAGTGCTGTTTACCTGTTTGAAAAACAAAAGCTTGCTTAAGTAGCACAATTGGAACAATGCGGTACATCAAATGAATGCTGCTTCTTTTATCTCTATATAGCCATCACATAATGAAGGGAAAGAATGTGGGGGACATTACGTCCAATTAAAGGATTACGCCAACGTCCCCACGGGCGTGTAGAAAAGCCCCATTTATTTATTTTTATTGAATTTCCATTGTGTTGTTTGGATTTTATTCAATTCTACACTGCACTTTGTACTCATTAGGAAGCAAAGGGGAGAGTCGAGGGCATTGAAAGCAATGGGGCGAGGGGGTTTCGGAGCTCCGCCTCGGCATTGATCGGCAGCTTCGTGTGCATTATGGTCGTTATGTTGCGATGCTTACTCCATCAAACAAGACAAGGTAGACATGCAACATAACTCATGTGGCGCATGGACTGTATGACTATAATGCACCCCACATTACACATACAGCATTAGTCTTTGCAGAAAACTTGTTTGTCCTGCTCAGCGACGGCGTAATGACAGGACAAGCTCTGAACAGAAGAAATACCCTAACATCAGTTTTATCTCAGGCTATGTCGATGTAGCCCAGCATGTGAGGCCGTCGGGTATCTCAGGCATGTTGTTTCTACAGCATCCCCCATGAGAGCCAGCCGGCCGAGAGAGCCTGGGGGATACTGTAAGTCTGAATGTTAAGCAGATCTTCAATGGGGTAGGCATGCGCCGGAGTGCTGCAGAGGAGTTTTTGGGCTCCGTCAAAGTGATGGGGGACTTAAATAGAACTCCAAAACCAAAGGCAGAAAATAGTTTCAGGTATTTTTATACTCTGATTGCTAGCCTTTAATTTAGGAACATACACATTTGATAACATTCTAACAGACAGGTCCCAGAGGATAACTGCTATTCTTGTGGTTTTAAAAAAACACCCAAGGACCTGTTTTTGAAGCATCAAAAGCACTGATGTGATTCTTCAAAACAGTAAGTTGAAGGTAAATGGCAGTCTGTTTCGTAAAAGACAAAGGCATAGACATGAGATTGTATATTAAAGGACCACCTGACTTGCTATTTAGTGAGAGCAACTGTGTTTTTCTTCCTCACAATTTACTGCACAATTGCACAATATGTGGATGTTCCAGACCCACCAACATTTAGTGAAAAGACACAATAATGAGAGATCATATCATATCAAAAATATTTTCTAAAATGGTTCATCTCTCCAAAAACACTTTAAACACATTAACTTTATTGAAACATATTTTTAAATACACACAACCAACACTACCAATCTTTTCAATCACCTTAACTTCAATTTTCGGGTGGTTTACGAGAAAAAATCTGACATAATCCGCAATGGAATATTTAATATTTCTTTAATGTTTAAGCTTTTTCTTGTTTTGTATCCAAAAGTAAATGATTGTGATACATTTTTTTTACCAACATAAGCATGATTTTTTTTTTTCCATAAAACAAAAACAAACAATTTAACCTAGATGCACATGTACTTGCTGTGACAATAGAAACACAAAGGTCCGTAAGCACATGGAATATACAAATTGTACTTGGAACATGAACGAAATGGGCTTGAGAATGCAAGGCATGTGGAAATAAGCAACTCAATCTCCCGTCCAATCTTCTTGCAAACAAATCAAAAATAAATTGAGACTTGCGTGAGGTTTCATCATTGCTGGGATGACAGAACTCAGGTTTTCGGTTTTACGCGGTTGACGGTTGAGAAAAGCAGAGGTATTCGCTCACGGAGACAGATCCCAGATGCATCAATAGCAATTGCGAGCAAGACAAACAAACATGTTAAGATTCACGCAGCTACGCCTCACAGGGGCCAATCGACTCGATGTAAATTGTCTCTCTTTTCAGTCTGGCAGACTCTGCAGCCCATTTGTAGTGCCACTTTGACTTGGCAACATTTGCTATATTTTTCAATGCAAATGCATCAACAATACTTGAAATTACTGCACGATATCCGTAAAAAAAAGCACCTAGTCTCTCCTGAGACCATAAAATTGCTATAAACTACTAAATGTTTTATGTCTGTATATTGTATGTCTTTTTATCAGAACCTTGAGTACATGCTACGTTTCAAGTAACAATATACAATTTTTTACTGCCATACAATTAAAAAGATAAGGACTGTACTAAAACAAAATATAAAATACTGTAAAACTACAGTCCAGAGTGACAGCTTGGATAGAGTGCAGCTCCCTGTGACCCTGCACACCATATGTGCTACACAAAGTGGATGGATGCATGATGAGGAAACTCTGCTTGTATGTGTTGCTGTTATTTGTTTTAACACGTAGGCTGGTTTACCTTTAGCCTGCATTTGGCACTGTTAGAGTGGTGCTCACTCTAACTTATTTTGCAAGAACCACACGGGAGACAGTTTGCCCTTTTAGACACCTGCAAGTGGAGAGTCCATTCGTCACTGTGCGTACAGCGATGATCGAATGAGGTCTGACTCTGGCCTCTTGCAAGAGCCTTTTTATTAAGAGAAACAGGGTGGGGGTGAGAGTGGACTGGATAGAGAAAGCCCTTGACCTCTAGTCAAAACATAGCAAGGGGTGTTTTACGACGTTGTGTATGATGGGACAGGCTAGGTTATTTATTACAGGTTACATTCCAACATAATCATACGATCAAGATAGTTTGGAAAACCCTGACAGGCACAGTATAGTGTCTGTTAGCTCTGACCTCGCGGACTTTCATTCAAAGAAATTAAGGTAAACCCGATGGTGTCCATCCATCCATCCATCCATCCATCCATCCATCCATCCATCCTTCCTTCCTTCCTTTTTTCTATACCACTTGGCCCCACGGGGGTCGCGGGCATGCTGGAGCCTATCCCAGCAGTCATCGGGCAGTAGGTGGGGAACACTCTGAACCAGTTGCCAGCCAATCGCAGGGCACACAGAGGCGAACAACCATCCGCACTCGCACTCACACCTACGGGTAATTTGGAGTGCTTAATCGGCCTACCATGCATGTTTTTGGGATGTGGGAGGAAACCGGAGTGCCCGGAGAAAACCCACACAGGGACGGGGAGAACATGCAAACAGAACCGGAGCTGGAATCGAACCCGCACCCTCTGAACTGTGAGGCGGACGTGCTAACCAGTGTTTAACTATACAGTGTTTAACTATACAGTGTTTAATTCTCTTTTGTCACTTTTACAGCCAATTCAAACTAATAATGACAAATAAACAGCTTTAAACAACCATGCTTTGACTCTTATTTGATGATCTGCAAAGCTCCAATTTTTTGACAGGTCCTACAAATTTATTTAAAGACATGCTTAAATGGGTTTTAAAGTATGCTGAAGAGTAACAAATCGAAAATAAACAGGTTTACAGTATGTTAGCTATATGGTTGTAGACAGTTTGTTAAAGCACATTGTCATCTAAGTTAGAATAAAAAAACAAAAGGCAAACTTGTAGAATTCACCAAGAACGGCACGATTAACAAAGAAAAGTCCTTAGACTCCTTTTGCCGTTGTTTCAAACTATTGTGAATCATGTGTCATAGTCTAACCATACATGAGTAATCCGAAGCATAATTAATTCAAAAGGGCACTCGGAGACAAAAAAAAATGAGCAGACTCCATCCTTGGGGGGAACAAAAAATATAACTACAATCAGGAAGACTTCTTAATTCTTTGCTGCTTCTGGTATCCAATTAAAACGTAACACTTTACCAGTGTTGTATTCCATGTCCATCATAAAAAAGGAAAGCTCAGGGGTACATTATTGTTGTTTGTAGCTGTGAGTGTCTCAGGCATTTGTGTGGAAGATAGGATGAGTGTTGAAAACAACTTCAGAGATATAACAATGCAGACTACAATGTACTACTCCGAGTTTGTGAAGAGATTAAAAGGCTTCCACAGCCAATTAGGCGTTGCATGAAGCTGTTGCCGTAGTGGCGCAGCACTCTTATTGCCATCGAGATGAGCAGTGAAGTAAACACTGCTCCACCAGCTGACCTGTGACCCTTATGAGGACAAGTGCGGGAGAAAATGGACAGCTGGATTAATCATGGAATTAATTTCAATGCAATTGCTAGCAGAGGAAAAGGAGCAGATAGAAACAACTTATCGGTCGCTCCAGCCTGCCGTCAAACACTCTGCCTTGTGACCTTTCTCTCAGTGGCCCATTTAACTTGTGTCCTATATATTCATGTTTGTCAATAAAGTTTGGCCTTTGCACTATGGTTAGCGTGTCCATGTATTTGTGCCAGCGCTTCAAATACCTCAGACGTGAGTGTGTGTGGCACACTTGTTGGAGGGATCACGGCATGCCCATACCTTCAAAGGGCAAACATACAAAGAAGGCAAGTTAACGCAGGAGATATATTTTTAGTCTTGTTGATGGAGCCACTTGTGTTATAGTGTTTTTTGCCAATGCATTACACTGGGAGTGAAGGCCAGCAATTATGTAAAGGTATACAGTATTATAGTGCTCTTGTGCTTTTCTTCGCGGGCATGCTGGAGTCTATCGCAGTTGACTTCAGGCAGTAGGAGGCGGAAAAATCATGAACCGGTTGCCAGCCAATCGCAGGACACACATAGACAAACAACCATCTGCACTCACAATCACACTTATACGGGAAATTTGGAGCACTCAATCGGCCTATCAAGCATGTTTTTGGAATGTGGGGGAAAAAAAGTACCCAGAGAAAACCCAGGCAGGCACGGGGAGAATATGCAAACTCCACACAGAAAGGCCGGAATCACACCCGGAACCTCTGAACTGTGAGGCGGACGTGCGAACCAGTACGCCACCATGCATTATATATTTTTAATGAAAACTAGTTTTGAATGATTTTAAAGTCAACCAGGACCACAGAATGGAGGTTTGGGAGGTTTTACTGTATACTATGACTAGGAAAGCAGTTTAATGGATTTAGCGTAAGTAAATCACAGAGGGGAAGTTTACAGCAGTTGAGAAAAATAAATAGAGACCCATCAAAGAGCAAAGCTACGAAAGAAAAGAAAGCCAAAAAGCGAGCAAAACCAGTCAAATGTAATGACGACAGCAGGGAGTTATTGTCATTCGTCTGGCTCTTTGCGAGCCCGGCGGCAGTGACGTACGTGCTCGGGATTCACAAGACAATCTTCCGCGACGTGAATAACATGCCCAGCCAATATTGTGCTTGTGTGACGTTGTAATCGTCCAATGATTTGGCCGACTGGCTCATCACTTGTGCTTTACAGCAATGCGCGTATCTCCCTGTCAAAACCTTTTCTTGTGGCTGGGCGGCGTTCCTGGAAGCCTGGCCGGCCGTACAAATTGGATGTCTGTGTAATGCATGAGGACGGATGGTTGGCTCTGTTGGGATTTTTCTCCTCCTTCCTTTTATGTGCGCGGCAGCTTCCTGATGATTTGTCTCCGTACAATTTGTATCTGTGCCTTTCGCCCAATGTCAGCTGAGATAGGCTCCAGCACCCCCCGTGACCCTGAACAAAATGAGCGGTGTTGAAAATGGATGGATGGATGGATGGATGGATGGATGGATGGATGGATGGATGGATGGATGGATGGATGGATGGATGGATGGATGGATGGATGGACGGATGGATGGACGGACGGACGGACGGATTTATATCAGAAATGGGGGACATGAGGACAAAAGTTGAGCAGGTATGTGGTCAAAGGGGAAAGAGTGGAAAGTTACAACAATCTTATCAAAAGGACCCACACAGCACCACTGCTCGTAGTCTCAATATAGGTTTCTTTTAAAAATTCCAAGGATAGTCTGTCAAGGTGATAAACAGCACAGACTGCTGCACAAAGCTTTTTGTATAACAGCAGATACTGCGAGCGAGGATAAGAACGAGGATGCCGGAGCCACGGGTCAAACCCTCAGGGTGGCAACTGGGACAGTGTGGTGATTTTTTTTTTTTCTCAGAATCTAAAAAGGAGGAAAGCTTTTAAGAGACCACTAAGCTGTCTAAAGAAGAAAACAAACTTTGAGAACTTTACGAAACAGGATGACAACACCTAAAATGGAAATAAAGTGAAACCTCCGCAGTTGAACGCCTCAGCTAGCAAATTAAAGTACGCATTTTGGACATGGAACTTTCATTTCAAAAGATTTAGAGCCAATTATTAAGAAAAATATAATGAAAACTAACATGTCACAATATACTTACATATTCAAAGGAATGTACGGTAATTCACATGTACGATAAAGAATCATGTTTAAATTGTACTTCAAACTTTATAAGGGGGAAAGCTTAGAACTCGGGAACAGAGTATTTTCTTATCATAGGGTTGCACAAGTATATTTATTTATGAACTATGCGGGAGAAGGGAGACATCACGCATAACCCACATAGAAAGTGTGTCAAATAGTCACATAACCATGACTGTAAAGCAAAAGAGTAGCCTCTTGGTTATATTAAGACAGAGCAAGAAGATGCTTAGAATGGTTGTGCCTTAGCTGGAATCTGACCTTTTCACAGCGGAAGACATTCAGACATGTGACACCCGTTCATCATCTGTCTGTGAGGAAGCCAAGTTTCATGTTACTCAAAATATTACTTGCATGGATTTTCACCCACATTTCCACCCCCAAAAAATGCATGTTAAGTACATGTGAGCCTGTAAAATGTCTATTGGTGTGATTGACTGTTTGTGTATTATGTGCCCTGCGATTGACGAGTGACCCCTCACCCATAATCATCTGGGATAGACTCCAACTCACCCACGAGTCAAATGAGGACAAACAATATCGGAATTGAGCGGATGGATCCTCGAAACAATAGTTAATGAACAGACATGGAATGCATGGCAGCATTTGGATGGAATGGGGAGCTGCTGTCCCCATGACAACAGTAGCATTTCTGGTCTTGACCTTACAAGAACATGACCACATTGTATGAATGATAATTACTAAAAAAAAAAGGCCATTAGCTATGACAATGCTCCCCGAGTGGCCAAAGAAACATAAATGAGTTCCGAGCTTATCATGTGGCTGAAAACGTTAAATGGCATCGTCTGTGTCGTAGAGCTGCCACTGATGTCAGGCCAATGTCGGACCTCATAACAGCGACATGACACTGCGAGTGAAAAGTGTCAACGAGCAGCTGCAACCGTCGACCTGGCAGGAACACAACACCTCACCCCATTTTTAATTCTCTCGCTCTGTTTCGGTCTCCCCTGTCTCCATCTTCTTCATCATCGTCATCCTCACATGCCCCACTGAAATGCCCTCTCACATTACTGCAGCGCTCAGAGAATGGAATCATGTCCAGTGGTTTGAGGAGAAGGATGTAAGTTTAGATTTGAGGCAACAGCCGGGAATAAGCGGGGGCTCTATTACATTAAATGGTCCAGTAGACGGTGCATCTAAAGGTTGTTCGTTTAATTTTTTTCACATTTTGTTGCGTTACAGCCTCACTGCAAAATGGAATAAATGTATTTTTTCCTCAAAATTCTCTACACAACATCACGATAACCACGTGAAAAAAAGTTTTTGGGAATTTTTTGCTAATTCTCTCAAAATAAAAAAATCAACTAAGACACATGTACATAAGTATTCACCACCTTTGCTCAATACTTTGTGAGTGCACCTTTGGCAGTTATTACAACCTCAAGTCTTTTTGAAGACGATGCCACACCTTAGCATGCCTACATCCTGTTTGGGTAAATTTGGGTAGTTCAAGCTCCATTTTCCAATCCCTCCAGACATGGTAGATCGGATTCGAGTCTGGGCTCTGGCTGGGCCACTCAAGGACATCTTGAAACTACACCTCCATTGGAATGGCTGTGTGCTTAAGGTGGTTGTTCTGTTGGAAGGTGAACTTTCGTCCCAGTCTGAGGTCCTGAGCACTCTGGAGCAGGTTTTCTTCTAGGATATCTCTGTATATTGTTGCATTCATTTTTCCCTTCAAACCTGACTAGTCGCCTATCTCCTATCGCTGCTATCACCATGCCTCACTCTGAGGATGCTATTGTCAGGGGCTGAGCGATGCCTGGTGCCTGGCATTCACGCCAAAGATTTCAATCTTTGTCTCGTCAGACCAAAGAATTTTCTTTTTCATGGTCTGAAAGTTCTTCGAGTGCCTTTTGACAAAGTTCAGGTTGGGTGGTCTGCCTTTTATTAAGGGGGGGCTTCCACCTAGCGATTATACGATACGGGCCTTATTAGTGAAGGCCTTTCCAAATTATGTAGGATCAATTGAATTTACCACAGGTGCACTCCGCTTAGGTTAAAGGAACATCAAGGATGATAAGTGGAAACATGATGCACCTCAGCTCATTTATGAGCTTCGTGGCAAAGGATGTGAATACTTATGTCCAAAAAATGTAGCTTCTTTAAGAAGTGGATACTTTCTGACATGATAAATAAAATGCAAGAAATTTGGCAATTTAATACAGCATTTATGACTGTCCAACTAATACAATCAATTTCCCCAAAAATAAATACATTTTCTTTTCACCAGAAACATCAACTACAAATAGTGGGTTTTTTGGACCGCAGGGTTGCAAAAAACAACAAGATTCATAACACATAGTTTTCAGATTTTGAATATGTTGGTCATTATCTTCATTTTTACACACCTCACATGGTTCGCTCTATATCATAGTTTTCAATGAAAAGCCAGGAGCTCTTTGGAGAATGTCATTACCCGAATTCAAGGCGACACATCCGATTCAATTTTAGCATGCCAGTCTCGCTGAAGATGGGAAGATGCTAAAGGTTAATCTACTGCGTCTTGCCATGATGAATAGAAAAAGGTGACATACTGTATCTGCCATCCTGTGCTACGTGGAATCACCTGGGTCAAGACAGATGACTGATGTGGAAGCAATTTGATGGCCCAACTCTGTGAGTGATGTGCTGCATTGTGCTCATCCACAACATACACATGATCCTTTCATGGCTTTTGAAAGTGTGCATTGACTGAGCTCCTGACCTGTTTGACTGAAAGCCTCCATTCATTTATCTGATGGAGTTCATCTTCCACATTCAAGTGCACAAAACAGCAAGTTTTACATTAACAACCTGAGTCACTTTAACATCCATAATGTAACTGCGGTAACTGTTTAGATATTGTGTTTAAGATTATGTTTGGTTTGAAATTAAAACACAACCCTTCCAAAACCAATGTCATTCGCAGCTATTTGTGGCTCCTGAACTGTTGAGGCCTTAGCGCACTTGCATTAGGTACAGCACAGTGTGCAGTTCACCAACACATTCATGTGCTTTGCACAAGGTGAGCACAACTTTAATTGTATATATTCTGGTTAGATCAGCGTGTGTATATGGGACTTGTCACCATGGCAACAAAAACAGCATGTTACTGGGTCACTCAGAATTAACTGTTTTTAACTTTCGTTTTTGGGCAAATGCACGAATATTTTGTTTCCATGGTAATTTAGCATCGCGCCAATCATAGAAACCCGATTTGCATATCTCTATCTAATTAGCATTTTAAGTCCTACGGCAATTACACTTGGCCAAAATATCTTATGAACTCATTCGTTTTCATAACATTCCATTAAATGCGGAAATGTATTATTTTCAAAATCAATAGGAAATACTCAAACAAAAGTATTGAATCTAATAAAAGAATGCAAGCCAAATTGTTAATTACACCCAAAAGGACAATTATTTATGTTTTTCTTTTTACTATAAACCAAGTAGTCTTGTTAGTCATATTGCTCCCCCCCTCCCCTCCACCTTTATCTCAATTAAGTCCAATTGCCACACGAGACCGCCCTAAACATAAACCGCCCAACATTTTACTCGTTATCCATTGTTTTGGATGTTTTGATGACTAACCAGACCATAAAATATTGATTTAAAAATCCACCGGTAGTCACCACGACCACCAAGCACCAGCGCACGACCGAGCCTCCGACTGAGTGACAGCCACCTGCGAGCACGCCGCGTCGGCTTGGAGGCGCTCAGTCCCCCTGGAGTGTGTGTGGGAGGAGGAGTAAGAAGTTTCTCCCACCGCCCCCAAAAGGCACGCTCATTCTCAGAAACGCTGATACTCGGAAGGAAAAAAGACGATGCCTGGCGACCCTCGCTCACACTCGCACCGTGGACGCTGGATTTGCTGACATTATTACAAGTCAAGTTCTTCAACGTGGCCGTGCAGAGATTTTCGAGTCGGAGGATGCTCCCACAGGTCATACGGATCCTTTACGTCTTGTCGTTTTGCTTTTTCCAGGGAGGCTTTATCAGGTGAGGAGCGATCATAGTATATCTTGGTATGTTGCTGCGTGTGTCATCAACTTTTTCTTTTAAAACGCCTTATTACTATAATGCCATGATCTACTTTTTATCTTGTCCGTATTCTCTGTCATTGTTCAGTAATTGGAATTAATCACTTAACCTTTCACACAGCATAAGAAAAAAAACATTGTTTATGCAATTAACGTTTAATATTTTATTAGGATGCACCACGATGGAAGTCTAGTTAACACGTCCGTCACAGTTCAGGAAATCTATTGTTACTTTTGTATTTTTAAATACACTCCAAATTGTATATGGAGTTGGATATTTTCATGTTCCCCTGCTTGCGTGTGTTTTCTCTAGTTACTATGCCTTCCTCCCATATTGGAAAAACATTTATTTACTTATGACTCTTAATTGTCCATGAGTGTGAATTTGAGTATCAATGCTTGTTTGTCGCTATGTGTCCTGCGCAGTCCAGGGTGTTGGGCTGCAGCTCCCCCACGACCCCAAGATAAGGACAAGCGAAAATGGAAATAGAGAATGGTTTGAGCGGCAGGATGTGCACTGGTTAGCACATCTGCTTCACAGTTCAAAGGTGCAGGGTTTGATTCTGGCTGTGGTCTTCCTGTGTGGAGTTTGCATGTTCTCCACGTACCTCCGTGGGTTTCCTCCAGTGGGTTTCCTCCTACATCCCTAATACATGCATGATAGGCCGATTGACCTCTCCAAATTGTCCGCAGGTGTGAGTGTGACTGGTTGTTTGTCTGTGTGCCCTGCGATTGGCTGGCGACCGATGAATAATGAAATTAATGAATAATTGAAATTACCAATGAAGTTACCTGTGGAAATCTGGCTCGCTCTTGCATTCCATAGTATCAACACTTTGATAAAAGCCACAGTGAAGTGGTGTTTTTTCACTCAGTTTTTAAACGCAATAATGTATGTGTGGTTGGTTTATGAGAGGATTTACAGAAAACAGCACAACTGCACTTCATGAGAAAAACCTAAAGCTGATCAGTAAGGGTAAAAAAGACCAATATTCTAGTTCACACAAACTTATAATAACAACTAACATGGCTGTAGTGTGTATGCCGGGCTACTGGGTGATGACGGCATTTTGACAGGAAATACTAAATGCAAGGGATCGAAGTAATATGAGGAATCAATAGGAATTTGATTACGCGAAGGGTGTCCCTAGCTCCAGCTAGCCAATGAGCTTAATGCGAAATTGGAATTGTAGCAGAAGAACACACATTGCACAAGGGAAAACATGAGGAACGGTCAATGAGGCTAATGGTTTGACAAGGTCAACACATGAAGAAAATGATTTGCACTTTGAAAGTTTGACAGAAAGTTCTACAATACACGCCAGGTTACAATATGTTTTAAAGAAAGTACTTAATGATATGTTGAGAATTTGGACTGAAGTAATTGAGTCCAAATGGAGTGCACTACTTGGCAGCGGCCAGCAGAGGCAGTGTTGAGTCACTCTCAACAAGTCTGCAATCACTGAATAAGAAAATAGTAATGAGAGCTGTGAACTAAATCCACAGTGATAACTTAAGTTAAATCCAATGCATTATTGCAACAGAATTCACAAAATCCAGACAGTTTTTTCTCACATCCCTTTCTTCATCTTTTCTTTTTGGCTTTTCCATAAGGGGTGGCCACAGCATGTCATCCTTTTTCATCAAAGTCTGTTTTCTGCATCCTCCCCTCTAACACTAACTGCACTCATGTCTTCCTTCACTACATCTATCAACCTCCTCTCAGGGATTTCGTTTGCGCTCTTTCCTGGCAGCTCCATGCTCATCACCCTTCAACCGATATACTCATTCTCTCTCTCTTCTGGACTTGTTCAATTCATCTTCATTGACTCTCTCTAACTTTTTCCCATCTAACATCTCACATCCCTTTAAAAGTGAATCGTTAATTGTCAATTTAGTTGAATGCCCTTTGAAGCCACCTACCCAAACATGGTTTGGAGTACAACAGTGAATATGTTTACAGTATACTGTATGAATAGTATATAGTAATTTATGTGACTCAGATTTGATTTCTAATATCCATCCATCATTAGTTTAAATTTAAAGTACATTTTTCCTGTGGGGAAATGCAGTATATAATTTATCAGGGGAAATATGGTGACCTAGTGATGAAGTGCTGCTTCTACGAGTGAAATGACAACTGAGGCTTTTACTTTCAGTTTGTGGAGGTTTACACAGCAGTTGATCGGGCAGGGTAAGCAGTGGCTCATTTCCACGAGACATGACCACCCCCTCAAAACAGGCGGACTGGTGGTTCATGTTAATGTAGTACCCGCATGTCCCATTTGTAACCCCTCCATGCCTTCTCAACCCCAATCTCCAAACTTGTATTTGCATTGAAGCACTCTTCCTATTTCATGCCCTGCCAAACTCTTCAGGTGAGAGCGGAAAAGGAATTAAGAGTCACATAATCCCGCCGAGCAACACCAGGGTGGGGGCCCAGAGGTTCGAGGAGGAGGGGAGGAGGAGTTGGGCCAATTTAGCCCCCCGAGAGCAGTCAAGTGACAGCATCTCCTTGGAGAAATTAGAAATTGTGGGGGCAAGGGATGGAAGTCAGGCAGAATCTGACAGATGGGGATGAAGCAAAATGGGATGCTCAGGAAAAATGCCAACAAAGAAATGGAGAGACTGGTTCATTTGGCTGGAGGCACTGGGAGGAAGGGTTCAGATAGGAAAGAGAAGGCGAGGGGGGGTGATGGGATGTGTCTTAGATTAGGAAAATAAAAAAGATTGTCATGTAGGCTGATTGATAAGCTGTGGATGGGAAGGTCACTGACAAGCAAGAATGAGAATGTGGAATGAAGAATGTGATATAAAGTTGGTCTAGCTAACCAAGGCAGCGTGTGTGCGTGTGAACCAAACTGACCACCAATGTGAGGAAAAGTTGTTTGGCTGATTAATAAAATTTGAGCAATAGAACAGGGGTTCTGTGCCACCAACTTATGCAAGCAGCAAAAACCGGACCAAGCACTTTCTTCTGGTCCAGGTCTACTGACGCTGTAACTTTTGCTGGTTTGTCAATCGCCAATCGCAAGTCGGTGAGTTTTTCTGCGAGACATAATTCAAACTATCCAGTGAAAAGTTCACCTATTA
Organism: Syngnathus acus; assembly: GCF_901709675.1. Lineage (NCBI taxonomy): Eukaryota > Metazoa > Chordata > Actinopteri > Syngnathiformes > Syngnathidae > Syngnathus > Syngnathus acus. The sequence continues at coordinate 14,018,673 of NC_051095.1, read as the reverse complement.
ATGCCTGTCCGTGTATTTTTCTGCTCTTTCTGTAACATCCAAAGATTCCCGCCTGATTCCATGCCTCCGTTCTCAGAGTAGCTACCATTGGTCACCATTTTACAGCCAAGCCAGTTTGACAGCGGACAACAGGAATGGAAGATTCCAGTAGGGGTCAAACAGTCAAGCTAGGATCTTTGTGGGATTGACTCAGGAGAAAGCAGGGTGGTAAACATGCTCGCCTATACTATACCCTTTCTACCCTGTGGTCATGTGATGTGTATCAGACCCATGACAATGTGGGAGCGGTGATGCGAACTGCATTGACATAAAGGTCAAAGGACACGAGCAAGGTTATTTTGTGCCGGCAGTCAATGATGTGGAGAAATATCAGGAAATAAGTCTTATTATCCTGCCGTTTTGCTTCTTATTGATTTATTGGACATGGGTTACTTTCCTCCACAGAGAATAGGTTAATAAAACGTCAAAGCACACAGCAAAGTCTATTTAATTGTTTCAGTGCTCGGTTTAAAATGAGTTGAGTTGAATTGAATTGAAAGTCCTGTCGTCCTGTCACTGGGCTCACAGGAAATAATCAAGCCTGGAGACGTTTCATCATTTGAGCATTTGCATGACTGCCTTCACTTTATTGTTTTATGTCACATTTGTCAGATCCCTGCAGACGCCCGCTCCAATTAAGATGACATATGCCACTGTGGTACTCCTAACTTCCGTCCTTACAAAAAAAATGAAACGTAACATGAAAGCAGACATCCCGAGGAGAAGGATGGATCACCTGCACATTGAAGAAAGTTAATTTGTTCGCGAAATTTGCATGTTAGTTTAATTCAGTCCTTCTCTAAGAGTGTGGCTTAATTCTTCAAAGTTAATTCTTTGGGGGCATTTCATGGGTGACGGAATGCTTAACATTTCTGCATCAATCTGCACTTTGCGTTTCCTCTTTAGGGTGATACGGTCCCTCTCGTCCAAAGACTGAGAAAGACTTGAGTGACCCTAATAAGGATAAGCACGATGGAGTGGATGTGTAGTGTGACATCTGAAAACAAAATTAAAGGCAAAAGAAATTGCAGGAAATCCTCATGTTTCCCTCTTCCGGCTATTGTGGTAAAAAGCAATGATTAATGGGGAGTGCCAAAAGAGGGCAGATGGGATTTTTACACGAGCAGATGACTTCAAATAAAAATTAAATTAAATAAAAGCCAAGCTGGTAATAAGCGAAGAAACAGTTGACTCACGACAATGCCAACACAGGCGCAATGTACGAGCGAGAGGCAATTCATTAATCAAAAGATTCTGTATAATTATTATTCGACATGTCTTACTAATGAAAAGCTGAGGATTATACAAGCTTTAAGAAAACTTAACAACAAAAGTTGTATTGTGTGATCAGTCAGTTGGGATAGGCTCCAACTCATCTCGGTCCCTTATGAGGACAACAGTATGTCCCTTTTATATATTACCTTTAACTGTTTCCGTTCCATACAATGCACCATGTCCCAATTACGTACGTTTAAAACCACCCTGTTAACGAACGCAACATTGGCTTTGGAATGTTCCATCTTGGGAGAGAAATGAAGACTCCCCCAGCCACCCTGCTAGGCCCCATACGCACTAAACCATGAGCTTCTGACATGTCTCCGCTACCGGCTGGAATGAAAAGCCAAGCCCATGAATAATGAATGCACGGTGAAGTGTATCACGTGTGCGTCAGCTTAAGAGTAAACATTTCACCTGTGGTAGCTGGCTAATTCTGAAAGTGTAAGCGCGGCTCAATGATGCCGAGAAACTACTTATCCCCGCTAGATAAAATATTAATACCCAAAGTTTACTCCAGGAGCAACCCAAAACAGTGGTGTAACGTTTCATTGTCCAATTGTTCCTTATTCAATGGATAAAAGGATCAGCTTCTTGTTTGCTTTTGAGTCCTTTTTTTAAAAAAGACACTTCATTGAATGTGTTTACTGGCGCCCAAGGTGACATTGAGTTGACAAGCTAGATGCGATAAAATACCCAAGAGCACCAATGCAATGCGAGCCCCAGCACCAATGACGCAATATGGTAATGCAATGCAATTTGCCCACCTCTATCAGGTCGAAATGTCCACTTATCGACGAGGGCCGCACTTTGGCTCTGAGGGTTTAGTGCTGTCGCTCTTTTTGTGCAGGCTGCAATTAGGACAATGAAGAGGGGACGCATGATAGAGCCCTCCATCATGTCATTATGTCTGACCAAGCAATTCGGGCCAATTAAACTTCACTTACAGTGAGAGGAACATCTGCCCCCTGTAAAACAGAACTTTTAATGGATAGTAGAAAACCTGGAAAGCTGAGTGGATGCTGAGTTTCACTTTTTCCACCATACATTATTTGACTGAACCTCAGTTCTAGCAACATGCAAATCTAAAGAAAAACTATGATGGATGACATATTTTCCTGCTCCTTAAATCCAGCTCACTTTGTAGAACATCCATTCATTTTCACTTGAATTCATTTGGCTCGTGGTTCAACTGGAGCCTATGCCAGTTAAACCAGACGTCGAAATTTTGAACAATGTGAATGATTCCTGGAGAACCATAACATAAGACCTGGTTCCATTCGGTTCTCAATGCCCAAAACATTTTCACATGGTTATTATCGATTCTGCGTTATTCTGCTACACAATCCTACAGGGAGATAGACAACTCATGCACTTGTTCTGGTCTCTCCCTAGGCAATTGCTAAGTAAAACTTGTCCCTGCAGTCATAACCTCCAAAAGCTGGTAAAGTCTAACCCCCTGTGCACAGGGATGACAGTAAAAACTCTTTATGCAATCGAATGTCTATCTCAGTGATGCGCCAACAGATTGCTATCACGCCGACTCTCGTCACACCAATTTGAAGGGAAGTCTCTTAACCTTTACCGGACAACACGGGAGGGTTTGTTGTGCTTCTCCTAAGTAGTTTTAGCGAAAGCCTTTTTATACACAGCACAAAGTTGTTTCAAGGATTAAACTCTGAAGATCATCTACTTCCATAAATCCCCCATGCTCTGACCTCCAGTTTTCTGGCAGAGTCTTTTCTCCACACATTAGTGAGATGACTGGTTGTCCTTGACAGGTGAGGCACAGTATTAAAGCATAATTATATAAAAATGGAAAAAAAGCAGTGGACAAACAAGCCTTTTAGTTGAAGAACTTGGGTTGTGAAAAGATGCTGCTAGCAGGTGTAAGCATATCGTCGTTTGCGCAGGAATAAACTTGATGAAATGTATCACATTTGTGAGACAAATTACATAAGCCAAAATATTCTATTTAAAGCAGAAGTTGGAATTAAATCATTCCAGTGTAATTGAATCTATCTCACAAGGAGACAGGCGGAGAGTGCAACACTGTATGTCAAACAGGATTGTGATTCAAAGACTGCTTGTCTTACCTTATAGCCCCTCCTCTGTAGGGGCTCAAGGATTTATGCAGTCATCGGCCTTTTGTTTTCCGGAAAAACTGCAAGACATGCAATACGTGTCCAGCCCCTCGAGAGACTCTTGAGAAAGACGTTACCCCGGGGGGAAAAGAAGTGCTCAAAGCAAATTGAGCTGTTTCAGGACTTGTCACTTGGACTTGCATCAGTGGAAAGCTCGCAGATGTCTCAACTGTGGCTTTTAGATCCATGACGGCAGAAGTGACGGTTTTATCCACACAGCATTATGTAAGAAAATTGCACCGTTACCATGAAATGCATTGTTTGGATTTTCTCCACTATCGGTGAGCTCCCAAATAACCAGCCTGTTTTCCATATGGACTTATGTTTATTTCTTCAAACAACAACTGATGTGGGAAGAACACTAAGCGATAACGTTGTCATTGCCATTAGCAGATGAGTGAATTATCTTATCCGTTTTAACGGGGAGGTCCTGTCTCAAATGAGCTACTATGATGATAAGCCTAGGAAGTTGCTGCTTTTCGGTCCCACTTCTAAAGAAGTGATCTCCAAAACTCCAGTCCCCTGTCGACAGCATGGGTTGTATTTTCACTCAGCACAGCACTTTATCGCCAAAGCCGAATTGCACTTGACAATTTGTACACTCCAAGAGCAGCCATCTGCAAGGGATTTTCCAACTGTCGACAGTCAGATCAAACTAAAACTGAGATCAGAAGCACATTGTTCTTTTGTTAGCATTGTTTTAGCTTTAGCAAGTCCACAGAAGGTGGAAATGTCAAGTCAAGTTTATTTATATAGCCCTAAATCACAAGCAGTCTCAAAGGGCTTCACATATACAAAACAAATTGACAATTATTCTCAAAGCATCCCCTGATCTTAAGCTCCCAAGATGTCTTCTCTTTTATTTTTTTTTGATAGTGAGAAAGTCATGTTACCGACATCGACACTACTTAAATGGAATAGTAACATCTATAACTTAGTGTGAGCACTTCAAACATTCGGTTTGACTTTCTGCGATTTAGCAGTACAGTGTAAGTTGGACACTAATTGACTTAAAATAAATTATCTTCAAGATCGAAGAGAAGTTTAAAGTGGACCAGCTGTTCTTATTTTGCAAGAGGCGGTTGTGTGGATTATTAGGTTGTGCCTCATTTTGCTTGACTTCATCATTCAAAAATTCGCTGTCTGTGATTGTGTTTTTGTGAGGGAACACAACACCTGGAAGCATCCATCCATCCATCCATTTTCTGTTCCGCTTGTCCCAGTGGGGGTTGCGGACGTGCTGGAGCCTATTCCAGCAGTCATCGGGCAGTAGGTGGGGGACACCCTGAACCGGTTGCCAGCCAATCGCAGGGCCACCTGGAAGCATTCGAAGTATTTTTTATAGCTTCCTACATGCATTTAAACAGCCAATTTATGTTTATTACTTCAGGCATGGATGTTTGTGTAATGTTTTGTGTTGCTGCTTACTTTCATTATCTATGAGAAAAAATGACAAATGTCCACATCCTTTTCCCCGTACACCTGACATAGTTAAAGGAATCCTTCTTCTTAAATGATTCCTTTCACCAGCGAGTTAATGTTTACACTCACGTCGGTTCCTTTTGTTAACCTGTCCTGTTTTTCTTCTCCAATAATATTGGCTGTAACGAAACGGGCTGAGGAGTTAGGTAATTTGACGTTTCTTTTCAACATGTAACAATACAGCCCTTCAATCCACTTTCATTGAAATGCTGATCATGTCTCTGGATTTACCAGAATAGGAAAGCAAGAACTTTTCACCAAGGATAAATAAGATGTGGGTTTGGTTCTTCCATATTAGATAGATGACAGATACTCAACTCAGTTGTTGGACTGCCTTCTTGTAGGTCAGACTGAGAAAGCCCATGACGATGATGTCCTCTCATTTCTCAAGCTTAGTCTACGATGTTTTGTGTACATGGTCACTCCACAGGCAAAACGAAAACGCTCCCTTCATAAGCAGCAACCATAAGCAATTAATGCAAGGTCTGGGCAGAGAAAGACCATTCCAAGGATAATGCCATATTAAGAAGGGAAAACAGCATCCCATAAATAGCTTAAGGTTAGCATGTGGCTAATCAAAGTACAAGATCTTGGCAGCTGGAAGCCGGTCCCTGGGAAAGGGAGAAGAGCACACATGCTGTCAGAGGATTTGATTCACACAGAGACTGATGGAAGCGGACATATCCATCCACATGAGTATTGCTGCATGTCGCAAAGGAGGGCATTAATCATCGCAGTCAAGCAGTCTACTGATTCTAATTACATGTTCACTGTACATTGAGCTTAATGTACTTCTAATCAGCCGGCAGGAGAGATTTCCCACCAGCCTAAAAATCATATGGGGGGTTGGGGGACGCGACGAAGTCGATGCACAGAAGAATATAGAACACCTTCCTCCGCCGTCTTTTTCTGTTCAGAAAATTCTCAAGCAGAAACTCATCTGGATGCGGGTTGCAGCATGCATTTTCATACTCCTTCGTTTTAGCATGCAGGTTATGTTGTGAATTTGCCCAGGCTACAATTAACCTAGATATTTTATTTAATGTATTTCAAAAATATTTGATATAAATGCATATATATCCACACAGATATATATATCCACACAGACACACACACAAACACACACACACACAAGCGGGTGCCAGCAATGCTCAGTGGCTTTAATATCTTGCTGAATGCGCACTTGCAAGCAGAGAGAAGCTGTAGGCTTGGGTTAAATGATATTGATCTTGATGAGCAGGGGTTTCGAAGCGTGTCCCCTCAGAACCAAAAACGACTGATTGCTTTCAAGCTGTCCTGCACCGCTACAAACATGAAAAAACAAACTGAAAGGTTTTGGTGATAAGGAGCAGTCGGGCATTTGAGAATAAAGCGATTGTTGGTCTCCAGCCCTTTCGCTGGTACATGATAGCCGTCCTTTGCTCTCAGCCAAATCGCTCCTTCCCGTTTTTAGAAATCTTACAATCTGTATGTAGCTGAGACTGACAGGAGGCAGTCCGCGTTGATATCAGATGTTGAGCCGTGGTGAAATGTGTTCTGAATACAGAGAGGCTTGTTGAGACATCTGGAGAATAACTGTCTGAGGAGGGGACGCCAAATGTAAGATTCATCTCCTGTTGGCCTGTCTACAAGTGTGCCACAACATTGCTTCCGGGTGAATGCCAAGCCTCCAAGTACTCATCGTATTTTTAGTTTTAATGGACGTTTGATGACATGTTAGAACGCCTCGGTTCAAATGTCACAGTGCTCATAACTTAGTGTGTTTTCATGCAAAGCAATGCCCCCCCGCTATTGGCCTTCATCATCCGTGATGGAGTTTGCAGTTTGCATCAGTTTCTTACCAACTATTAAGTCTCAATACACTCTAAAGGTGACAGAACCTAGTTGGGTATGGAATGACAGCCACATGGTGTCCTTATATTTGGAGCACTAATCTTGAACCAATGTGAGAAAAAAAACATACATAAAAACAGTGCTGTATCCTTACTTCCTCCAGTCAATCAGGAATCCTACTGATGCTTTTGGGTTCCGATACCATCTCCGGTGTCTGACCAGTGATGGAAGTTATGGACAAAACGTAATGAGAGACACTTCTTAAGTCGATCTATATTTGGTATTTTATTTTGGTATTGATATTTGGCCTCCACTCATCAACTTCCCCTGAATATCTTTCCAAGAGAATGGAAGCTTTCTCTCTGGTGCAATGGGCACAAATCCTTTTGTCAATATACGTAGTGTCTATGTGAGTCAACCCAAGTCCCTTGATGCTGAAAGACATTGATCTTGATTCAAACCCCAAATTAATCGCTGCATCTTTAGATACTTGCTATCAGTGCACTCTCAGAGACAATCTGTGAGAGAAAGATTTGTAATTGGAACAGTTTGTTTCCTCGTGAGATTGTTGGATAGCAATTAGCAGTCAAAGAGTCAAGATGTCGTCGTGCTCAGATCAGTTCTAAGCATGCAGTGTTCGGGGACCTGGAGGGTAAAAGCATTAAATCTCCAAGAGACGTATATTGCCTTTCACACAAATACATCTCCGAAGTCGCCAGGCTGAAAAAAGGCAGCGAAGATCAGTTTGGGCCGTGCTGGAACAGCCTGAGGTGGCAGCCGGCGTTCAGAGTAAGAAACAAGCCATTGAGGCCATAAATCTGTCGTTAGGCTTGGCTCGCATTGCACCCTTTTGGTTACCGAGCCCGGAAACATCACTTGTGCTCTGTAGATGTCAAGCTCCCACAAGACTGACACATATCCTCATACAGTGTATTAGTATGCCTGGCACGGACTTGGAATTTACTCAGGGTTAGCTTGGATTGATCGAAACCATTAAACTCTGGGCTTTGCATAGCGACAGCTTAATAAACTTTGACAAGAGACACTTTCAGCATTTTCTATTGGCTCCAGTCTCAACTAATTATGTTCTGCCACAAAACAAAAATATCAGAATTGATAAAGAGAACAATAGAAATGATGGAGGACTAACAGCAAGCACAGTAAACACTGTTTGATCCTTCGAGAATACTCCCGTGCCACTGCTGAAACTACTTAATCCTCCCACTATTTCTTCCTCTATTCTATTCTTTCAACTTGAATCGCTATCATTTGCCTTCACCTGTCATTTTCCTTGACTGGTTCCAGGCATCTAAATCACTGCCGGCAGCTCCCATTTGTCTAGAAGTCATGGCTCACTCTTTTCAGAGATAGTCTTTACACTTCATGAACAAGTAGAATATACTTCAATCAAAACAAGTAGTACTGTACACTGATCATTTAGAGATGGAGATACAATATGGTCTCATTTAAAAACAACAAGCAACAATATCTCAATTGCCTTACTTGGATAAATGAAGATTGAATATATGAATGTGGGGAGGGAAAACAGATACTTTATCCAGCGCAAAATGGCCTTACACAAAATTTCACCCCTTGTTTAGCTTAAAGTGCCTGCAAAGTGAAAATTAAAACGTCTTATTAATTAGACACATGGCAGAGAAGAGAATTTTTGACAAGCCTGCCAATTGGGCTTGCTTGCAACCATGAATGAACGAACAAACAAGCAAGCAAGCAAGAGAACGAATGAACAAATGACTGAATGAATGCTTTTAAGTGTCAGCCAATACTAAAGGAAGTAGCTTCAAACAGGCATCGCTAGCTCGACAACATAGCCTAGCTAACAAGAACACTCGATTGATGGAAATCCTCATGATTACTACTTTTTTTTCAGACCAATACCAGAATGAGTCCTCAATTCTTGAGTAGTCGTAGACACCGATACCAAGCACCGATACCACTATCACTTTGATATATAAAATATTCCCCATAAAACAGTGACAGATAATTTCAAAGAAAGACCTATATATCCCAAAATAACAATTTTCCTTTAACTTACTTGAAATTAATGGCAATATTCTAGTCTTCTAATTTCTAGATACTAGATTGTAAAATAGCCTCAAGTAGGGTGGCCGATACCGGAATCGGCTGTCGTCGTGAGTATTGATATCTTGTAATACGACTGGTATTGGTACCAATTTGGTACTCATTTTATGCAAGGATTTGTGCGTCATTTTGGGTTATCGTTCCATTGACCCATTTTCTATACAGCTTGTCTCATTCGGGGTCGAACGGAAGCTGACCTCTGACAAATTCTGGGTTGTTTGTTGGGAATTTACATCAAAACACATCATAGTGAAAAAGGCTTTCGAGTTGTCATGGATAAGAAGGTTAGCTGCGGTCGAAAGAAGCAATGTTGGTGTCAGTGGTGATTGTGAAGACAAATGAGTGAGGCTAAATTGCATTGCATTTCAAATCCCTTTCCCCATCAAACCTATCTATCATGGCATAGGCAGAAGAAGCTAATAGGTCATTACATTCAGTGGCAGTGTAAAGAGAGGTGCTGCACGAACCATTGAGGCCAAAATAATGAAACATTACAGCGTCGCCATAAAACATGCTGCTCTTGGATGTGTAAATAAAGACTGCAAGTCAATTCTTGTGCCATGGCGGAAAGTTGACCCTCTCTCTGATGTGGAGTCAAGGCCAATTTGGCAAGCAGCAAAATGGAGCAGTGTGTTCCTACATGGAGAAAGTCCAATTTTCTGTCTCTCCATTAAACTAATAGCTCTAAAATTTAGCGGCATGTACACGTGGCTGTCTAATGGCTCAGAACGTTTCCTAGTAGGGAGCCGCCCGGCTGCACAACGATGTGCTTTTCCTGATCAGCAGCCTTGTTAATGAAAAACCAATTAAGAGAATATGCTCCCTTTATGGGCTGACGGGCGTCCCGTCTGATTTAGATGACAACTTTGATCGCTCACTGCCTAATCTGAGGCTCCTCTGCTGAACTCCATCTTCCTTCTGGGGCTCTTGTTGTCCCATCAATACTTTTAACTGAAAACTCAGGACTTTATGGCCGCAGTCATTTGTTTGTGCAGCTTTGTGACCGCCAGTTAAGAGAAAAATTGCACTGGAGACCAAAGTGGATATACTTTATAGCTTTGTGTTGGCACAAGCCGAGAGACCGTCCGGAATCGATGTCTTCCTGCAACTACACACAACTAACCATCAATTCCTTTTTGTGTACATTTGTGTTGACAACTGATTGTTTCTAGGAGGGAATGTGTGTGTTGGAACGGTTGTACCAGAAGAAAGACAAGAGAAATATGCACTACTTAAACCCTACCAAAAAAAAACAAAAGAAAAAAGCAATAGCTTTATTGCCTGGCATGATGTCATGCATGACAATGGTTCAACTCTGACTTTTTAAGAGCCGTATATTGTTTTGTTTAGTACAAAATGCTATTGCTTGATTTGTACGATGGCAGGAACATTTAGCTTTCGGGTAATTTGGGTTCTATGGCTCCTCCAAGATTAGTAATCTGCCCTAAAATTGCCCTCGTGTTAAGGAAGATTAAACAGACCCTAAAGAATTGCTGATTTATTGATCGTCTAACTGGACAGCAACACAAGCAACTTATTCTCATTCAGAGTGTGGTCTACAGCCACAGAGTGTAGGTATAACAACATGCTAATCACACACAGAATACATGTACTTAACAAAAGACATAGTCCGCAACTCTGTTTACGATCTGTAGTTTTGTCACCATTTAAACATCTGCGAGATGGATTGGATAAACCGAAAAGATTGAATCTCACGTACGGCAGATAGAGACCTGAAAGACACTAGTTTGTGCTCAATTAAAAATGTTTTCATGTGAAAACAGCCTAAATCTATATGGATGACAGCATTCATTAAAGCACAAAGCCACTTTGGAAATGACTTCCCATGAATCCTAGTGTGTGTGTGTGTGTGTGTGTGTGTGTGTGTGTGTGTGTGTGTGTGTGTGTGTGTGTGTGTGTGTGTGTGTGTGTGTGTGTGTGTGTGTGTGTGTGTGTGTGTGTGTGTGTGTGTGTGTGTGTGTGTGTGTGTGTGTGTGTGTGTGTGTGTGTGTGTGTGTGTGTGTGTGTGTGTGTGTGTGTGTGTGTGTGTGTGTGTGTGTGTGTGTGTGTGTGTGTGTGCGCGCGTGTGTGTGCGCGCGCATGCGTGTGTGTTTGCGTGCGTGAGGATCTGCTCATAAAATTTGCACACAAAAAAATCTGCCTGAGTAACAATGCGAGTTAAGTTTCAAGCCTAATTGGGCCCAAGAGTGGAATCATTATACTTTTTTGCAATCGTGACTATAGCCCCCACCCCAGAGGCTTATATTGTTCTGTTAGCTGATGGCTCTCCAAATTCCACCCAAAACAAACTCTTTTCGGAGTTTCCTGGAATTGCTATCAGTATGCGATGCAGGGAGTACACTCAAACCAAATTTTAATTACTGGTTTTTATGAGGAAATATTTGCCATGTGTGTCTTACTGTGCTTACTGCGTTTATGGTTTGTTGTGTAGATAAGCTTACGAAAACAGCACAATTAACCACATCCCTTTCCATTAGGGCAATAAAAAAAGAACAAGAGTAATACAGTTACCACTAGGAATATCTCCGATACCTGTATCCTGATAATTATACCTCTCCCTCATGCATTAACACGTTTAAAACACACTTTTTAGAGAAATTTTAAACTGTAAAATTCTGTGAGTCAACATTATAAACAAGCAAATATGTGTATGAGTAAAAAACGAACAAAAGAGGGGGAATTACGATCTGTGTACACCAACATGCTCAACCAACCACCCACCCACCCACCCACCCAACCAACCAACCAACCAACCAACCAACCAACCAACCAACCAATCAGCATAGATGGGCTATGAGCATAAATGTAACAATAATTGTAAACCTTCAGACAACTGCTACTCTCACATACACAGAGCAGCACATACAAATCGACCATACAACATCTCTACGGCTTCTTCTTGCTCTCTAAGTAGAGGGCATCTATTCCAGTAGTATCTATTCCAGAGTGCTACCTGGAATGTTGCTGCACATTTTACAACACCGAAGCACAGTGCTAAATTTGGACTTGGCTGTGTACTTTAAAACCACTTTTCAAATGATCATTACAATAAAACAGAGGGTGAGAAATAGCTAAAATGCGACATAGGGGGAGTTGACTCAAGTAAAAGTAATCGAAGAAGCTAGGCTAACTGCGCTCTCACCTGGCAAATGTGGTTGCAAACTGTTATTATTACTATAGTGGCAAATGACTTGAGACACATTATACAACATCTCAACAGAAGCAGTTTATCCTCTCTTTATGTGTGACAAGAGGGTAAGCTTCATTTTCTTTCCTTATTGGCTTTCAGGTCACAATCCAACAGTGCAAATGCGTGACCACACACATAATAAGCATTTGCACTTGGGTTATCTGACAAGTGAGCCTTTGCTGACTGAGGGAGCAAGAATGCTTAAATGTGACCCGATGCGTGTGAACCTTGCAGAAATGGATGGAGTCAAACTGTACTCAAGAGGGAACTAAATCCACTCTCCTTTTACATTATGAACTGTGTGCATACATCCTCCATTTAAGAAATCAAATTCAATTCCAAAGCCTCCCTTGTTGTCATTTTGCTTATTTATGACTTTTGCCTCGCCTTTCTCTTTGCTGTTGATTATTCTCGCCCTGACCCTCTCCTTACACACCTCCCTCGCTCTGTGCTGTGACATTCACAAAGCTGCGATTGAGCGGTCGATCTGTCATGAAAACAACAAGAGAAGGCCAAGCAGAAGATGAGGTTTATTTTGTTTTGTATGCCGCTGAGCTGAAAGTTCTTCCTTTTCTGAAGACTTACCACTGTGACACTGGTTGATTTTTGAAGTTGTGCTTATTGCAAAACAGTTTTCCAGTAGGAAATCGTGCCAAGCGGCTTCTTTAGTTCCAGGCTCATAAAAAATCTTCGTTTTAATGTACATTTGTACCTTGAATTACAAGTTTGATCCATTTCATGATGAAGCTCTAAACTAATATTCTCTATTGAAATTAATTGAATGAATAGAAAGACATTGATTCCAGGCCCAAAAGCGTACTGATTTGTAAAATTTAAATTTACAAACTGTTCCTGTACCTAGTGCACAAAGCAAGGTCCCTAAAAGCGCACTTGGATGTGTTTGGTCCCCAGGAACCCAAGCATTGAACACTGAACCAGAACTGAGGTGGTTGAAGAGCCAATTTAAATCATCTCAATTAACACCCCTTCTCCTCATCTTTGTCTTTGTTCCATCAACTTGTCAGATTGAGCTCCTGCAAGGAGGAGATAAAGCCCTCTGGCAGGGCACCACAACACTCGCCTTCCGACTTCCTGGACAAGCTCATGGGACGAACGTCGGGATACGATGCCCGCATCAGACCCAACTTCAAAGGTAAGCGAGGGCGCCAAGAGCAGACATGCCATGAAAAAAATAAGAAGAAAGATCTCAGACATGGGGGAAAACAAAGCGGAGCAAATGTGTGATGTAAGGGCCAGAAAGCGGACGACACTCAAGCATGCGCTCTTTATTGGACCTGATGCTGTCTTCAATATTTACCAGACAGCATGAAGCTATACTGAGCTGTGATCTAAATCCAGCCATTTTCTATACATCTGGTCCTCATAGGTGAGCATGATATGCAACCCATGATGATCCAGTCATACGTTGTGGGAACACGGGTGTTGGAAACCTTTGACCCGAGTCAGTTGATAACAGTTTATAATGGCTATTATGATGTACGTATATTAGAAAGATCCAGAAATGAGTTCTGCTTGTAAAGGAAATACGTGCTTCCTCCCTCAGGCCCACCCGTGAATGTCACCTGCAATATTTTCATCAACAGCTTCGGCTCCATCACGGAAACCACCATGGTGAGAAGATCCCGCATTTCAATGCGGAACATCGCCGCCGCCATCTCATTAAATCTCACTGGAATCCATTTGGGATCGTGGAGCGCCATTGTTTTGTTTTTGCTCGCATCTTCAAAATGACAAAAACGCTAGCTTGCTTTCTAACAATTAAAGCCGGTTGCCTCATTTATGCGCTTCCTGAAGCATAACAGTGCAACGTTCCGAAACCAACACATTGGATAATGAAGTGTCCACTCTGCAATTAAAATGAGACGCTGGGAAATTGAATCGGGGGCGCGGGACAAAGCGCTTCATGTTGAAACGACTGCCCTCGGGAATTACAAGCGCAGTGATCTAGCTGCTAGGTCAGCATTAGGGAGCGGAATACTATTTAACCGAGTCTGACAGGAGGTTTGGACCCCTGGACTTCCCATCAAGACGTAACAAGAATGACAATGATATCATTGCACGCATTGGCAAAGCATTTTTCGAATTTTGAGCAAAGATCATAATGAATATGTCACCTCAGTTGTAAATTTTGGCTACCATATTTTTATACTCCAGATGAGGGGGAGGCTTCCATTTGTATGCATTTATGAAAAATCCATCTATCCATTTTCTATATTGCTTATCCTCACTACCGCTTACACAGACTTTCTGCATGTCTAGTGATAATAGATGGTGAAGTGAGATGATTACAATTATTTCCCACCTTTAGGAAATTTTGTTATGATTCGGCAAAACTAGAAGTGCAATATTTAATGGATCAATCAATAACCATTTTTTTCAATCTATCAAGCATTTAGGTGCCATGTTTTGTCATTTTCAGCCGCTGAACAGCAATTATTCTCAGATTTGTGTAGTCCTCAATGAAAGCAGACGGACTGTGTATGTAAGCAGTAGTGAGGATGAGACATTTGCAAACATCTGTTTTGTTTGGAAAACATTTTTACTGTGTTTTCTGACACATTACGCATGTTCGCACTCATATGCACGGTTGGAGTTTGAAGTCCTTCTCCAAGGGCCCATTTTGCAATTGACAACTTTTCATCAAATCTTGCAGTTCTTCATAAACGTGCTTTGCATAAGCCGGACATCACAAAAAGCTTACTCGAACATCTAAACACATTTTGGAACCACTTAAAATGGTGGCAGGCGTGCGCTGACTCTCATTTTACATGTGATTGGTTTATTCTGACCGCAGCCACATCCAAGTTACACGACGGTGTGCACACTTGAGCAAGCACATAATTATATATCAGTTGTCCATTTAGACAATCCCCCTTCGAAATAATTATAAAACAGTTGTTATGTCGGTTAACATTAATAGTAGGAAATGTTTGTTAAATTATTATTTGTCTAATTTTTTATTTTTAAACACAGTGTGAGGATGTCCATGAGTGAACAATATTTTACTTTTCTCTAAAATGGATGCTGCACCCAGCAACTATTAAAAGAATTATTGCGTACTAACTGCTATCCCACCTACTATACAGGACTACAGGCTCAATGTATTCCTACGACAAAAATGGAATGACCCCCGTCTGGCGTACAGTGAATACCCGGACGACTCGCTGGATCTGGATCCATCTATGCTGGACTCCATCTGGAAGCCTGATTTGTTTTTTGCCAATGAAAAGGGCGCCAACTTCCATGAAGTCACCACTGACAACAAGCTACTTAGGATTTTCCAAGATGGCAGCGTTCTGTACAGCATCAGGTAAAGACTACGGATTTGTCTTTTCTCTGCATTTGCCAATGGGAAACATCTGAATATACAATAATATTTATGTCCTAGGAGCGTTTTTCATACAACTATTTATTGGATGTATTTGTTGTATCGCCGCCATAAACCAGCCGCACTTGGTTACATAAAGCTAAGTCAAAATGGATGTCACACATGTCACTAAAAGGCACAAATTAGGTTGGAATGAAGCAATAAAAGTTAAGAACAAGTGTATAAACCTGGATCTCATTCTTGTAAAAAACAAATGAAGGCTGATGCAACAAACTTTAATGACAAAATGCCTTTCCCCACTGCACCTGGTTTTGTTGGTGCTCACCATGGGGCAGTGCTCCAGTGCAAGTTTGCCCATATTTGGAAGTGATTGTGTAGTGTAGGTTCTCCACAGGTACTTGGCTAGCCTGCCATGTTCCCAAAAGATGCATATTAGATTCATTGAAGATTCTAAATGTCCTTAGGTGTGAATGTTTGTTTGTGCATGGTTGTCTGTCTATGTGCCCTGCCATTGGTGGGCAACTACAAAGTCAGCTGGGATAGACTCCAGCTCACTGTGGCCCTAATGAGGATGAGTGTGAAAGAAATTGATGTGTTCTAATATGGCACCAAAGAATTTCCTATCCCTAATTGTCAAGCAACACTGTGAGGAATTCATTTGTAGTCGAGTCTGAGACATTTGTCAAATGGTCGTCACTGAACATTTTACCAGTGGCAGCAAGAGTGTCGCCTTTGGCCAACGTGCCTCGGCAGGTAATTACATAGCTCTCGGCATGCTCCCAAATTGCTCCCTCTCCTCCCAATATTTCCGTGGTATCGATGCCACAACAAATAAGCGGAGATGCACAGGGCAATAAGTGGTCCATATGTGGGGGTTTTCAGCTATTGGGCTGGATTAAACACAAACAAACAAGCTCACAGTTGCGAGAAAGATCATTTCACCATCACACTAGCAGGGTTTTAATAGCTTGGGATTTTATTTACTTAATTCTTGCTTGTTTTGTTGTTTTCTTTGTTTTTTCATTTTGAGTTTGCTATCGTTTTAATTAGGTTTTTATTTTTAAAAATATAAAATGGTATAAAATAAAATACATTATAATTTTCAGCCATTCACTTTATTTACAAACATGATGAAAAGGTCTATTTATGTAAGCAAGCGCCGTTTGATCATTTCCCAGCTTTCCGTCTTATTTCTGTGCATTGTTTCGTGCCTTCTGCTGTCCCCTGTTGCAGTTCTTTCTCCTTCCTTTCACTCTGCTTCTCCATCTCAGGCTGACTCTCATCCTTTCCTGCCCCATGGACTTGAAGAATTTCCCCATGGACATTCAGACATGCACCATGCAGCTTGAGAGCTGTGAGTCTGCCTCTCTTCCTCCCTCACCTTTAAGTCTGACTTTCTCTTTTTCCTGTTTTTCCCTCTTTGCCTCATATACTCTGTAAAGTGTCCAATTAGGAGAGTTTGGGGATACACTGTTTCTCCACTGAAGAGTAAATGTGTTTTGTTATTGATGGTATATTTTGTATTCATAAATTCATTTATGGAGGGCTCGTTGATCTTTTCCTAATTGCATCCCCTGTGCCTTGACTATTTCTGCAAGTTTTGTGAAGTAAGAAAAAGCATCTTCTTTGCATTAGGTATATTAAACCACTTTTAAATGCGATTTTCTGTTTCACTGATAAAGTCAGTGGGAGAAATAATGGGCTCCCCTTACCCTCGGAAGAGATAGCATCTGCCCCCGTGGAGCCAATTTCCAGCATATAAATAATAACACTTCAATTTTTTTGTGGCTGTTATGAAACATGACCCCTCTCTCGGTGCCTGGCGGTGACCCGTCCCTTTGTCATAAGGACAAAGGGGCCCCACACACACACAAACAAACAAACAAACAATTCAAGCTTGGCGCTGCCATCACTGCCCGTGTGTGCTTATCTGATGGGACACAAACAAAAGGTATTGTTTTGCTCCAAGCTAGATACGCCCTCTTTGTGCTGGAGTCAATATGATTTATTTCAAACCTGTCATAAAAAAATAATGTGCAGAATGTGCATCAGCCGACATAAACGATCAAATAAATAAATGAAAAACAAAAGAAAAATATTGGAGAAAATATTGAACTACAATACTGACAATGAACAAAAGGAGTTAAAAGACTATTAAAATTGCTAACCCTAAAATTGTTCTGCATGTGTAGTGGACCCACACTATTTTGTGGGGAACGGTGACCGGGCCGGCCCACAATTCCTGGAAATGGATGCCCATTGTAAATATATTTTTTCACCCCAACGTCAAATTGTGAAAATTGATGCCCATTATAAATGTTATTTTTTCACCTCACCCCCAGCCCACTTCCCCACGCTGTGTATTACATACAGCTCATGAAAAAAAAATATGAACAAAAATATAAAAATTAATGTTCACACTTGTTGCTGTTATGAGATTAAAGCCACAATGGCAAAAATGTATGTTGACGAGCACTAGTGCACCACCCAAGGGGACAATCACCTTGGCTAGTGCCGGACGTCGAGAGGACATTGGCGGTTTTGCTGCTACTAGTGTCGTCATGGCAACATGAAAGTGAGTAAGGGGGAACAATAACAACAGACGTTACCTTTGGGAATGTGAAGGGATTGCCAAATCCAATGTTTTTCTTCTTGCCTCTTTCATGCTGGAGGGTGAGAAAATTCCTAATGTATAAATATAATGTGTGTAACCATATATATATGTATACATGTGCATATATACATGTGTATATAGAGAAAGACGTAAAATATATCATTGATTATCTCAGTGAAGCATTGTCATTCCCTTCACTTGCTACAGGAGGTGAATGGTAGAAAATTCCCCTCATGAACAAGATAAAGTGAATTTTACTGGAGTTGCTTTTCCAGCCAGTTGCTACTGGCAAGGCTAGAACAACGTGAATAATTTATGTGAGGCCTTATGGGTCCATGTAGACATCAGTATTATTCAAATCTGTTCAGCATTCTGCATTGTTGTTGTATGTGGCATGCATCTTTAACACATCTACTGTATAATCAGGCAGCTGAGAAAATAAATTACAGAGCACATACAAAACATTGCATGTGTGAGCTCCATTAATGGACTCGCACTTAGTGAGACATTGCAAAAGCTTTACAAAGAAAATTTCTTTTCATCAATTACATATACTATAGTTACATCCATTTTCTGCTAAAGTGCTCAAGGAATTTTTTTTTTTTACACTGGTATACGAAACGATATGCGTGTCGTGTGGCTTCTCACTGTTCAAAAAGTTTTGCGACAGACTGACGTGCTACAGCATAGTGCTTGGGGATCCCCATTTGAATGAGATCCAATTCAAACATTCTGACCTCAAATTAAAATACCGTTTTAAGTGACACTTAATTGAGCCGTATGAATTTTTGTTTGGTTATTTTCTCTTTAATTGTAGTTGTAGTTTGCCATGGTGTACAAGTGTAACCCCTTCTTTCCCCGCTCTTCCCACAGTCGGCTACACCATGAATGACCTGATCTTTGAGTGGCTTTCTGAGAATCCCGTCCAAGTAGCCGATGACCTCACCCTGCCCCAGTTTGTGCTTAAAGACGAGATGGATTTGGGCTACTGCACAAAGTATTACAACACAGGTAACACACCACAGAGCTCTGTGATTGATTTAACTGTCACATTGAGTGATGTGATACCTACGCGCTGTAAAATGCAGGTAAATTCACCTGCATAGAAGTTAAGTTCCACCTGGAGCGCCAGATGGGCTACTACTTGATCCAGATGTACATCCCTTCGCTCCTCATCGTCATCCTCTCGTGGGTGTCCTTTTGGATCAACATGGACGCCGCCCCCGCCAGAGTGGGCCTGGGAATCACCACTGTACTCACCATGACCACACAGAGCTCCGGCTCACGGGCCTCCTTGCCAAAGGTGAGTCGTGTCGATGAAAAATTAAAAGTTATGTGTTTAGCTTAAGAGATTGACAGCGCCACCTTTTATCATTTGCTGCAAACAGTTTCAGAGCATTTTTTGACATGTTGAACGAGGCAACCTTTGTTACATGTGTTTTTGAGTTTGTAACAGATGGCATACTGTACAACCAAAATTGATTTAAAAAAAAGTTATTTTAAGTCACATCTCACACTGACCTTTGACATCATCAGTACATGTCTGTATTCTACTGCGTGGATAGTCCAATAATGGAGCCATCATCAAGATGCCCGTTCACAGTTTTCTGAGGAAAAACAAAAGCACAATTGGGGAATAAGAGTGGTTAAATATATTCCGACAGTCGCCGTCTCACATTCGTTTTCCTTTGGGTGTCTTTATAGGCTGTTCGCACCGTTCATCTGCCAAAGAGTGATCCATTATTTTGTTTCATAGTTGATATAGCCCAGCCTGGAAAAAGGCCAACCCAAATGCTCAAAGTCAGGAGTTCACATTTGATTAAGTGAGGATCAGGAAAGGGATTGACTGGCCTCGTCCTCCAAAGTCTTCCAAAGATGTCGAAGGGGGCAGGGCACTCTCGAGTGGGGGCGGGCGGGGAAGGTGGGTTATTCGGTGATGAAACCGTGACTTTGCAATGAATGTAGGAAAAAGCTCGAGACGGAAAATATGAGACAACACAGATGATGAGGTCATATTCTTTGTGTGTGATAACAAAGTCAGGCTGTTTTGTTGTCATCTGGAAAAACCAAACACATGTTCTGCTTGATTGGCCAGGGAATCAATGTGTTTTAGGGTATGAGACTGCAGCATGTAACCATGGCAACTGAATTTCCACCTCACGGGATGTAACGACTACACTTACAACTGAAGACAACATAACTCGGAATTATGACCAGGGTGTAATGGATTGCGAGGTTGCACATGTTCTCTATTCTAGTCCCCCAGCCACAACTTTAGGCAACTTTAGGCACTGATAAAAAGAAGTGTGATGTTATTTTCGTGCTTGACGTTTAGTGTACCGTAAAAGTAAACATTTAAATATATACAGTATCATCTCTTTCACAGAGTGCACTTTGTGTTTTTTAGACATCACAAAATCAGTATTCATTGTCACCTGCTTCACAGCATATAAAGTACGACTAGTGTACCAGCGACCCAACAGATGGTGGCGAAAAACATTGCCTCCGCGCCATCGGCTGTAATCAGGGTTAGTGACCACAAACGCGATGGAGACACCTGTTTCGTTAAGTATGCACTAACTGCATCCATTACGTTTAATCGCTGCTGGAAGTCTGCCCACATACTTTTATTTCAACATCAGGTTTTCAATTTGATTGTAAAGCAAAAAGAAACAGCAAGTTTCTCCTCAAATGTGACAAACAGTTTATGACTAAATTTACGACACAATTTTGAGTATTTGGCCTCAAGCTGTATTATGTGGAGATGTGCCGTGGATGGGTTTCCAAAAAAAACATTTAAATAATGCTATGAATAATAATGTGGCATTAATCAAGATGAGTAAAGGAGTTTAGAGACTCCCCGGAATGTAATGCTGGCATGGAGATGTTTGAAAGGCTCTTATTTTACCAATGAAATATGTCTCTGACATCAAACAACTATCATGCGCTTTTTATAGTAAGCACTTCTTATAAGACTCTTTTTCATTTAGGTTGAAAGTGGCCTTTGAGTAAGCACACACACACACACACATATATTCTATGTACAGTATGTATGTTTTCAGCCAAATATTTGATTTCTTGACAGAAGATTCAGCAGAATATCAGAATACCAAACTAGCTGCAACCCTACTTGGAATCACACAACCAGTCACACCAGGGACATGTGAGACAGCTTAAAGATCAGGTCAAAAATAGCCGAGTGGTACACATGTATTAATGTCTGTATGGATGCCAGCCGCTGTTTTTTTTTTTTTGGGCTCTGTTTGTAAGTGACAAATGTCAGTGTCTCACTTGCATGAACCTTTGATGCATATCACTAAGTCACTCAAACTTTCACACAGTGGCAGGCTCTGTATTTGGTACTTGAGCCTTTAGGTGCAACGTACCTGACTCAATCCACCGCCTAGTATCACCAGTATCAATTTGTAGTTATGAAAACCAGTTGTCCTAATATACAAAAACTCAATACAATGGAATTCAAATACATTTATCCTTTACTCTCAAACAGTTGAGCGAGTCAATGATGGGGTGTCATTTCCCTTTTTTATCTTCTTCAGTATTTGTTTCTGTGACAGTCAGCAAAATACCGCTCCACTGGATGAACTCTATTTGCAACATGTGCTCGGCGGCTGTTGGCTGATGCGCCATGACACTTCTTCTCCTGAGCGACTGGACCGGGGGTTCTCCCCGAGCCCTCACCGTGACCTGTCTCCTGGCTATGTGTCAACTGCCCTAGAAACCCACTGACTCATTATCATTCTGTCGCGTCTGGGCACAGCTGCTCCTTTCTAGCTCGTATTGACAAACCCCATGTGACCTTGCGCGTTTGTGTGTGTTCTGCAGGTGTCCTACGTGAAGGCCATTGACATTTGGATGGCGGTGTGTCTTCTGTTTGTGTTCGCCGCCCTACTGGAGTACGCAGCGGTCAACTTTGTCTCCAGGCAGCACAAAGAGTTCATTAGGCTGAGGAAAAAGCAGCGGCAGGAAAGAATCGTGAGTGTAAATCAAGCGGGCCTTACCACTTTGGTAAGGAAAAAAACAAAGAAAAACTGCAGACTGCATGCAAAAAAAAAAAACTCCATAACTTTGACTTATGCCTCCCGCTACGGTGAAGCGAGGTATTTTTCTAGGAAGTGACACCATCAATACGCTACAACTGGCTGTCATGTCAGATGAAAAAGATCAGCTCTTTTGCTGCGCCTTGTTGCCATGGTGACCGGTGACCCTCAATGTTCTTTTGCTGTCCTTTCCCTTCTAAAATTACATTTGACACAGCGCAACAGCTAACCTGGACAATCCTGCAGCTACTCAAACCGGCAAAATCCATTTGACCAAATTCACTACAAATGGAACTTATAGGAAAGCGATGCATGCCCGTCTGTCTCGACTGCTCAGTAAAATATGGCCGAGTAACGATAATAACAATGGAATGTGGGCGCTGTCCATCACTTTGCATTCTAAATGGTCTATTTTCCCAACAGTAACAAACATAAGTAAAGCACAATGGGTTTATGACAGAGTACACACAGGTATTCCTGAACTAAGCAATCCTGTAAACTTGCAATACAGTGACTAAAGCAAGCAAGAGGTTCTGACATTTTCTGTCATAAATTCCGTGTCATTCAAACAGTTTAACCTTCTCATTCGATCTGATACTTTTAATGGACCTGGATTTTCTACATTATACATGGAGAGGTCATGGTGGGATACATCGTAGGGTCCACAACCATATATTTTAAGTTGTTTGTGTCTAATCAGTACATGACGTCGCTTTAAAACTTAATTCCTGGTTTTAAATGAGTTCAGCAGCAGCACAAAAAAATCAATCAACAAAACAAAATGATAAAAATCTTTCAGCCTTCACTCAAAACCTCATTTATTTCCAACTGTGTGTTTTTATCACGTTTTATTGACTTTGCTAGCAAACATAATCAAAACCCCAGCGGCTGTTATTACAAGCTGATCCCTGTAATGCTGAACTCTGAAGAGGTGCACGTGAGGTGTGTAAAATCAACGTATTTATTTTCTCCCCTACTAAGTGTGTCTTGCAAGGAAGCAACAGAGAGTACACCATAATAAATCATGTTAAAGTATCCCACACGTCCCTGTGCAGATTACACAGTTTCTACTCATAGTGATAATCTGATCGGAATGGTCTTCACGTGCTTTTATAAATAAGGAAACATGCTTCTTGCATGTCTTCTTAAACGCTTTTTAGCCATGTGATAAACAGTCCCTGGTTACTATGATGGATTCCTGTATTGCCTGTTCATTTACCTTATTTCCTCATGTGGTGGACAGGGCCATTTATTTTCTAAATCAAATTTCCTCATAAGATTATCTTTAAGAAACAGAGTTCAAATTGACAGTGTGTATAAAGTGGCATGATAACACTTTTTCCTGAAAGGAAAAAGGAAGCGTTTATTTGAGGGAGACATTTATTTGTCCTAAGTGGATGGTAACTAATGACTAATTGGAGGAAATATGGTATGTAATTATCAAGTGAAGCACTAAATCAGATCTTCCATTAATATTCCTTCACATAACTCATATTAAAAAAAGTAATTCCTCAACATCCGCTGAATCCATACTATCTAGTCCGATTGTATACCATTGACGACATGCTTTACATCTTGATTCATTTTCTGTCATACCTGCTATTTGTTTCATTCAATGCGTGAACCAAAACCAATCAGCTCCTACAATTATCTTCCCTAATCAAAATATGTTATCTTATATAAAACGATTCCATTAAAAAGGAGCACTGACAATAATAATGGTAATAATTGCAACTGTGTGTCTTGGAGGAACTCGCCCAACTGAAAGGGAGTGTCGAGTCGTTGCGGAACGTGAACGTCATTCCTGCTAGCGATACCACCTGCAGGAATGTGACTGAGCACTGCAACGCCTGTATCAGGGTAAAGCGTGAACCCTGTGTGAACCCTCAACTTTGAACCCTCACTAACTGACCATGCTGAAAGTTCAATTTACCCTAACAAGCACTTTGTGTTGAGTCCACAATAGTGTTATAATCCAACCCCACTTACGTGGTGTTTGTTTCCTAACTATAAATGTGTGCTTTCTCCCTACATTTTCTCATTGTGTTGCCTGTTTTTAGGGATTGTGCTCTACTCTGTGCACATTTCTAACCAATTTTATCTTTTTTAAGACAATCACCCACATTCTTTTTCAGTAAAAGAAACTTTATTATTACTATAGCATTACTTTACGATCTGCTACCTGTTAATGAACTGTAACACGGCATTTGTGAGTTTTGTTACAAGTTGGTCAAATTTGTAGACAGGGCTATATGCATGCCATTACTCATTGTTTACCAGTATGTAAACGGCTTCAGAGCCTGTAGTCACAACGAAGACTTCACAGGTCCCAAAAGAGGAACCGTGAAAAGCTATTATGTCATTTTAATGTGTTCTCCCCATTGATGATAACTTTCCACCTTTTTTGCGCTATCTCATAACTTTTTTAATCTAAATAATAAAATATAATTTTGCTGTTAGAGTACGAAAAAACGGTCTGTCTACCTAGATGCAAAACTGCAGTGAGTCTTTTTTTTTTTAGTTCATTTTTACAAATCCTTAAAAAACATTTGGTTTTGAGTACAATTGTAAATCTTCAGGAATGATCACACGAGGTGTGGTCCAATCTGGGTTTTATGCTGACGATTACGATACCAATCATCCATGAGTGAGAATGTCCGATATCGATACTTATCCCATGGATTAGCTGCACATTTTTCAATTTTAGTGATGCTCACATTAATATATCGGATTTTTCTAATTGATGAATCAGATCAATTTATCCAAATTGAGTGATCTTTTTTGTGATTGGCAATGAAAGGCATTGATTGACAAATGCCTATCACACTTTCCAATGGAAATTGGGCGATCACGATCAGTGGCTGATCCATAAATTGGGCGATCACCATCAGTGGCCACAATCAGTGACCCATGATCAGATGAGCACTAGATAATATGTACAAAATAATATTACTAATGCACTCATTCACTATAGTTAAAAATTTAACTATCGTCACGAAAAAGGGGGCTGTAAAGCATGTTCTGTATTTCTGTCGTTACTTGTTTGCGATATTTACTTAATGTGAAAATAGTCAAAAAACACAGTTAAAACCAAATATATATGATTTTAATAACCCATTGTGAGTTGTGTTTGTAGTACTCTTACTATCAAAAGCATGTGGTAATAAACAAATTACCATAACCTCATTTATTATTAATATTTCTTTACATGACGCCTCGGCTCAACTCCACAGGATGAGGAGATGTTGCGGGAGAGCCGTGGTTTCTATTTCCGTGGTTACGGCCTGGGCCACTGCATGCAGTCCAAAGATGGCAGCGCCGTGGAGGCGCCCACTGTCTTCGGCCCACAGCGTCCCGTGACGGTGCACGACGGCGAGTTCCTCCACAAGCGCTTCGTGGACCGGGCCAAGCGTATCGACACCATCTCCAGAGCCGTCTTCCCATTAAGCTTCCTCTTCTTCAACATCTTCTACTGGGTCACATACAAAGTGCTGCGGCACGAGGACATCCATGCCAACTTGTAAAGGGCGTCTACCCTTCTATGGATTTTGCCAGGATTTGCCTCTATTGCGGCGAGGAGCGGCAGCGCTCCTTTTGGAACTGGTCATGATCGTTGCACTCCAGAGCGTCTCCGGGTTCTCGAGAGTTTTCCAAGCCAAAATAAAAAAATATTTAACTGAGTGGTTTCAGGCTGAAGCTTTTGCTTCAGGTTAGATTCCACTGGCTGATCCTTGGCGGCGATGTCATCAAGTGAGGACTGATGAGACTTGAATTTCAACACTTTGTGTATCTGAATGTTTTCCAAAATTCTAACAACGGTGACTTTTTCTATATTTTACGTTCTACAGGCAAGGGTGTCTGAAAAAGGTCTTTGATATTTACAAGTATTCTGTAAGTGGTGATTTTAGCTACTTGTAATGAGATTATATACATAGATATATTGACATTGTATAAATTGTAAAATAATAAAAGAAGCCGTGACAGAACCGCACAAAAAGGTTTTCATGTCAAGTCAAAATAAATATTTTTTTTCTGCTTGGATAACTGTATTCCTATTAAATCAAATACATTAATACATTCATCACATTTAGGGTGCTTTCACTGGTATACAGTGAACTCCCACGTAATTGGTTTTCATCGTGTTAGCAGGAAGAAACTTTGGTGTAAGGACCAGCAAGTGAAAAAGTGCTAGAAGACAAAAATACATGCTGAACTGAAGATGAAGTATTTGGTGGTTTTATAGTAGTAACTAAATGGGACAGACTTGGTTTATTTGCCAGTTGGATTCTCATCAGAGCCCCAGAGTTCATTGACATTCCCATTCCAAGTTGCCAGCTTGGCATTGGAGGTGAAAAAGCTCAGGGGTGAGGTGGAGAAGGAGTGTGAGAAGGAGTGGTCCCAGAAAGAGAGACGACAAATGACTTTTTTAATGGGGAATCAGACTGTTGTTTTATCAACTAATGACTTCGAAATGGGCTCAATGTTCCCCAGCTAATGAAAATGAATTCCAAAGAGGCATCCTGATCCAGTGTCCTTCCATCCAATGCTAACTCTTGTTTGCGTGTGCTCTTGCTTTTCCAACAAGATGAAATCGCTGGCGTTTTACTTTATGGTACTTTTACTTTTGCTTTTGTGTGACGAGATGACGAGGACAAGCTGAAACTCTCAAAGTAGTGATCATCCTTCTGATACAACGCCCCAATTCTGTGGATTAAAAAATAATAATAATAATGTAGGAATTGTAATTACCTAAATTCGTAGACACTTAGCTGCAGAGGCCAAAATAGCAGCACGTACTGGATTACAAATTTCCTACCTGGAGTTGAGTCCATATTAGCAGGAATGTGGTTCTTATTGGGCTGAGGAAGGTACCCTTGGGAAGAACTGTCTGATCGGACACTGGCTGGAGGGTTGCGATCAGCACCTCATGAAGGAAGATACTATTGATCTCCTGATCTTCAATGAAAGTGAGTTGAAATTAATTCCAAAAATAATTGGTTTGGAAGTGGTGCTTTTATCTTTGCCAGCATAATAATATCACCATTCAGGTCAACTAGTCTGATTACAGTACATTATGCTTGAAAATTGACTTTTGGGTGCCTTCAAAATGTTGCTGCTGTTTTGCCTTGACACAATAGTGCACTGACACACAATGGAGGAAGTTAGAACAATGGAGGAAGTTAGAACTGTAAATCACACAGGTAGTTTCAGAGACAGAACAAAACATTTGAATGCACATCAACATGTTCAATAGCACCAGCAGTGGGAGGGGTCGAGTCAATTTGCCTGCACTGATGAAAAGAAATTAGAGCACCTCCAAGTTTTGAACAGCTCTCTTCATCCTGTTCACATTTTGACATCATGAGTCCAAGACAACATTCAACAATTGGTCAACAGTACCAATAAGTAGCTGCTAAGTTTGTGCCACGCAAAGTATCATCAGCAGTTTGTTCACAGTGGTGGAGTTATAATGCAGATCTTTGGTCCGGCTCCCAAGAAAAAGATCCTGGTTCAGACCCAGACCAGAGTCTGCCTGTTGAGGACCACTTCTCTCATCCATACACTAAAGCATCTCCCTGTTGACACTCTTACATCCAAAACCCCAAACAGAAAGGAATGTCTTATACAGTATCCCTTTTCCATACAAGCACACATTGCCTTCAAAGTCAAGAGATGGTCTGTCTTGTGTTATGATGACCGTAAGAGCACATTGGTGACAACATAAGAAGCTTTTCTATATCCAGCAGCCTACCATGACCGTTTTTGTTTGGCCCGTTGATTTCCGACCCATCGCCTTTGCTGGAAATCAGCGTATCCCCGTCAGATCGTCGGATGACTGATGGATTCCAATAACGCGAGACCTTGGCATTCACTTGCTAAATTAAACATAACTTCCTGACACTGTGGTGTCTTAAATAAATACCATCTGATCCATGAACCCCTATTAGAAGGGTGGACCCAAATGAGAACATTAAATATTTATTGTTCCGGGTCCTGACATTGAAAGGTCTGTATGATATCTCCCCCGAGCCACACAAGTGGACAACATACATCGCTCAGGCCTAACGTTAACATCCCGTGGGATTATTTGCATTGCAATTCTAAAACCAAATAAATGCCAATACCTGCTTTAAAAAAATATTACATTCATAAATGCTCATCATTAATAACAAAATAAAAACCCAGAAAATGAAAAGGCTTCTTGCAAGCCTGCTTAAGTCATCTGATTTGCAACGTGTGCATCCATGGGTCCATTCGTGTCCAAACTGTCCCCTTGTCCTGTCCCCGGGGGATAATCAGCATACCTCTTCTTCCTCCCGCCCCCCAGCTGAACATCAATGTGGCGCCAGAACCCAAAGCTGCCTTTAAGTCCTCCTGATCGATAGCCCTTACTCTTCCATGCACATCAGCACATAAAATCACACACTCATGTTTACGTTGGATTGTTTCACTGTGTGACATTTTTAAGTGCAATGTCACATAACTTGATAGAGCCGTTGTGTATCACCGCTCCCTTGCGGTTTCTCTTTTCCTCTATTCATGGCCCCTTGAAGCTACAAACATGTATCAGCTATTTTAACAGTGGGCAATAACAGTTGCTGTAGTGTGTATTTTATTATACAATACGTTCGCCAGAGTATGCTACTTAACAATGTATCATGAATGTCTTTTATGCTGACAGGCTATGAAATGGGTACAACAAAACTGTAAGTGTGAGTTTTTTTTCTATTATGTTCCAGGTAAAACTTGGAGAAATCAGGATAGAACTATAACCTTGATCAAAACATCTATTCCATGAATAGTGTTGTTGTAGAGTTGTTTTTGCTATTTGCGTGTGACAATCAAAGTATGTTTTTGTCTCGTAAAATGTTGTATTTATTTATTTCATCCAGAATACTGAAAAACAAAAAAATTATACGTTCTTTTGAGCCAAAACACTGATCAAGAAACACAAGAAAAAAAAAAAACTTTGTCCAAGTCACAATGCAATAATGAAGTTGATTAGGACACAGAAGGACATGCAGGGTTTTTTTCCCACCACAAAAAAAAAAAATTCGATAGACACCAAAATCAGTGTAACCACTGCAATTGTGGAGAGTCTCAATACAAAATTGACCCCCCAATAAATAAATAGATGTCAGTTTCTGTTGCATATATTGTTCTTGGACATTAACGCAAGGAATCAATTAAGTATAAAAGCACATTATCCTAACATCATTGATCAGAAAGTTCTTCCTTCCCTCTAAAAGAATAATATAATACGAAAATCATTGGACAAGAAACAGATACATTGGAAGCTTTCAAGAGGAAATTCCACATTTCAAGCATCACTGAAAAACTCATCCTTGTATTAACTGTTTGAGAAAGTAATCCATACGTGGATTCCTTTCCGCTAATCCCTTGCTGTGCTACAACGTTTCCTGTAATTCCGACATCTGGGAGAAAAACCACACTGCTGAAGAGGCTTCAACAGGATTTTTTTTGGCTACGCACCAACAGAAGAAACGAGGAATGAGAAGATTCCAACCCCCCGTGTAGCCTAGTTAGTAGCTACTATGAATGAACGTTCATGGGCATTCGTTTCATTTGACATAAACTCGGAGCTTAGTTGTAGAATCAAATCGGTGTGGACAGAACAAATGTCATATAAATCACATGTATGAGTCTCATTTTGCCCATAGGCTCCCTCTGTAAATATTAAATGCAATTAATTATAAAGCTACTATTGTGTCTGTCTACAAACTGACAGTGGTAAACATGTTCAGTGTTGGTTTGTGTAGCATAATTTCTAAAAGCATTGTACACATTCAGCATTAGCATACTAGCACTATTAGAAGACAGCCACGTCGGCCCACTGGTAGTGGTGCCTTGACTTATGTATGATTGCCCTGTCGTTTCACGTTATATCTCTTTTATGATTTGTTTTGCTCTGTTCCTAACTAACAATTAAGAAGCCTACCGCTGAATTTCCAGATCATGAATTATTATTATAGCATAGTGTTGCTTCCTTCTTGACATCCTTCATGCTGTTCTCCCACCAACCAAACATCAGCTATTGCTGCTATTTCGGTAAACGTAGGCTTTTCTACACCAGCCTTTTTCCGCTGTCCATCAAACATACCCGTCGCAGTGAGCCTAATGCCCACGAGAGCCGTCTTGCCTCGACGCTCCGACTCTGTGCTACAGCTTGGTTGGTGGAGACAAGACAAGAGGGTATTCATTGGATCCCCAAGGAGACAATGCCGACATGTACACATGCATGCGTGTTGTGTGCCCGGTGTTGAACAATAACTAATTCTTCCCTAAATCTGCAAGAACATCCTCCCGCTGTGCTTGCCGAGCTTGTATTTTTGCACCTCAGACTTCACACTGTTCCCCAGCTGAGTTCACCTAAGTTTGAAAGAGCCAAATCTGCAGAAAAGTCAAAAGACTTCTTTATCGATTCTCGGATTGTCCAAGGAGGGATGGATCAATCACAACAGGACATTTGAAGATACTTGAAAGTTGCTCTACTTCACACCCCAGGAGTGTCTTTGTTCCTGACCACAGACTTGTGGCTTGTACTTACTAAATTTTAAAGTAAAAAAGAAGGTTTTCATATCACGGCTGGAATAATAACTATATAATGGATATATGGGGTCCCTGTTCAAATGCCGTTTTTGTGTTATAAAATTAATGAGAGAAAGACAAATCCATTCAAAACTTTTTCCATCAATAATGTTGCAGGGAACCTGTAAAGCTCAACTAGGAAAAAAAAGTGGTTTGGATAATGGATGGATGAAATCTTCTCAAGAGCGGAAGTAAAAAAAAAAAGATATTGTTGGACAAGTGTGCACACCCTCTTAAAACTGGGGATGGTTTGTTCAGAATTTACTCATGTCATTCAAATTCTTGTTAAATATAAGACAGCACACATCTTCCACCATTTAAAGTGCCTCTGATTGGAAGGCAAGGCAGTTTCATTTATATAGCACATATCATACTCAATCCTAATGTGCTTCACACAATCAAAATAACCAAAATACTAAAAGCATTTTCAAATAAATAGCTAACATTCAAAGGCAGGGCAGAGAGAACAAAAGTAGCTTACCACGAATTATTTTTTTAAGTGCATAGACAACAGCATTTACAAGCAAAGGTTTTACAGACATTTGAAAGCAAAGTAAAGAAATAAAACCTCTCGATTTGCTGAAAAGAACAGTGACGTGTATGCCCAGAAGTTTGTGATCAGAGCCGCTGTTCATTTGGAGCAAAAATATCTGAGAAATGTTGTTTCCTGTTGAAGAAGGGTGACAAAAGCTTTGACAATCAAAAAGGTCAGTCGGCACTAATTAAGATGGCCCGCATTAAAAGAAGCCTACATTAAAAAAAAAAAAGACGCTTCTTCAAATACCACGTATTACCGAGAATGCCAAAGACAGCAAGATAATGAATTGTGATGCTTCTTAAGGTTAGCCATTCTATCTTCATCATGCTTGTTTTTTTTTTTGTTTTGTTTTATTACCGGCATGGTCAAACGCAAAGCCGAACTGGAAAGACCCTGTCAGACTTCTTTCTCACACTTAATTAGTTTCAAAACGACGTGTTTCACCTCTCACATATAAGGGCTGCTAAAAAATACAACTCTTTAGTCCTGAAGGGGCTCTCTCGTCTTTTGTTGAATGTATTAGCATGCTGAAATTTACATG
The DNA here is from genome assembly GCF_901709675.1 of Syngnathus acus. Taxonomy (NCBI): domain Eukaryota; kingdom Metazoa; phylum Chordata; class Actinopteri; order Syngnathiformes; family Syngnathidae; genus Syngnathus; species Syngnathus acus. The sequence continues at coordinate 13,986,876 of NC_051095.1, read as the reverse complement.
AAGGCTCTAAAGAAATCAATAGCAATCGACCCATCGCACAGCACATCGCAACAGCCTTACACTTTTGTCCATTTCATACGTTAACAAAACAATACAGTCTTGTCTAGTATTGCAGCACGAACTAGACAATGATGATGTGTAAGGCTAGTTGAGTTCCTTATCTGCAATCTGCCTTTCTTGTTGTTGACCCTCATTTGCTGAGATGGGTGAAATTATAGCCAGGGGCAAGCGCAAGATGACGAACTATTTTTTTCCACCAAGAACCTCTCATGTCAGGATTTTCTGTTTTGTACACTACTGTTGAGAACAAAGTGAATCTAATCTCACTGCAATAGCACTGCGGTAAGACTCGCAGTCGCCCACATAGCATTATCGCAGTTCTGCTTTGAAATAAATGGCAAAGTCACAATGACTCTCTCTGGCAGCTGACAAAGGAAAGACGCTCTGACATGTAACGTGTTGTCTAGAGTAATTTGTCTTGAGTGTGTATCTTCTGAAATAGACCCTCTCATTTGATTTTGAGAATAACCCTAACCCCAACCCCTAACCCCAATCAACCATTTTTCTTTATACATTTTCTCCATAATACCATAGTTATTTTTATGTCTAGTTGCAATTGACATACATTTCAATAGTAACAGTAAGTTACGTTGCATAACGTTTTTGAAATAGCAATGAGCAAATTTCAAAAAATGATGTGAACTACAGTTTGACAATACAGTATTCAACAACAGTACAGAATGGCAACATTTCAAAGTCAAAGTAAAAAAAAGTCAGTCTGCTTTATTGTCAATTTCTTCACATGCCAAGACACAAAGAAATCGAAATTACGTTCCCACTGTCCCACGGTGACAAGACATAGTACACAATATACATACAAGTAAACAACACAAAAAATAAAAACAAGAAGGCACAAACAATGAATAAATAAGAGTGATGAATAAATAATAAATAAACAAATAACAATAAATAAGAGGAGCAAAAATGGAGCAAGTGTGCATACAGCAGACAGTCAGAATATAGCGCAAAAGTACAGGACGCTACGCAGAAGGGGGGAGAGAGTTCAGGATCCTAACAGCCTGGAGTATGAAGCTGTTGGTGAGTCTGGTGGTGCGGGAGCGCAGGCTCCTGTACCTCTTCCCAGAGGGCAGAAGATCAAACAAAGAGTGAGCGGGGTGACTCACATCACTCACAATCGCGGTCGCCTTGCGGGTGAGACGGGAGGTGTAAATGTCCTTCAGGGAGGGGAGTGAAGCACCAACAATCTTACCAGCCGTGTTCACTATGCGCTGCAGGGCCAAATTTGCTCACACATTCATCACAACTACTTCACTTGCTAATGAGCCAGCTTTGGATATGAAACATGCTTCACGGTTCCCATGTGCCCATAAATAATAAGTCAACTGCTGTAATTGTAATTATACACATACGTATATAAGTACGTGTATACACTACTGTTCAAAAGTTCGGGGTCACTTAGAATTGTCCTTCTTTTGAAAATAAAATCTCAATTTTTTCAACGAGGTTACCATTAAACTAATCAGGAATACACTCTATACATTGTTAATGTGGTAAATGACTATTCTAGCAGCAAACATCTGTTTTTAATGCAATGTCTATATAGGTTGTATAAAGGCCCATTTCCAGCAAGCATTCCTCCAGTGTTCTAATGGTCCATTGTGTTTGCTAATTGTGTTAGAAGGCTAGTGGATGATTAGAAAACCCTTGAAAACCCTGCAATTATATTAGTTTTCATGGAAAACACTAAATTGCCTGGGTGACCCCAAACCTTTGAAAGGTACTGTCAATATAAAAAAATAATTAGGATGTGATATATCTGTTGTTCATCTGTGAACATAATCAGATCTGTGCTAAATTTCAGATTCAATGCTCTTGTTTTTATGGGTTCAACCTAATTATTCCTTTGCCACAGGCTTCAAGTGTAACCGAGTAATGAGCAGAGACCCTCAGCTCTGTAAACAGTGGAGCCTATGTGTGGAGCAACATGGAATTGATATCATGGGATCTGGGATGCCTAGTTACCATGGTGATGCTATTCATAAAATGCTGCATCTCCAGATACTTTTTTTTTGGGGTGCTTTTTGAAATTCACAAAAAAGCTCCAATTTATTGCTTACACCCATACTTTTTTCAATAACGGTCAAATGTGATAAAATAACCTGAGTGCTTGGAGTTCGGAATCTATTAAGGAAGAGGTGAGAAAAAAAAGTTTTCGTTGCTTTCGCTGAATTGTGTATCATAGAAGAAGAATGTGAGTGGATTACCTGCTCTCCTCTGGGCTCTTTTATGACTTTCATCACTGAACATAGCAATAAAACGATGTAATCTATGAGGTAAGGAGCAGCAGAGCGTCATTGTTTGTTTTTTTATCTAAAAGAGAGAAATCCCTTCTGAGATGACTATAGATAACCTTCAAAAGCACCTTTTAACGCACCACCAAAATTTCTCATGCACGACCAAGGTTGCTATAGTTAATGAAAATTGACAAAATAACTAAAACTGAAAAAAAACATTTTGTAATGAAAACAAATAATACGATACTTTAAAAAAAAAAAAAGATCAACTACATTTCATGTACATAAAAAGCACATTTGGGATTCATTTTACATGTATTTATATCAGGAGTACTAGACAGCTGTATAGAACAAGGAACGTGTAACATGCATATTTAATAAGCTTTTTATTTCATCTTGTACTTGACAAATACTCCATGCGTAAACTAAAACTAATAGTAAAACTAATAAAAACGAAAAATGAAGCATCAAAAATAAAAAATAAATTAAATGAACAAACCTGCTGTAAAAGGAAATTAAAACTAACTAAATTTAAAAAAAAAAGCACAGCCAATATTGAATAAAATGTAACTAACTCCGCTGGTGCTCGAAATCCACTTCGTTGTGAAAATTAGAGTGATTGTGAATGTTTTTTCCAAATACTATATGTCCTGGGATTGACATCAACTACTTGAAGATGTACACCACTTCTTGCATGAAAAGGTTCCAGGTCACCTGCCAATTTAATGAGGAAAAAGAGTGGTTTAGAAAATGGATAGCTGAATGGAGCTTTAGTGTGTCAGATGATGTGTTTACAGAAGAGCTACATTTGCGTCTGTCATGATAGATTACAAAATTGCAAAGCTTCCTCAGAAAATTGCCAACATAAGCCAGCTGTGACGTCTCCAATTACGGGACGAATGGATGGCTGTCGCAGGCCTTAGGGCAGCAAAGCAATCCGTCACCTCTCTCAATTAATAGCAATGCCGTTGTGGTTACAAAAACAAAAAAGAACCAGATTTTTTGTTTTTTACAAGCACAAAACAACACATCCAAAAGCGTGCATCCATCATGCAGAGGGCAGCACGTCAAATTGAAATCTGACATTTAGAGCCTCCACACCTTCACTCACTGGTTCACATATGAACTATAGCAAGTGACAAATTGTTTCCATCAGCCCTGTCCCTGGCGGAGGCCTCTGATCATGCCACATTTTGCTGAAATGTCACACTTGGTCTTCTTTTGTATTCAATCAGAGAGGACACATGAGGCTTTGTTAACTGCTACTAAACTGTAAAATGAATCGTGTGGCATACATAGTAGTTGCCACTCTGGAAATCTTACTATGTTGAAACTAGCCATCAACGAGCAAGTGTTATTTGATTTATCATTCCATCTTTTTTAACCCCAAAGAATCCGCACCAGGATTCGTTTCCGTGTATTCACACCTGCACAAAAGGTCCGGACCAGCGATACAATCGAACCCTGGTCCGTTTAAAGGGGACCAAACAGTCAGGTCTGAAACTCACCCTTATTATTGTCTTTAGTTATCCAACTATTCATTTGCTGAACTATTTACATTTGCATCTCGTGACTTCATCCTCACAAGCGTCACGGGCATATCATACTGAATAGCCAAGACTGAAATGTGTGTTTGAGTTGTTCGGTTACCCTGTCGTTTTTCATCTTTTCCATTACTGGTACCCTATTGTGTCAACTGAGAGTTTGGGATGACTTGAAAACAGTGTTTATGCACGCTGCTTTTTTTTTTTAATAAATGAAGTCGTCGCGCCAGCAACAATTAGCAAATAATCAAAGCAGCAGCTGTCTTGTTGCATTTGCAGAAAACGGCAGAGGCGCCAAGTAAAATTCATTTATCTCTCTGCGTGTCTGTGGGAGGGGAGGCAGTTTCACTCGACAAAGCGTCCTCCATTAATTTGGTTTCATAGCATGGTGTCAAATTAACAAACCAATCTGTATTTCATTTAATGAGATGGACAAGTATTTTGTTTGTGGATAGTCTACAATGCTGTAATGGAAATCATCAGAAACCCTACCAGTTTTTGGTGGTAGTTTTCAGGGGCCTGGAACAAACTAATGACATTTAAATGTATTTATTTATTTATTTATTTATTTACTTACTTACTTACTTACTTATTATTTAATCAGCATGTATAAGCAAAAAGAAGTAAATTTAGAAGCTTAGTCAAAAATTAAACGCAAATCAAGGTGAAAAAATACATTACTTTTTTTGTTAGAATTTTTGAAGGGGGCGTGAACTCCACGTTTCCTGGTTGGAAGGAACACCTGCTGAAAACCAAACCTTTAAAGACGGACTTCAACTTTATTGGGTAAGATTCATGTCAATCAAGCATAAAGGCGGGGGAAATCCTGCAACCAGGAAGTAAATTAAAAGAAAGCCCTGCGAATATAATGTAATGCCGGAGGAATAAAACATAAATATGCTCCTGACGGTCGGTGTGTGGATGCTTGTTGTCGTGGGTCTGTGGCCACGCACCATAGCTCTCGACAATGGCCTGGCGAGGACCCCCACGATGGGTTGGCTGCACTGGGAGAGGTTCATGTGTAACACCGACTGCGAGGCGGACCCGGATAACTGCATTAGGTAAGACCCATGAAAACAAGGGCCCGCCCGAACCGTCGCGATAAACAAGTATATCGGGAGATGAATCTCGTCTGATGGAGAAGTGGTTTCAAATCCCAACTAAAGCGTAAACAAATTTCACTTACGTATCTAAATCGTCCAAATAGTGATTATTGAGCATTTTAGATTCAGCTTAATAACTCAAAGACATAAAATGACCGTGCATATCGAAATCGTTCAAATAGTGATTATTGCGCATTCTAAATTCAGCTTAATAGTTACTCGAAGACATACAATGAGCAAAGTGGGTCTGTTTTAGACATGACGTTTTGTAATGTTCTAATTTGTCAAAACACCATGAAACTCATTGCAAATGATTTTATGTACATTTGTCATTCTATTATTAGGATGTTCTAACAAATATGCCTGTAAATATTCTAAAGATGTGCATAAACATTTTCTAAACATTCTTTTTAGTGAAACTTAGTAGCTTTTAATCTACAAATTATAATTATTATAATTAGTATTCTAAATGTCATTTCAAGTTTTAAAGTTGGGGTTTATTTGAATTAATAGCCTTTATTTTGGCTTTATTGTAATTAATAACCCTTATTTTGGACTTCATTGTATTTAATGTAAAATAGTAAGGCTAAAAAACAAAAACATTGCAACCAATTTTAAACAAATATTTATTCACACAGGGAATCCACTTTATAGTCTCCTTCAGGGGTTAAAAAAAGACCAATGAAATATAAACGATAAATAAGAGTGAGAAGTTCAAGAAAACAAAAATTAAAACGTCAAATTTCCCTCTAACCCTTATAGCCCTAAAGGCACCTAGCAATCATTGTGAAAAAGTGTTTCCGCCCGGTTTCAAACCGGGGACCTTTCGCGTGTGAGGCGAACGTGATAACCACTACACTACGGAAACTGTTCTATGAAAGGGTTAGTTTTACCTTATTAATACTATAACCACTACACTACAGAAACGCAAAAAAGTGTTTCCTTTTCCCCGTTTGCCGCTAATCGTTATAGCTGGCCATAAAGGCACTCAGCAATCATTGAAAAAAAAACTGTTTCCGCCCGGTCTCGAACCGGGGACCTTTCGCGTGTGAGGCGAACGTGATAACCACTACACTACGGAAACTTGTACTTTGGCGAGCTCAGGCTCCGTATGGGCCCGGTCATTTTGCCCCATACTACGGCGAACGTGATAACCACGACACTACGGAAACTGCTACTATCATTGCTAAAATGTCTTATGACCGCAAAGGGCAGAAGATTCCGGACGTTTCTGTGAAATTGTAATTATCACGTTCGATTTACATAAATGTTCTAGATTTCTTCACTATTTTACTTTGTGAAAAATGGGCCTGTTAAATCTTGAATCTTAAGTTGCGCACAAAACTACAGTATAATATTCTGTTGCATGAACGGCAGCAGGTGGATACATAGGTTAAAGCTGTCATCTAGCGGATGACGAAGGTATTGTTGTGTTTTTATTTATTATTATTATGTCGCACAGAAAAATAATTACATACCCTATCCTGCCATGTTTATATTGTAATCATTATAGCTTTAAACGTAACCTGCAGTTGTCATAAATTGAAAAGTATGTTTCCGCCCGGTCTCGAACCGGGGACCTTTCGCGTGTTAGGCGAACGTGATAACCACTACACTACGGAAACTGCTAAACGTCTGCCATGCCTATATAGAATAGACTCTATTGAATAGAGGAACTAGTTTGTTGAGTAGTGATTATTCCGTTCTAATCACATAAATGTTCAATATCCCTTCACAATTTTACTTTGTGTGAAATGGGCTTGTTTAGTTTCACACAAAAATACAGTACACCATTCTGTTGTATGAACGGCAGAAGGTGGTTACATAGGTTAAAGCTCCCATCTAGTGGAAGACGAAGGTATTGTTGTGTTTTTGTTTATTATTATTATTATTATGTCGCACAGAAAAATAATGACATACCCTATCCTGCCATGTTTATATTGTAATCATTATAGATTTAAAGGTAACCTGCAGTAGTCATAAAGTGAAAAGCATGTTTCCGCCCGGTCTCGAACCGGGGACCTTTCGCGTGTTAGGCGAACGTGATAACCACTACACTACGGAAACTGTTGAAATGCTCGAAGAAATTATATGTACAAGTTAAAACAATGGAAATTCCGGATTCGAAGATTTCCTTAGTTGTAGATTTCCTCCCAGATCCGGCATGGCTATAGTTTGGCACTCCTAACAATCTCAGGATCTTTCGGTTCCTTGGAGAAAGAAAATAAAAGAGAGTTACAGCGGCAGTAGCAGGCTGCAGCCAGCAGCCTAATAGTCCATGGTTCAGGTACAACCATTCCATTACAGTTGTACAAAAACCGTGACTGATTGTGAACAAAATGTATGTATACATAATATAACAATAGGTGTAATCCAAAATATTGCAACTAAAATAGTAATATTTTCAGGCGATGGTTAGGATAGCCTTGTCCCTGTGCACAGGAATTTTGGTGACATTTTTATTTACGCTTTTTTTAACCTTACAACGTGAACAGATTAGAATATCTGTGGCATTTTCCTAGTGAACGTCTGTACATGCAAATGGCAGACGTCATAGCAACAGAGGGCTGGAGAGAGGCTGGCTACCAGTATGTCTGCATTGACGACTGCTGGATGGGTCAGAGTCGAGACGCTGGGGGCCGGCTGCAAGCGGACCCCCGCAGGTTCCCGGGAGGCATCAAGAAACTGGCTGACTATGTGAGTGAGACAGTGCTTTATATACTACATAAGTGTAGGTAGGTTTCAGTATGGTTGCATTTGATCGTTTAGGACTGTTTTTGGACATTTAGGCTTGATTCTTGATTCAACACTGCCCTTTTCTTGAGACTGTCTGAAAGTACAAGCTCTGGTTCCAGGTGCACTCCAAGGGTCTGAAGTTGGGCATTTACGCAGATGTCGGCACAACCACCTGCGCTGGATACCCTGGCAGTTTGGGCCACTATGACACGGACGCCCAGACCTTCGCTGAGTGGGAAGTTGACCTGCTCAAGTTTGATGGCTGTTCCATGGACGCTACTTTGCTTGAGGAAGGCGAGCATGTCCATTGTGTGATCAGTCAGGCTACAATTTGAGAGCATTGTTTTCTCCAGCTTTGTAATTTGCGGTGGCCAAATTAGAAACCGGAGCAGAAATGGCATTTATTTCTCTGTGCCCTAATTCCCTTAGTTGTCTGACCTGATGACGCTTTGAGCCTCGTACGGGTCAGAACGCCCCCCATCCCGCGATGGAGTGAAGGCGCTTTAACACATCACTTGTTTTTCTTCAGGGTACATAAACATGTCCAAAGCGCTAAACGGAACGGGAAGACCCATCCTATATTCCTGTGAGTGGCCTTTCTATGAGTGGCCTTTCCAAAAGGTAACACCTGATCCCTAACGTTTTAATTCTGAATCCCCCAGATATGGGTCAAGTTGTAGCCTTTTTGTGACCCCCCCTCCCTCTTTCAGCCAAATTACAACACTATTGCAGAAACATGCAACCAGTGGCGCAACTTCGCAGATGTCTATGATTCGTGGAGCAGCATCAAGTCCATTTTGGATTGGACTGCTACCCACCAGGACGTCATCGTCCCCTCAGCTGGTCCCGGGGGCTGGAATGACCCAGATATGGTACGAATGTCTTTAATTTAAGCCTACGATTGAGCTCCTGAGAAGTGCATGCTCTATGGTTTCTAGCTGGTGATTGGAAACTTCGGTTTGAGTCGGGACCAGCAGGAGTCTCAGATGGCACTGTGGGCCATTATGGCTGCCCCGCTGCTCATGTCTAACGACCTGAGGTCCATCTGTCGGCACACTAAGGAGCTGCTGCAGAACCGCCACATCATCGGCATTAGCCAGGACGAGCTGGGCAAGCAGGGACACTGCACAGCCAAGGTTGGTCTTTTATAGGGGTGCAACATTCCAGATAACCCACGGAACGGTCCGTACATCAGTTTTTGCGCCACGGTTTCTGGTACGGTTTTGGGACACCTTTTTGTGCATACAGAAAACACTTTTCGCCATCAAAATATTGATTTAATTTACTTTTTGGGACCATTTTTTAAATCTGGGATTCATTTAAGTTAATAATGATGACTCGTTAGTGAACGGGAAGTTACATCTTTTTACTTTATTGCATGTTTGTGGAAGTCATATGAACTGAAAACAGAACAAATCACTTCAGGAAGTGATCCGTTCACTCGCATTCACTGAAAAGATTCGTTCTTTTGAACGAATCGTTCACTCTCGACCCAACACTACACCCAGTTAAAACAGGCTGCGCATGAGCGAGTCCCGGTCCAAGAATAGCAGCGATTGGACATAACCTGGCGGAGAAGGGCTTTTTACCAGCTCAGACAGGCACATACACGATGGCTTGTAAATGCATCCGTGTAAAATAAAGTACCAAAATCTCACAGTACATTAGGGTGTGTGTTGTCCAGTGTGGAGTGCACTGAATGGGTCGATATTTTGCCGTGTACTGTTGCACACCTAGTCCTTTAACACCACACAATGGAATTAATGGGATTGTGTGTTCAACAGGTGGACCGTTTTGAGGTGTGGGAAAGGCCACTGTCCAATGGCCGACTTGCCATAGCAGCACTCAACACACTGGAGATAGGAGGCCCACGCAAGTTCTCCTTACAAGCGGCTCCCGGCTGGAAGAGGTGCAACCCGCTTTGTAACGTCAGCCAGATTCTGCCCCGGTATGAGGAGATGGGGCTTCAAATTGGACACCAGGTCTCCGTTAACCCTGCAGGTACCGCCCTGCTTGTCATCACACCCATCAGCAGAAAAAAGCAGGACAAAAGACTCCTTAGGATGCAATGGTCAGAAAACCCAACACTTCTCTAGATCATGACAATTTTGTTTTCTCAATTACAATCTGATGGTATGGATTGAGAGCTTCCATTTTAGGCCATCAACGTTTCACTTGATGCAACTCGCAGCCCTAGTACAAGCACGGTGAAAATGAATGAGAAAAGGTATGGTAAATTTGAACACATTTATTGAAAATTGTGACGACTTGACCCAGAAGAGTGGCCCACAGCTTAGAACTGGATGACCTGGCCCTGTTGAGAGAACACAAGCATGTCAGGAGGGTTAAACCACAACATTAACAACAAATGCATGTTTCTTTGAGCTGCTCTCACAATGTCAATAGTAGGCAGCTATGTAGCTGCAAGGCAGAACAATAAAAAACAAATGTTGACATGCGCAAGTCCTTCTACCAGTTAACCTTGTTTTGACCTTTGGAAAGTGAGGCACGAAAAATACAGTATTCTTGATTTACACTCCTTTTGTTAACCAGAGTAATAATTCCACTTTTTCCTAATCGCCTTTACGTCAACTCTGGAGCTTTTGTGCTTATGTCATTGTGCAAAAGGCAACCTGACTACCCACTTGAAATTATGCTGACTTGTATGGCATCATTATAGCGCAAACATCTGTTCTTAACAAGAGTAAAAAATCAGAGTAGAAGGCCATCTCCAAATGCCCACTCCACAGTCGCCAAAATGTACATCATCTGCACGTGGAGATCTTCCAAGTTCCTTTTCAAATGTACTTTGCAATTGTCAATCTCCTGAATGGACTCCAGCGAGTCTGTCCACAATGTAGCTTACCTTTCTCTTCTTGTCACCGCCCAACTCAAAGTGCTTGCATCTCTTTATGGCCAGCATCCTCTTGGAACGGCAGTTGGCCTCCATGCACTCGAGCCTCAGCACAATTTTTTTTGTTGTCTTCGCCTGGAAACAAGGTGATAATAGCACGCATGGGCTCACATGCACCTTAGCAATCAGGATGACTGAACAACATACCTTTTTACGGAAAATCGGCTTGGTCTGACCACCGTAGCCGCTCTGCTTCCTGTCATATCTTCTCTTTCCTGCAGGAAATCCGTTCATTAGTTGTGGTCAAATTGAGCCATTCAGTTTGTTGTGCCAATATAGCATCCTGTTCTGTTGCATTTAAAGGTTCATCCTTTCAGCATGTAATGATCACCACTTTGTCATTGCATACTGTCTTTGCTACTCCATCCAAAGTTTTTCAACACAAAGATCGGAAAATATCTAACATAAGTGATTGCAGTGACACGGGTAAACAAATGCATTATAAAAGTCGATCTACAAAAGGTTTACACTTTAATCTCTGTCATGTTTACTTTGCAAACTTTGAATCTATCTATAACAGAATCAGAATTTATAATATGACCGCCACTTTGTCATTGCATATTGTCTTTGCCACTCTATCCAAAGTTTATGAGGTATGATATGAGGAAAAGCTATCGGAATTGGATCACTTCATGCGTGTAGTGTCTACCATGTCCAAAGTACACACCCAACATGACACTTACCCTGAGCATAGAGGGAATCCTTGCCCTTCTTGTACTGGGTAACCTTGTGTGGTTGGTGCTTCTTGCACTTCTTGCAGTAGGTCCTGCGGGTCTTCGGGACGTTCACCTGATGACAGCGCGACATCGTTTTAATGTATAGACACGTACTGAATAAACAGATTAATCTTTTAAAAAGCTTACAGTTTGTACATACGGAATAATCCGATTAATCTTTCAAAAACGTATAACTAGTATGATTTTGGACGTCTTTTTCAAGACCGCACATAGCGCCATAGTATTAGCGCATGCTATACCGTTGAAACCAAAATAATTGGAAACAAATAAAATACATGCATTGTTTGTGACGAGTATTTTTTCCAGCCAATTTAAAAAGGACACGTCCAACATTCGAAAGGCCGGCTAAGCATGAAAAGCCTTGCTGCTCAAAAATGTAGCATCGTCAGAGGTCGGTTTTGGTCCGAAAACTCAACATACGTAGCAAATAGCGGGCTCGTTGCGCCTACAGATCCATGACACATTTATATGAACAACCAAACGGTGCCGATGTCGTATTTAACTGTGAGATTAACGTGGATTCTTCTAAGTGTATCAGTGTAGTAGTTTCCTACCATGTTTGCGTCCCAATGCAGAGCAAAAGAGGAAGTACGGAACCGGAAGCACTACATTTAGTGCTGCTCTTACACTGCCCCCTAACGACCAAAATCTACAAGGAGGACCAAGCGCACAAACCACACGATAATACTAAACTCTATTTTAACTTCTTGGATGTTAAATAACATCTTGAACTGAAACATGTCAAAGATAATTAATTGAAATATGCATAGAAAAAAACCGTTTTATTCTTTTACGATCTTTTTAATGGCTTTCTAAATTGCAATTATTTCAGTAAACAACGTCTAGTATAAACCACGCAGGAATGTTAACGTGTGTTAATGTTTAGCCCGTCTTTCACTTGACACCCAAAATGAGCAGCAAGAGCGAAAGAGAGGGAGGAGAAATGGGAAGTGTGAGTTCCTCTGTAAGTGTTCTTTTTTTCTCGCATCACATACGACATACATTTTCTATTGAAGAAGCAGGGTAAAGCTTCACGACACCACTTTTCAACTTGAACTCCGCTACTTGATGCCTGGGTATGTCACATGCCTTTTTTTTAATTCAACTCAATTCAATATATCTGTCTACTGTATTTGTCTGTTACCCTGTGTATTGCGACTATGACAATTTCATTTTCCTCATGGCATGAATAAAAATCCATCAATTTATCTTATTCCAGCTGGGGACACAAGTCAATTACAACTGACAAACTTTCACAGAAGTCGTTATACCATTAGTAAAACAAAAACAAATAAAGGGCAATGGCAACTACACAATGAAAATAAGAAAAAAAAAGTTATATATGAGTACAATGCACAATTCTTAAAAGTTAAATTGTTGCTACAATACACATATTAATAGAATACATTGTATACATGTTAATATTTATCATCACTTAGTATTCTTTTTAAATCTTGACTATACTGTATGCTCGTGTAAAAGTGAAGAAATAATACAAGACTAGAGCTGAGGTGGGCAAGCAATGGCCCGTGTGCCATACAGTCAATCAGTTCTATTAGCCGGGACTTTGAGGCCATGTGGCATCTCACGCTGTAAGAGAAGAGCACCAGATATACGCCAATGGGGGAGTTTTTCAGTGGATAGCCAAAGATAGTGTATAGTGAACTGCAAATAAACAGGGCACACACTTGTTTCAGGGTTGCATCAAAACGTTTTTAGCAAGTCAGAATGGCCATGGAGAGAAAAACTGAAAATAGCTAGAGCCGTACAGTTAGGGGGAAAATGTCCGCAAGCAGGTGTTGCATAGTGTGCATGGAGTGTTAAAAGCTGTCATAGTCAATTCTATGATAAGGCCAATTGTGTTAGATTAGATCCGTGTTGAAGGCAAACCAGTTGACAAAGAGTATCGCTGCTCTGCAAGCATGACGCAACTTCCCCCTCAGTCTGTCTGCATTTTTGGAGTCACTGTGAGTCAACTGCCGTTCATCTTCGTAAAAAAATAACAGACGTGATGTGTTTTTGGTGCTTTACTTCATTAGTGTTCTCAGACTTATTTTCCCTTACATGGCATATCCCCCTCCAGACACACACACACATAAGCCTAATTCCAACCAAATATAACAAACATGACTACTATAGGATTCGTTTTTCAAGAAAAGAAAAGTCAGAATGTTACAATACCAAATTTTGAGTTTTAGAGGAATAGAAGTAGCAGAATACAGCTGTATTTTTCAAGAAAATAATAATATCACAAAAATGGCCATATATTTCCAAGATAAAGTTAAAAAATAATGTGAATGTCAACATCATTTAGCAAGGGAAAAAGTCATACATTAGCATCTTCTCAAATCACATCTGTTGTGTATGAATAAAAATGTATCGTGTTGCATTTATATTACAAAAAGATGCTTTTAGTTGAAATTTTCATTGAAATGTTATTGAAAACAATAGAGGGATTTCTAATTTACATGATGCGACCTCACAATCATCAGAGTTTTTAACTGGCCGAGAGCTAGCATTTGTGGACTTAACTTCATGACTTGACCATTCTTTTTTTTTTTTTTTACTACCTTGGTACACAGCGTGACTACTTTTTGCCATATAGCACTGACACTGTACAGTACTGTATCATCAGAAAGACAAAAGGTAGCTTTATGAAAATGAGCATGAATGACAAAGTGTTGCTAATCTTGCCTGATAATCACGCAAATGAAGAGCGTTGCCCCGTGACTTGTGGGAGACTGACCACACAGATGAGCGACACAAGGAAGTAGTCACAATGACTGCACAATAAAAAGCCCAAGTATCTGAATAACTGCTACACCAAACATGCACAACAAATTACAGCAGCCACCTTCAATGACCTTACAACGTTGTTGCTCACTCGTTACAGGTTAACCAGGGTGTGAACCATGGGTGACAGCATTTTGGAAGACATTTTCATCAAGCGTTCACAACAGAGGAGGAAAACATCGCCGCTGAACTACAAGGAAAGGTGGTTCATCCTTACGCGGGACAAACTCTCCTACTACGACTACGACGCCGACAAAGGGGTAAGTGTGGAGAAAAAAAAGTGTGCGTGAGTTGACAACTGTGTGATATTAGTGATATTATAAAGTTAACATCTGGCACTTTACTAGTCATGGCAGAATTCACCAAGTGAGAACGTAGAGAACCTGAGCCGGGTTTAGCAATTCCTACAAGCCAATCACAAATTACAAATTTTACTTTATTACTTGACTGTTTTGAAGTACCGTTTTTTTCCATGTATAATGCGCAAAATTTAACAAATTTATTGTCCTAAAATCTGGGGTGCGCATTATACATGGGTACAATTTTTTTAAAATTTTGTTTTTTTTTTTTTGTGAAGAAAATCATGGTACAACAATTTTTGAAGAAAATCTTGTCACGGATGGTTCTTTACAACGTCACTTTCCTCTCCTTTCATTTTAACCTAACTGATCGCGGTGGTGCCTTTCTGGGCAGTCGGAGAAATCAACGCCAACAAAAAAAATACATCCAGCCTAGTTAAGAAATCACCAGAAAGATCACCATGACAATTGTGAATAATAAATAAATAATTATTATATATATTATATATATTATTATTATAATAATAAATAATTGTGATAAATAACTGGAACATCACTCAAATATTGGTGATCCCGTTGAGAGTCTCACATATTTCTTCGCTATCGAGTTTGCTACTGCATGCGCAGTGATACTGACCGGCAGAATAACATCCGGTTGTTCCCAAAGATGATCTTTTTTCTGAAATAATTTTATGTTTACGGACTTAAGTAACCCGGCCGGGTCATACCAAAGACTATAAAAATGGGACCCATTGCCTCCCTGCTTGGCACTCAGCATTAAGGGTTTGAATTGGGGGGTTAGATCACCAAATGATTCCCGAGCGCGGCGGCGCTGCTGCTCACTGCTCCCCTCTCCCCCAGGGGATGGATCAAAATCACACGGGGATGGGTCAAATGCAGAGGACAAATTTCACCACACCCAGACGCGTGTGTGACGATCATTGGGACTTTGAAAAAAAAAAAAAAAAATTTAAAAAAAAGAAAAAAGTCAAAATTTGGGTGCGTATTATACATGGGTACAGGCTTTTTCCCAGCATCAACATGCCATTTTTAGGGTGCGTATTATACATGGGGGCGCATTATACATGGAAAAAAACGGTAATTCAAGGATTTATTGATATTAATCATCCGTGATTTCCATTTACTGTGCCCTGGGAAATTTTCAGGCTTTGGATGGTTTTGTATCCTCTTTTTTACTTTTGTCATTTAAATATAGCTAGATTTACATTATTTTTAGAGCAGGTTTGTTCACTTTTATTTTAGGGAAAATATCCATCCATCCATCCATTTTCTGAACCGCTTCGTCCCCACGGGGGTCGCGGGTGTGCTGGAGCCTATCCCAGCGTCATCGGGCAGTAGGCGGGGGACACCCTGAACCGGTTGCCAGCCAATCGCAGGGCACACAGAGACAAACAACCATTTGCACTCGCACTCACACCTAGGGACAATTTGGAATCTTCAATCGGCCTACCAAGCACGTTTTTGGGATGTGGGAGGAAACCGGAGTGCCCGGAGAAAACTCACGCGGGCCCGGGGAGAACATGCAAACTCCGCACAGGGAGGGCCGGAGGTGGAATCGAACCCGCACCCGCCTAACCGTGAGGCGGACGTGCTACCCAGTGCGCCGCCGAGCCGCCCTTAGGGAAAATACTTTGTTTTAATTCGTTTTATTATTAGTTTTAGTTTTGTATTCATGGCATATTAGCTAAGTCAAATATGTAAAAGAAATCACTAAGTATTGTCGAATAAAGTAATATAAAATACAATTCCTAAATGAATGTTCAACCTTCTTCTGTATGGTCGTGCAGTAATATGAAAATAAATGTTGACATGAACCCGAAAGCTCATGTATGATTAAGTGACAATTCGAAAAAGATGAAACTAATAGAGATTTTTGCAAAATGCCATTTCAGTGAGTATTGTTCTTTAAAAGCACTTGTTTTTTGTTGTTGTACTTTTAATTTGTCCGCCAAGACTTGTACATTTAATATTACTTGCTCACCAACTGCCAGATACTTTCAGACTTTTAATTATAAGTAATATTCTACAAGGTGACTAACTCCTCTCAAAGTTTTTTTTTTTTTACTAAACAGGTCCAGAATCCACACTAAGTAAATTTGCGTGTAAATTCAAACAGTATAATTATTATGTAATTATTGTGCATGTTTTTTGACATTTCTGTTTGGTGGTATGAGATTTTGCAAATACTTGCTTTGGCTCGAGTAAGGTTTGGAAACACCACTTTGGTACATGATTAATGTTTCAATTTACTTATTAAACAAATCATTGTTGTACTTTTCCCGTCTGTTGCCCAGAAGCGGAAAGGCCTGAGGGGCTCGGTGGACCTGGAGAAGATCAAGTGTGTAGAAACGGTACAGACGGAGCCCAACAGCCCGCAGGAGCGCATGTATGCATTCCAGGTAGCATTCATTGATTTTACCATGTTGGATGACAGTTGTCAGGGTTACAGATAGCCCGCCCATTTAGTATTGAATATTGTGCAATTAGTGCAAGAAGTGCAAGTAGCAGACCAGATGTGGGGGCTTTTGTGGTGGTTGCAGGTGTATCCTTCCAGACTCACCACACAGGAAGCAAGAGCGTGAGGCACTGGTGAAACACAAAATTAAAACTAATAGTGTGGTTGTTTTTCTAGGTCATTTACGATGAGGGGCCACTGTACATCTTCGCAAAGACAGAGGAAGTTCGGGCTCAGTGGATAAAGAAGCTGAAAGAATGTTAGCATGCAAACAGATATCACCACTATCGTCATTTCATGGAGGAAGTGAGTGTGCGCTCATGCAAATGCCGTGTGTGTGTTTTTGTGTAGTGGTGCAGAGCAACAAGGACTTGATGCAAAAGTATCACCCGTGCTTTTGGATCGATGGTATGTGGCTGTGCTGCCAGCAGGAAGTTAAGCAGGCGATGGGATGCAAGGTTCTGGATAGCAAGAATGGTGAGAATGAGCCACACTCCATTTCTGAAAGATGGCACGACTGCAGGCAGTCCTATCAATTTCAAATGCCAAATATTTGACACAGAATGAGTCAATTTTACAGAAAATTGAGACACTATCAAAATTGTTTCACCATGTAGTATATATAGTACATTTTGTGACATGTCTTGTGTGCAATGAGATTTTTCAAATCTACATTCTGAGACTAATTGGGTTAAGAAAGGTTAGGAAATGCTGCTCTACTGAACATCTTCTTCCCAATAGGCTTTATGTGTCGAAGGGGAACCCGCAAACCTCTGCCCCCAACTCCTTCGGAGGTAAACACACATTTACGGATTCTTTGTAAAAATGTGTTGAATGTCACTCACTAAAGCAGTGTTGGGCTATACTTAGCCCAGGAGGTCACATTCAAATCAGGTTTGTCACTCTTGTTTGCCTAATTTTGCTCACTAGCCAACCAAAACAATTTTGTCTTTGAGTTTTTTTTTTGTTTTTTTTTTCCGTTTGACAGCCGTAACAGCACGTCATTGTTTTTTAAGGACAAGCCCGTCCGACGGTTACCTCCGCAACTACCAGAGGCCAAAGAGCCCTGTTCGGGGATGAGGGCCATAGCTCAGTACAACCACCCAGCCATGATGCCCCATGACCTGGAGCTGAAGAAGGACGAGGAGTACACCATCCTGGACATGTCTGACCCCAACTGGTGGCAAGCCAGAGACAAATACGGGTGGGTGAGACTATCCTCAAAGGCTGGCTGCCTTATTAATAAATGTGTCTTTTTTTTGTAGAAATGAGGGTTACATACCCAGTAACTATGTGGTGGAAGCTGGACACGGCTTAGACAGATATGAGTGAGTATCAACATGAATGCGCTTTGACAGAATTCATCATTTAGTATTTTGCATGTTATGTAGTTGATCAAAAATTGGAGACAAACTACAGTTTCTTTCCTTTCAAAGTTGGTACTGCAAGAATACAAACCGCAGCCAGGCAGAGAAGCTACTGAAGACTGAGGTAAGTCTCATTAAAAAGCCAACAAGCGTTTAGCCCAGTGCTCATAATTTTTTTCATTTTGGTCAGATGTCAACATTATTATGTATTTATGTACACATTGTTTCACATATTTATATGGTGGCTAGTTAAGTTCATATCTTAAGAAGTGCAATCCTTGTTTACGTGATATTATTCAATGAAACATAAAAAGTGAAAAGTAAATCCACAGAATTGTTGCCAATATTATTGTAATCTGACATTTCTGTTTACACCACACTTAAATGTTAGAATTTTGTGTAGTTGCAGCAAATGTTCAAAAGCCTGCAAGCCAACGTGTATCCAATTACAGAAGAAATTAAAACTGTCTTTCACATTCATTATTCATTTATTAATTCAGTTCACTTTCATTATTTTAATATTTAAAAAAATTACATATAATGAATAATATTATTTATTGTAAAACTGATGATCGGGTCCTTGTTTTTGTAACGAAAAAAATATATACAACACCTAACAAACGTATGCTCATCGTTGTTCACAACATACTTTATTTGTATTGCCTCGCTTTTTTGACCTTTAGAACAAAGATGGGGGCTTCCTCGTGCGAGACTCCAGCAAGCCAGGGAAGTACACAGTGTCTCTGTTCAGTAAAGGAGGCGGGTGAGTTTCACTCCTGCACACTGTGGATAAAACACAAAAGAAGAAGTAGACAGTGGATGGGAGTCACATGCAAATTGTCGATGCATTTATCTCCCTGACACCGTCTGCTCTGTGGTTAATAATAATAATACTACTACTTAATCTCATGCACCATGTGATCATTTCCCTCTTCCCGTCCGCAGAGAGGCTGGTGGCAGCTGCAAACATTACAACATCTGCACCACCACACAGGGACAATTCTACTTAGCCGTGACGCACAACTTCAATACTATCCCGGCGCTCATCAACTACCATCAGCACAATGCCGCAGGTTCACTACATTAAGTTTCTAAATCTACAACTGATATCACACAAGCAAGCCTTTTTTTAAGATCCCATGCCACTACTTGGAAAAATATTCTTTGATTCCTTTTATCACGGTTGCAAGATCATTTTGTTTGGAAATGAGCACGATGCCCTTATTGTAGTTGTGAACATGATGGGTCTATCTTGAGATTGATTATATGTGATGCTGTCATATTGTCTCCGTCACTAGGCATGTTTTGCAGGCTGAAATATATTGTGTCCGACCGGGCACGGCCTCCCTCCACAGCAGGTCTTGGCTATGGTGAGTGGCATTGAGGAAACAGTAAAATGTTGCTTCTTAGCAAAATAGATAGCGTTATAGATAGCTATATATCTAGCTAGCTAGATGACGGACAGAGGACGAGAGAGACAGAAGACCGTAGGACGACTTTGCATGCGACACGAAAATATATAAAAGGAAGTCTAGATGATATATTTTATAATTGAAGTAACAGTAAAACACAACAAAGAAGACACAAATCTGGTTTGTGTTCCACAGGCATGTGGGAGATTGACCCCTCCTGCCTTACTTTCATTCGGGTCCTGGGTACTGGTCAGTTTGGCGTGGTGCAGTACGGAAAATGGAAGGGTCAGTACGATGTGGCCATCAAGATGATTAAAGCCGGGGCCATGTCAGAGGAAGACTTCATAGAGGAAGCCAAAGTCATGATGTAAGCGCAATTACTCAGCCACAAGCCCCCAACCATGCGGGACAGATGAAGTGGTATGCGTTGGATCACAAGCCTCCCCCCCCCCATTTCAAGCTAGGATGCTCCACCACGAGAACCTGGTGCAACTATACGGCGTGTGCACCAAGCAGAGCAGCATCTACATTGTCACAGAGTACCTCTCCAACGGCTGCCTGCTCACCTACCTCAGGGAGGGCCTCAGGCAGCAACCCACCTCCGTGCAGCTCCTGGAGATGTGCAAGGATGTGTCCGAGGGAATGGCTTACCTAGAGTCCAAGCAGTACATTCACAGGGATCTGGTAAGAGGGCGCAGACTAAAGCATCTGACTCGCTTCGGTGGACTCAGTCAAATGTTTATTCATTGTCGCTCCAGGCTGCCAGGAACTGCTTGGTGGATGGGAACGGAACAGTCAAAGTGGCAGACTTTGGCTTGTCAAGGTAGAATCATGCTAATTAAATTCAGGGCGATCAAAGCCGATCAAAGGGCCATAAAGTCAGTCATCTGACCGGCCTTTTTCTTCAGGTACGTTCTAGATGACGAGTACACAAGCTCTGCGGGTTCCAAATTCCCCGTCCGTTGGTCGCCTCCCGAAGTTCTCCTCTATTGCAGATTCAGCAGCAAGTCAGACATTTGGGCTTACGGTGAGTGATTGTATCATCTGAAAATCCACTTTACATCCCCTTTGCTGCTACGTGTTTGGGTTCATAAGTTGAGGTAATGGTGTCAATGTGTTTCCAGGGGTGCTGATGTGGGAGGTGTACACTTTGGGGAGGCTCCCGTACGACCGTTTGAACAACAATGAAATAGTGTCTCAAGTGTCCGGAGGCCTCCGACTGTACCGTCCTCAGATGGCATGCGAGAAGGTCTATAGTATCATGTCGTCGTGCTGGGTCGATGTAAGTACAAATCCCTATCGGAAATGTTGGATTTATAGAAATATGAGAGGCGACTCGTGGGTAGCATGTCTGCCTCACAGTTCAGGGGTTCTGGTTCAAATATTGACTTTGCAAGTTCTCCCCATGCTTTTGTGGTGTTTCTCTGGGTATTGTGGCTTCTTTCCACAATTCCAAATCATGTATGTTAGGTTCAATGAAGACTCAGAAGAATTGTTCGTCTATGTGCCTTGCGATTGGCTGGCAACCAGTCCAAGTAATTCTAATTCTAAATGTTACTTTTAATGTAATGTGAAATCACTGTTTTTTTTTCAATGTAGAATAGATAATGAAAATTACAATTGAAATAAATTAATTACAATTTGAATTCACTCATAAGGTTCTGGTGTTTTGTTCCGTTTAACAATTTATATTTTTTCATTTTGGAACGTATTTGTTTATTTATTCAATGTATACATAATTAAGATAGGAGTTTAACCCAAAAAAATTCTTCCCATTTTAGAGGGCTGACGAGAGACCCACGTTCCAGGAGCTGGTGTTCATTGTCCAGGATTTGCTGTATGAACTCCAGTAGATTACAACAACAGCAGACCAGAATATGAACTTTAAAATGTTCAGGATTTTGTGCTTTTGTCTTAATAAAAATAAATGAATGTTAAAGTGTAACAGTGCTTTCGAATGCATATCTAATTGCGCGAATAAAAACTCTCCAACTTTTTAATAAATAGTGTCTACTTTTACTGTGATTAATTTCTAGTTATTTCTTCTTCTTAATTATTATTATTATTATTATCATGGCAAAATGTGTGCGCGATGAACGATGACGTTTCAAAGACGTCATACGATCGCGCCGTGCAATTGGTTCCACTCCTTCCGGTCCCACAAGCGGCGCCCATACATCCACGTGAAGGTCAGCATTTGTGGCATAAGGCGTACTTCAGTCGTGGATTTATTCAGACTAACGCCGACATTATCCGAGTATGGACGGAAAGGGGGCGAGCGCGGACCCTCAGCTGCAACATTTCATCGAGATTGAATCTCAGAAGCAAAAGTTTCAGCAGCTGGTGCACCAAATGACGGAAGTGTGCTGGGTAAGTGTGGGCTAGTCGCTCGTAATCGGTGGGCTAGTTAACTTGAGTACATTGTTCTGCTCTTGTACAAAATAGAATTAAAGAGTATTGTAGTTCGTAGATGCTAATGGGTAGGTCCAAACGTCGCTCATTTTCCATGTACTGCTAAGACTAACAGTCCAACGGAGACTGAATGTTACCACATTTTTCAACCTTTATACGGGGAATTTAATTAAATTATCAAAACATTCTATCTACGCCGATTAGGCTAAACTAATCGTAGTTTATCTGCTGTGATATGTTCACGCACCTGTGCCAGCGTCGGAATTACGACCACTGTACTTGTTTATGTTTTGCCACCGAGCACTTAAGTGCGTTTAATATCGTCCTATTGAGTGATGCATTTGATGGATGTGGGCGTTTTGGGTGATCTATCAACGTCACAGTTTGTGTTGGCTCCACATCAGGAGAAGTGCATGGACAAACCGGGGCCCAAACTGGATTCCAGGACAGATGTGTGCTTCGTCAACTGTGTGGAGAGATTCATTGACACCAGCCAGTTCATACTCAATAGACTGGAACAGACGCAGAGGAGTCGAGGGTCTTTCTCGGACAGCATGGCGGACTAACGTGTGCGTTAAAGGACATTTGGTAAATCATGCCAACGTTTGGACGAAACATGTAAACAAAAAGTTTTTTTTTGTCAGAAGTGCCTCCCATCCACAGCATGTTTGTTTTCCCCTTTTGACTTGCAACACTGTTCAGTTGCTGGCTGTTTTTCTTCTTTAATCATGTCAACATGGAGATCAGTTCAGTAACTACAGGGATCTCAACTGACATTGCAAGCCAAAAACATTTTAGGAGAAACAAACATGTAGGACATCGTGCCCACAATCCACAAAAACTGCAGGTTGGGTTCGTATTGTGACGACGCACCTTGAGTGAGGGTGTACATGTGCTTAAATTGTTAAATTGGATTGTACATAATAAATAAATAATGTTACCAATTATTCAGTCTGTCATGCATGCTTGCAAAGAAAAGAGAAAAAGTCAACAGGAGGAGAATATTTTTTTCTTTGGTCTCACAGTATGAGGTACAGTTTTAGAATTATTGGAACCATTATTCCAACTTGCCCAGTGTCCACTAATGTGAATGAAGTGCAGTTTTTGGTTTATGACGCAGTCATAAATAAATGGGGGGAAAAAACAATTCACAATCTTGGCAAATCCATGACAAAGCAAAATTTTAGGTTGGATGTAGCCGCATTATTTATCCATACATCCATCCACCAAAATATGAATTCATCATGGGCAACTTTTGGAAGAACTGCAATTTATGCAATTATCTTGCCTGAAGTTAAATAAACCAGTGTTCTGACAGTGTTGGGTTATTTTCTAGTAAATTGTTTTTAGAGTGCAGTGTATATACAACAGAGTGTATTTCTTTTCAAGAGGCTTTCTATTGCCGCGAGGCCCTTTCACCATTGACACTTTCTCCCAAAGGCCGTTTCTCCCCTGCAGGGCTGTCCAGGCTCGGGAGGGCGGAGTAAGGCCGGGGCCCCAAGCGTAAGTCCCGCGGCCCCGTCCTCAAATAGAGGGGTGTGGAGTCCCAACTGAAGGTGATGTCCTTGAAGGCGTGTAGCAGGAAGATGCCCAGTACGATGGTGAGGAAGCCACTGATTGTGCCCGCCACGGCGCCGATGCTCAAGCGTAGCCACTCCTTAAAGAGGATGGCGGAGCAGGCCATGACGGACGTGGTGAAGAACACGTAGTAGATGGGCGTGACGATGGAGGTGTTGAAAATGTCCAGGGCTTTGTTCAGGTAGCTGATCTGGATGCTGACACACAGTGCCAGGCTCACCAGCAAGCACCAGAAGAGGGGATCTTTCAGCACGGCGATCCCGGCCACCAGTTCCTTAATGCCGATGCCCAGCCCCTTGACGCAAGACACGGACAGGGAGCCGATGACGGAGCAGATCATGATGTAGACCAGAACGTTCTTCTGCCCAAAGCGCGGTGCCACGCCGAAGATAAGCACCAGGCTGCTGCCCACAACGCACACAGCAAAAACAATGAAGCCTATTGGGAGCATTCAACAGAAAAATGTTAAGTCATGTTCTGCACAGGTGGCAAAACTACTCACACTCTGTACTTAAGTGAAAGTACATATACTTGAGTCCAAAAACAGTGACGAAAAGACTAGTACATAGTGGAAAGAGCAACTGCTGCAAAAATCTCTACTGAGTTGGCAACAACTTTTTTTATTTTTCCTGTTTTGAGAAAAAAAAAAAAATCCTCATTGCTCGCAAACTAGTTTTCTTCTATTATGACCTTACGTAGTGCTCATGTACTGAGACTGAATTTTTGAACCTCAGAAGCTTGTCATTTTGAGGCTGGCATAAGACAACCAATTGACCACAAATCGATCTTGTCGCCGACAACATCAAACAGAGTTCTTTTATTCGGACCATAGTTACTTCTCCCCGACTAGTAGACAGACGTTGGTTAAGCACACGTCACCTGGCTCTTTCAGCTTTTCCGCCATGGCGCTGAGGGAGGCCACCTCCTCCTCCTGGGGGGCATGCACCACCATGACGGTGGAGCCCAGCACGCACAACAAGCAGCCCATCTTGCCGTGCATGTTCAGACGCTCGTTGAGGAAGTACGATGACAGCACGGCGCTGCAGGCAAACATACCAAACAGTTTTTACAAAAGCTTTCTCTTGAGATGCAAGGGTATTTTAGTGCTACAGTGCACGTGAATGCTAACACAATATTAGAGCTACACTAAGATGCAAAACAATACTCAAAGTTAGAACAGCATGTGGATAATGTAGTTGGAGTAAAGAAGGTGGGAATATAAAACTAGAGTTATGAGATTGAAGTAATAGTAGAATAAAATGCAGGCAGGATAGCAAAAACATTTTCCAAAATTAAAGTTATATGATTAACAGGGTACCAAATATTATATGTCATTTTTCTACTTGACCAACATTTTAGATTTCAGCATTCAACCGACTGGAACCAAATGACGTACCTTACGAGCACACTCAAAGCTCCCAAAGGGGTGACGAGCGTGGCCGGCGCAAACGCATACGCAGCAAAGTTGGCGGCCTCTCCAGCTCCCACTGCAACACAATTAGTTTGCGTCAAGGCCCAAACATGCAACATGCAACAACCCTCCTGCCCACGATGTGCAAAAGTGCTCTTTACAGGGATGTGTGTGCATGCAAGAAGAGGCTCATTTTGGCAAAACAAAGCACCACCAAACTATTATGTTAACTGACTATCCCAGTAACTACAGTGCGTAAGTACAGTTCAGTTGTATTAATTTGTTCAGTATCAATACATACTGTATTTACATTTACTCTGTTCATTTTTGTGGTACTGAAGAAGTATTTTTTGAGGAGGTAATTAATAACACCATTCACTTACTTGAAATAAGCCCTGCCCACCACAGCCACTCTTTCAGGTAAGCATATCCTCCTTGACCTGAAGACAATAAAGATGTGGATTACAATATAGACTTTGAATTCTTTTAAGGTGTGAAGTTTTAAACAACAGTAAAAGTATTACAATAGTCATGTTTCAATAATTACATAAAAATGTTATGAAACGCTGTAGAATTAATATATTGTATTGGAAGGTATTTTAACATTAATAAACAATTTTAGCATTCCAAATAGTCATACTTTTTTCTCTTTTTTTTCCCCCTGGCGTTTGAGTACCTGCTCGCATGGACCCCTTGCTGGCCAATCGCAGCAAGCCTTTCTTCTTCAGGATGAAACTTGCGCCGATAAAAAGACTGGAGGACACGGCCAAAGAGAGGCCTATGTAGAAGTCTACACGACCCGCTTCCATCTGAGACAAGAGTCCGCAACTAAGGCACACATTTTTGACAGAAAAAAAGACACTGCTCCGCCCATTCCCGTTCACATACACACAAGCTTGTTTCCACATCACATGACTCTGCGAGGCGAATGAACTCAACTACTTTTTGGTGTGGTAAGCCAGAGCGGGGAAAACAAACAATTAGGCAAGAAAGTTTCAACAGCCTAAAAGTAGAGACGTTCATAGAGAACAAAAACAATAAGTGCACCTCGTTGGTCAAGTCGACGCCATCAGTCTTCGTCGCCGTTAGGGGGCGGCACATTAGTGTTGGCTCGTGAGTGAACGATTCGTTCAAAGGAACAAATTCTTTTTCAGTGAACGAAAGTGCACGAATCACTTCCTAAAGTGATTCGTTCTTTTTTCAGTTCATATGACTTCAACCAGTAGGTGTCGGTAATGCGCATTGAAGCTGGTGCCACCATATATACGCCTAAATATTGTTATCAATATATCTACTGCAATTTCACATTGGATTGCTGGTTTGAAATTTACTTTTAATATTATTATTATTTTAATAAACATTTATGTTAAAACTTGTCTGGTGCTTTATTCCTTGTTTTTATATTCACCAATTAAAACATAAAAATCAGACATTTGGTCGACTGCTTTATATGACAATATGTGTAGGTACACCTCATGGACACTTCAATAGGTACACTTCACGAGGTAAAAAAAAAAAAGAATCTTGGAAAACTTGTTGGAATGCGGCCCTGAGGACTAGAGCTTGACACCTGTGACCTTTGACCATGATATTTCCCTAATGAAGTGGCCTGTTATTAGGTACCCTTGAAAATGGCGGTGTACCTAATGGAGTGTCCGTGTGATTCCCTCGTTAAGTGCACCTGCGTGAAAAGTTTTAGCTCCTGCAGAACGTGAAATGCCCAAAATCTTTTCACGCAGGTGTGTTTAACGAGGGTAACTTGGAAAACATATTGGAACGCGGCCCCTCGAGGACTGAAGTACACTTGAAGATGGCGGTGTACCTAATGGAGTGTCCGTGTGATTCCCTCATTAAGTGCACTTGCGTGAAAAGTTTTAGCTCCTGCAGAAAATGAAAATGAACAAAATCTTTTCACGCAGGTGCACTTAACGAGGGAATCTTGGAAAACATATTGGAACGCGGCCCTGAGGACTAGAGCTTGACACCTGTGACCTTTGACCATGATATTTCCCTAATAAAGTGGCCTGTTATTAGGTACCCTTGAAAATGGCGGTGTACCTAATGGAGTGTCCGTGTGATTCCCTCGTTAAGTGCACCTGCGTGAAAAGTTTTAGCTCCTGCAGAACGTGAAATGCCCAAAATCTTTTCACGCAGGTGTGTTGAACGAGGGTAACTTAGAAAACATATTGGAACGCGGCCCCTCGAGGACTGAAGTACACTTGAAGATGGCGGTGTACCTAATGGAGTGTCCGTGTGATTCCCTCATTAAGTGCACTTGCGTGAAAAGTTTTAGCTCCTGCAGAACATGAAAATGAACAAAATCTTTTCACGCAGGTGCACTTAACGAGGGAATCTTGGAAAACATATTGGAACGCGGCCCTGAGGACTAGAGCTTGACACCTGTGACCTTTGACCATGATATTTCCCTAATAAAGTGGCCTGTTATTAGGTACCCTTGAAAATGGCGGTGTACCTAATGGAGTGTCCGTGTGATTCCCTCGTTAAGTGCACCTGCGTGAAAAGTTTTAGCTCCTGCAGAACGTGAAATGCCCAAAATCTTTTCACGCAGGTGTGTTTAACGAGGGTAACTTGGAAAACATATTGGAACGCGGCCCCTCGAGGACTGGAGGTCGACACCCTGGTTTAAGTGAAAAGTGCCACACCCGCCCTCACCCCCACTTTCTGATTGGCTGTTTGATCTGTGACGTCACTTGGACACTCCATTAGGTACACCGCCATTTTCAAGTGTTTTGAGTGAACCGATTCTAAAGATTCAGTTCACTCGAGAACTGGAATGCACATCATTAGTACAAAACAGTGCAGACGACCGTTGGTTGTCAGGTCAAAATAGCTGACTGGTTAGTGACATGGGCTCTTGCTCAGTAAAAACGTGGTTCGATCCCAGGTGTGAGAATATACCTAAATGTGCTTTTATTGTGCAATTAACCCTTTATTTATTCTTTTTTTTTTTACCTCGTGTAGTGTACCTATTGAAGTGTCCATGAGGTGTACCTACACATAGTCATATAAAGCAGTTGACCAAATGTCTGATTTTTGTTTTAATTGGTGAATATAAAAACAAGGAATAAAACACCAGACAAGTTTTAACATAAATGTTTATTAAAAATAATAATAATAAAAGTAAATTTCAAACCAGCAATCCAATGTGAAATTGCAGTAGATCTATTGATAACAATATTTAGGCGTATATATGCATATATGTTATTTAAAAACTACTATAAGTGTTATAAAATCAAGATTACCCAAAGAGAAGCATAATCTCCCCGTTGTTGCATAACGGCGCATCCCTTCATGCAATAAAGTTAGCCGTTAGCTTGGAGAAAACGTGCATAAAAGAAGTGGTGTTTCAGTGAGTGGTTCTTTCTTTCCTTGGCAAATCGTAATTCTACATTCTGGCTTACATAGTTCACGCCAGGAGGGAGACGCAACACGTTCACTGACTGATCCGTTGATGCACGGGAAGGAAGGCAGTTGACCCATTGACTCGTTCGCGAACGGGAAAGTCACGATTCGTTCCCTCACTGATCCGTTCTCGCGATGAACTGGAAATGCAAATCACTCACTCACTGACTCGTTCACTCACAGATGCGTTCAGTTGGTGAACGGGAAATGCAATTCACGACTCGTTCGTGAACGGGAAGTTACGTCATTTTCTTCTTCGTTTAGTTTTACGGCGAGGTGGCACCAGCTTCAATGCGCATTGCCGACACCTACTGGTTGAAGATATATGAACTGAAAAAAGAACGAATCACTTTAGGAAGTGATTCGTGCACTCTCGTTCACTGAAAATAATCCGTTCTTTTGAACGAATCACTCACGAGCCAACACTACCGTCATTGTGCCCAACCGCTCGGCCATCGGTGCTTCTATTGAAGTTAAAAAACAAAAACAAAACGGATCGGGGGGGGGGGGGGGGGGGGGGAACGAACGTTTGAACGAATCTTTTGAGTGAACCGATTCTAAAGATTCAGTTCACTTAAAAGAATGGAATGCACATCACCACGGCACATCCAGCGACACCTCACGGACCGTCATGTGACCCGTGACAGACGAGCTACGCAATCATACAAGCCAACGTTGATAGCGTTTGTGGTATTCTACCAATGCAACTCTTAACACAATGATTTGAAACAAGGCCACGCTAAGAAGAAACGTTATTACTTTACGCTGATTCCAAGACCACGAAGCCATAAATATCATAACTCAAGTTTAATGATCTATTAATAGTTGCACATTTATTTTTATTCGTTTAAGAACAAGAACAACAACACTTGTATTACATTAGTCGTCTTTTAAAATTCCGATTCCTACTTGGGCCGTGAACACACCAAGGCTCCCGAGGTGCAATTTGATTGGCTCGTTAGAGGTCATGACGGCACTTGTTCATCGATTTGATTGGAAGACAGTTACACCAAAATACGGAAGAAATTCCACCCTTGAGAACTGTCTTGTCGAGTCTTACATGCTGCAAACGTGGTCACGTATACTGAAATTTGTTGGAATGTACTGCTTTGTAAACACTTAAGCAATTTATTACGTTTTGCATTTAATTGTGATATCCCGGTCATCACGAAGCCTGTCGCGGGTGTGTCTACGTTACCTATGTTTACTATTAGCTAAATGAGCTCTTAGCATTTAGCAAAACATTACGCAGCTGGACTACCATTAAAAAATGAGGACGTCTTTACGCTTCATCACAGGAGGCTACAAAGCGGTTGGCACATGGCAACAAAGCACCTTTTTATCACCTCTTTCGACTCAATTAAGTGTCTCGCGATCAAGCAGTGCTGTGTGCAAAGAGGAAAGAAGCTACTACATAACCGCTCCCATCTTCTATGTCAATGCCTCTCCTCATGTGGGCCACCTGTATTCAGTAATTTTAGCCGACTGCATGCACCGATACAAGCTTCTACGGGGATTCAAGTCAAAATTTGCAACAGGTAATTAATTTACATGCATCCCGTTACTGCTTCTTAAATTCAAAAGTAGCACGTCTTTATGGTGGGTGGTGTCCGTCCGTCTGTCTATTTCAGGCACAGATGAGCACGGTTTAAAAATCCAACAGGCGGCCGATGCAGCAGGACAAGAACCCATGGCCTTCTGCACAGGCGTGTCTCACAAATTCCGGCGGCTCTTCAGCAGGTGTGACGTGACCTTTACGGACTACATCAGGACCACTGAGGAGAGGCACCGGCGGGCCGTAGAGCATTTCTGGTGCACGCTCCGCGACAAAGGGCTCATCTACAAGGGGAGCTATGAGGGCTGGTACTCCACCCCGGATGAGAGCTTCCTTACGCAGACCCAGGTGGCCGACGCTGTTGACGGGACGGGCCAGGCTATCAAGGTGTCGCTGGAGAGTGGTCACAAGGTGCATCCACAAAGATATGTGTACAGTGGAGTTTGCAATTTTAAAGCAAAAATTGTTTTTTTTTGTACATTTGAAAAAATCGCCCATCTCTGGCCCCATCTTGTGCCTCTCATCAACAAGAAACAGTTGTTTTTTAGGTGTGGGTGAGGAAATAGTTGCAGCGTTGTGTTGCATAGAGAGAATGTTTTCATATGGCACAAGAAGGCATGCTTGTTAACTACCATAATGTGTGTCATTTGTTTGTAGTGCTGCTTTATTTTGATGATTGATTAATCTGATGATTATCTGATCAAATACTTAAAAATATTTTTTCCATTTATTCAAAAAGGACATTATTTACACAAATATAAATACACAAACAATAACTTAATACATCAATGATAATTCTACTGTTGAATGCCAATTTAGGTTTAATGACAAATGTTCATAGTTTTAACATCCTTACCTACCTGTTTTATCAGGTGGAGTGGCTAAAAGAGGAGAACTACATGTTCCGTTTGTCAGCATTTCGGACTCAACTGCTGGAATGGCTCCAGAAAACCCCCGGAGCCATCCAGCCTGAGCGTTTCCTCCAGGATGTTATCAAGTGGCTGCAGGACGACCTTCCGGACCTCTCCGTGTCCCGCCAAAGAAGCCGCCTTCAGTGGGGAATCCCCGTGCCAGGGGATCCCGAGCATAGCGTCTATGTATGGTTAGACGCTCTGGTCAACTATCTCACGGTGGCTGGTTACCCCAACGACCACGATCATTGGTGGAGCGTGGCCCACCACATAGTAGGCAAAGACATCCTGAAATTTCACGCCATCTACTGGCCATCTTTCCTCCTTGGAGCGGGACTGGCGCCGCCGCGGTCCATACATGTGCACTCGCACTGGACAGTCAACGGAACCAAGATGTCTAAAAGTTTGGGCAACGTGGTGGATCCCTTTGAGCGCTCGCTGGCCTTCACCACCGATGGTTTGCGGTACTTCCTGCTGCGTCAAGGCGTGCCCGATTCCGACTGCGACTACACAGATCACAAAGTCACCAAGCTGCTCAACGCAGAGCTGGCTGACTCCTTGGGCGGCCTCCTCAACCGCTGCACCGCTCCCGCTCTCAATCCAACACAGACCTACCCGTCGTTCTGCCCTTTTTCTTTCCCCAATGAACGGGACGGTCGGGCGGTGCCAGAAGACTACCACATGCTAGACGCTGTGCAAAAACTTCCAACGGTGGTGGAGCGTCACTACGAAAGCCTGCACATATACAAAGGTTTGGAGGCCATCGCTTCCTGCGTTAGGCAAACCAACGGCTTCGTTCAACGCCACACGCCTTGGAAGCTAAACAGGATGGACGCCGGTGACCGACGTTGGCTGGACACCATCGTCCACGTCTCCCTGGAATGTCTGAGGATTTACGGGACCCTCCTACAGCCCGTCGTACCGCGGGTAGCTGACAAGCTGCTGTCCAGACTTGGCGTGCGAGCCAACGAGAGGAACTTGAATGACCTGGACTTCCTGCCTAGTTACCGTGGCAAAGCCTGTCCTTTCCCAGGTAGAATGCTTGGACCTGATACAGGAGTGTTATTTAATCGACTGGAAAGTCCTACTGGAGATCAGCAAAAAACTAAGAACATTAGAAAGCAGATTATCTCAAGACACTTATAGAGGGGAAAGCTCCTGAGCCACACACATGAAAGTATAAACTAACTAAACCACACATGAACAATCGCAAGGTGACTCATACAAGGGAAAAAGAAAATTCTGGAAGAAGCTTTGAACAGAAACTCAGTGGAGAGGCTGGTAGACTTAAAGGGACAATAAAGCGAGCCACCATTGGTACGTATTTATGTGATAGGACTGTATTAAAAAATGTCTACTAGAATTCCCCCTTGGAAAATAAATCATAAAACTGGTGGCGGTGAACTTACTGACGTCGACTTTTTGGGTGGTGTGCTTGATTGACCGATGTGCCTGTTAGTTTTATGACTATCGATTGCTTATTTTACATCGTTGTTCAATAAATCTTAAGTTAAATGATGTGTACTGGTCTATGCTGTTTTACTCTATGCAACTGTATTGACACCTGCTCAAAAATCTGAATTCTTTTACAGGAACATTTTTGAAAAATAATGCAATCATTACTTTCCCTCGTAACTAATTACATTTATTAAGTAGCAAGTCAATTACTTTTTTGGAAAGTTAACTAACGAGCAACACTCAATTTAAGAGCAAGAAATGAGCAGCCTCTGCAGCTGAAGTGCCCTGTCACGTCTATTTCCTTTGACCAGTCACCAACATACACAAACAGAGAGGATTTATGCAAGCTGAATTGTTCATACGTCATTATATGGTAGTCAATTGAAATTGGTAAGGTTCATTTGACTTACATTTCCCCTTAAGTCCACATGTGGTACCACCTCAGCCGCCTATCCGAAAAGGAGGTGCTTTAAACGGCCACACTCAGCTGAAGGGTCGTCCTCCTCGCTGGAAGTCCAGTGCTGCCTATCTGTCCATAAATGTCCAAAATGTGATTTTGTAGTTTAGTCATAAAGGTATAAGTGTCTAAACAAATAAAAAAAAAATACAAACACAATTTCAGGGAAGTCTTTTTTTGCTTTTGATTTTATCAAAATTTTCCATTTCACATTTCTTTTAACTTAAATACAGAATACAGGTAGCAAACAAGACATTACAAGACAAAAACTTGACATGATTTAATGAGAAATACAGAAAACTGAAAATGTACAAAGAAAAATAAAATACAGGAAAAATGCATTATTGTTGTCCTTTCAGTTTTTTTTTTTTTTTTTTTACATGGCCTTTTCCATTTGTATCTTGGTCTCCATATTCCGACAGTGACAAAAGTGATGTAAAGACACTTTTCTGCCATTACCCTCGGACCTCCCACCAGATTTGTGCCTCTACATAAACCATTCACAGCTATGCGCTTTCATGGTCAGTAATATGAATTGGTGCTCTGTCCTGGCTGTGTATCTATTTATAGAAGGAAAAAAAAAGAAGAAGAAAGTTATACAGAATAAGTTTGAGAAGATGAGGCAACAAGCGAAAGGGACTGGAACTTACTTGAGAGTTGTTGTTGCAGTTGTCTGACCAGAGCGGCTGTCTGTTGCTGTTGCTGTGTCTGCTGCATGCCCTGACGCGGGAACTAAAACATGAATACGCATGATATGATACTGTTGTGTAAGAGCACCGGGTACAGCTTTAAATTCCAATATCCTGTAAAACTTTGAATGTGTTTCTTCAATAGGATAGACTACAGATAAATAAAACCACACAAACAAGCAAACACATACTAAACGGAATTTCGGTTTCTTTGTGTGTCTTGACATATGAAGGGATTGACAATAAAGCTGACTTTGACTTTTGACTTTGACTTTGATACTGTATACACAGAGTGTAGTAAAAACAGATTTGATTGAAATTGAGTTTTGATTAACCAAATCCAATCGCTGCATTTCAAAATGTAAAGTCCTTAAATCGTACGGTATCCCATGTCGAGATATGTATCGAACTGTCTTTTGAAAAAAATCACAGCAGATGTAATTCTATTAAAAAAGAAATTTAGAGTTTTTTATTTTTTATTTTCTAAATTGTGATACTTGGGCTTGCAAGTACTTTTAAATGTTAGATACGCATTTGTTTTTAGTTTAGTTTAGTTTATTGTTTAGCACATATTATTATAACAAATAACAGTGCAGGGAGGGAGACGAAGCCTAGGGCTTGTAAGGAGCTCCACTCCTGTATAAGGAGTCCTGTAATAGAGGAGTTTTAAGGTCCTCTATTAAACACCAACCCACACACAAACACATACACACTGTGTCGAGTCTTACTGTGCTGGGTCGTACCATGGGTTGCTGTGGAGGCAGTGGTTGCATGCCCAGACCCTGGTTCTGTTGCTGCCCTGGTGGAGGCACGCCTGACACCTGCTGCTGCTGCTGCTGCTGCTGTTGCTGCTGCTGTTGTTGTTGTTGCTGTGGCTGCTGCTGAGGAACCTGCTGTTGAGGAGGGACTTGCTGTTGAGGAGGGACCTGCTGGGACTGGACTTGTTGCTGTTGCTGCTGTTGCTGCTGCTGCTGCTGCTGCTGCTGTTGTTGTTGTTGATGATGAACTTGTTGAGCCTGCTGCTGCTGTTTGGACATATTTACACACGCTCTTATTACTTCTGCTCTATTGTGTTAAATTTGTTTTTTTTTTTTTAGAAAAATGTGTGGCATTCACTCAGTCAGCCTATTCTTAACAGTTTTCTGCATTTCTCCATAATATATCTCGAGTTGAACTTGACATAATGACAATAATAATAAAAAAAAAAGGCTTTGGGTTTTTTTCCCAATCCAACTCAAAGTATTGTGAATCGGGTTCCTACTACTTAAGTCAAGTTAAAGTCAAGACTTTTAAATTCCATTTGAAAAATTTGAGACCAACTTCACAATGGTCTCAATGTTGTCCAAAGTTGACTGACTTTATCAAAATTACTTAATGTGCATCTGCTCTCACGTGAACATTTCGTTAGGACTTTTGAAAGACTGATGGAAAACATCTTAATGCCATTTAAGACCTTTTTGCAGATTTTAAGACTTTTTAATAATCCCCAGAACCCTGTGTGTAAAAGTTATTGTGAGCTACATACTCTGAGTGCTTGCTGTCTGAGGTACTGCTGCTGTTGTTGTTGTTGTGCTGCTGCCTGTTGCTGTTGTTGCTGCTGCTGCTGTTGCTGCTGCTGCTGTTGTTGTTGCTGTTGTTGTTGCTGTTGCTGCTGCTGCTGTTCTGTCAGAATCTGATTGGGCCTCATGCCCGGAGGGCCACCCTGGCCTCCCATGTGACTGAGACCGTGCATGATGGGATTCTGTTGGATGGGCTGGTGGGCAAACCTGCTTGGCGGCACATTGATAAAATAAAGCGTGTATTCATCATGGCAGGCCACATAATAAACCGCACGACAAACTGACCTCTGTGCGTTCTGCATGTTGTGTGCGTATCCCGGTGCCTGCTGGTGAACGTAACCACTGGGCCTTTGCTGCATTTGCCTTAGAGGATCCACCACGGCTGGGTTGGCTCCTGGATGGGCGCCCTGGAAGTTCTGGTTCCCGAAAGAGGAGGGAACTATGGCACCACCTTGGGACGGGTGTGGCTGCATCCCCATGTGTGAGCCGTATGACGTGTAGCCCTGAGATAAGTTCTGGATAAACAACAGGAGACGGTGGATGAGACGGTAAATGTGACCGTGACCAGTGTGGAACATTTTCTAAAATACAGTACTATAGTTCTGAAAGTAGTTGCCAAGGGTGTATATTTATTCAACTACTGAAAGAGGGAGGCTTATATCTTGACAAATATATTTTTGTAGTCATATCAAATCTTAGATCCCCCACCTTTAGAAAATACAGGCCCTGCTGCAAATAGCAAAATGTATGAGCAATTGGCTCTATTAATAGTTTATTTAATGCATAAATATCCCAGAAATGATTATCCCGAGACATCTTATTAACGTTGAAACTCATTTTATAGCATTACAATTTAAAGTTTTGCAACAAAAAAAACAACAACACCCCTTCTGGCAAAAACATTCCCTTAACAAACCAGGCCCAACTTGGCTCCTCTGCGATGCACAAAGTTTGACATAAGACTTATTTTAAAAGGCTGTTCACATGATTTGGTTCTGCTATTCTGGTTGGCAGGAGTTAACGCCGCACATGAATGATAGCATTTAGAGATGGGGAAAAAAAAAAAAAATGAGGCGTTTACTTGAGGGGGGATTTAATTTGTCTTAAGTGGATGGAACTTAACTGGGCCACAGCATTTATTAGAGGGCCAGCCACTAGTTTTGGTAACGCAATGGTGTATGCAATTCATTTGTGTGTTTTACAGTCGTAGCTGGCTAACACAATTAGAAGATAAGATATAGGAAGTCAACTTACTTGAGATGGCTGCATTGAAGAGTAAGGTTGGTTGGGTGCCATTTGTCTGATCTGCTGCCCTATCATGCTGTGATTCTGAAACAACAAAT
Source organism: Syngnathus acus (assembly GCF_901709675.1). Lineage (NCBI taxonomy): Eukaryota > Metazoa > Chordata > Actinopteri > Syngnathiformes > Syngnathidae > Syngnathus > Syngnathus acus. The sequence goes on along the minus strand of NC_051095.1, from coordinate 13,950,384 downwards.
ACAGAGTCAGTGTATAAGAAATGATCCTTGAGGTTTACAATTGAAGTCCTCAAACACCGGAGTGGTGATTTTATTCTGCAGTGAAAAAGCCACGTAGACTTTTTCAATTGCATTTTAATGACTTAGACCAATCACACACACTTTATATGCTATCTATTCTTGTCAAGCAGTTCTGCACTAGGACAGACGCAGTTGATTATTATTGATCTCTTCGCCAGTGTATAAAGACCATTGAAGGGCTGATGTGAGCAACTAGGAGTCTTTGCTACTTCTACTTGATCTTAACTAGAGCATTGAATGAACTCTACCTGGTGAGGAGCAGTTTGACCTGTCAGTGGAGCCTGACTCACCAGTCTGACCTGCAGCTGGTGACGCAGCATCTGGTTCTGCTGCATGTTAGGCTGAGGCTTGTAGACCATTTGGTAAGGTTTCTCCATACCCATCATTCCTGGCATGTTGCCCTGCATTGTGGGCATCATGCCCGGGTAGCTGGGCCGCGTGGTCATCATTTTGTTCATTTGTGGGTTGCGAGCAGGTCTGTAAGGAGGATCTAAACCAGGTCCCCCTGCGGGAGGAGAACCCACTTGAGAGTGCGAAACAGGACGATGGAGCAAGCGTGACGTAAAGGTAGACACATTGAATATTCCTCCACATATTAAAGCTATTCCCAAGTGTCTTCATAAAAGTCTTATGCCATATTGAAGTGATTGAGAATACAGCATATTTATCACTAGGGCTGGGTATTGCCAACAACATCACGATACAATGCGTATCACGATACGGAGGTCAAAATACGCTGCGCGTCACATGTATCGTGATACACGGGCCTGATATCGTACATTACTGAACATACATTTAAAAAACAAAACAAAAAAAAAAAAAACGATATTTTCATCATGCTGAATGACATTTTTGTTTACTTCTCCTGTTAGCAGCGCTTAGTGCCGTGCCTGGTCAAAATGTATGCGTACTGCACAGCAAGGAGCAGCATTCAGAGAGGCGCCAGGAAAGACTACCAAAACTACCAAGTCAGCATGACAGACAGATCATGCATCATCTCACCCGCAAGGCGACCAAGATTGTGAGTGATGTGAGTCACCCCGCTCACTCTTTGTTTGAACTTCTGCCCTCTGGGAGGCGGTACAGGAGCCTGCGCTCCCGCACCACCAGACTTTCCAACAGCTTCGTACTCCAGGCTGTTAGGATCCTGAACTCGCTCCCCCTTTCAGCGTAGCGTCCTGTTCTTGCTGTATGCTCACTGGCTCGGTTTTGCCCCTCATATTCAATGGGTTATTGGTCTGTTTTTATTCATCGCTCATTTTATTTTATTTTATTTATTATTTATTATTTATGGTTTGTGCCTTCTTGTTTTTGTTTTGTGTCGCCTACTTGTATGTCTCGTCACCGTGGGATGGAGGAAACGGAATTTCGGTTTCTTTGTGTGTCTTGACATATGAAGGGATTGACAATAAAGCTGACTTTGACTTTGACTTTGATAAGCGGAGACTCTGAAAGAACTTTGAGCGCAATGACACAACAGGAAGTTACTGAATATTAGTTAAGAACTTATTTTTCTTCCATTTTGGGTGGTGAGTGATGAAGAGGACTCTCAATTGTTCAGCTGCTGTAATAGCGCTTTTCGCTGAGAATAAAGAATATATTTGAGTGATTGGAACCAATGAGAGGATATTAGGTGTGCCATAATTTTTAAGTCTTTTTCTTATTCATAATTCACCTTTAAGTAGAAGAATGCCAGAGACTTTTTTGAAGACATCTAGGAACAGTTTTAAAAAGTGAGCCGTAATATGTCTCTTTTAAATATGCTGGTATTAAGTACTGACCGGGAGGTAAAGGCTGGTTCTGTGTGTACATGCCCATGCTCTGCTGGCCATAGGGCAACCTGCTGTAAGGATTCTGCATGAGCTCTGGTGGCATGTTTGTTCCGTAGCTCACACCAGGCGTACGGTTCACGTAATCCTTTAGAAAGTAAGAGTGAACAAGATCAGTAGTCAAATAAATACCTAGTATAACTTATTTTCTAACACTATTGAAACAAAGCACAAGAAGATTTCCAAACCTCCGTCTTTGCCGACGGAGTCTTTTTTTTCTTGTTTGACTTTTTCTTGTTGGAATCAGAGGGCACGGAGGGCACGCTCTTCTCCGGCTTCACGGCCTCCAGCATCTTCTTCTCGGGCTCCTGCGAGATGGGTGTCAGCGGCTCCTCTTCTTCGGGCGGCAGTGGGAGCGGCTCCAGGTAGTAGCTGCGCGGTTTGGGCTTCAAGTGCGTATGGTAGAGTAGGAAGCGTTGCTGCTCCTCAAATTTGGTCACCTTGCGGTCCATGCGCACCGTACCAAACCAGCCCCATGAAAGAGGGGCTGAGTGTTTGAGGCCCTCAAAGACGTCCCAAGGGGAGATCTTCTGCTTGGTCGACACTTGAAGCCCCTGATGGAAATTATACATTTAGTCAGCATTGGGGTTGTTAAGTGGAATTGTGTATGTAAAATAGTTTGTTAAAATTGAAATAATTCACTCTAATTTGCAGATGAATTATTTATAATCAGTTCAATAATGGCAAAATAAGTATTTGATAATATTTAAAATAACGTACGTATGTAGAATAATATAACTATATTCAAAACTGTCAATGGATTACTGAATTGAAAAAATCCACATGTATATGTAAACCTGAAGATTTTTTATTTCATTACTTACAATAACTTGATCAACAAATGACTAAAAAAAAAAGCTAAATTAATGCTACAGATATTACAGGACTCTTGATAACAAACACTCTGTGGGCTGTATACTATGTAGCCAGGTGGTCATAGTTTGCTCTTCCCTGATTTAAAACAACAGCTTGGTGATTGATACCTGTCACTCTACAACAGCTTACCTCTTTCTCAAAACCAGCTATCTTGTTCCCCTTGGTGTCGATCAGTGAACCCTGAGGTTCACACGTGATGACATCACGGGTTTGCTTAGGTAGTGGCAGCAGCTGGCGAACCTTCTCCAAGCTCTCCGACTGCCGATCCCCAAGCTCCTTCTGCAGACGCATGAATATTTGTAGAAATATGTTAATCTTGAGTGGTGAAGACACCTTTGAACATTGAAGAACTGACACTGAGCTTTTGCAGACATGGCAAATATTGCAGCACTTACAGGAATAAAAAAACTACACAATGCACAACAAGCTCAATATATCACACCAGGCATCGTCCTATTGATATATTTTTGTGCATGTACCATAGAGGTTGTTCAATTCATAAATTCGTTTACAATTATAGTTAACTGTTTTCATGCCAAATGGCATAAGCTAAAGCTGTTAAACCAGTGACCAGTTTTAAAGTGATTCTTTATGTTAAATCACACAAGAAGCTGGTTCATTGCTTATGATTTTGAGTAAAACATTTCAAAGGATCCTCTTAACTAGTAGTGTGATCAACATTTTAACCAACTACACATTAAGATGTGATATGAATTAAAATAATTTTGGACATGCTGAAAAAATGTAAAACGAGAAGAAATAATGATTTTTTTAAAATTAAAATAAACTTGTGACTTAAATTTGGCATTATTTGTTGTACTACTTTTATACTTATATGACTTTTGGCACTTTTCTGCCATTCCAGGCCAACTAAAAATTCTGTAAATCCAAATTTGAATATTCATAAAAGTCAGAAAAGTGTAGCCTCAGAAATATATAATGCCACCTTTGATGCAGTCATTGTTATGGTTACACTGACTAGTGGGTGAAGTGGAATTTGTATGGCTATTGGCTTCCAATTTAAAACAGATCATATTAACAGTTTCATCTTTCTGTTCCTAGCAAGATAACCCTATAAGTATCATCAGAGCTCGCGACAGATGTTTCCGCCTTAAGTTTCAGGAATTTTAGTGCTTTACTGTTTAACTAAATTATTCTAGGCTAGCATCGCATACACCACTTCGGAGGTTCCTGGATAGATCATAAATATGCTGTACAAATACTAATAGTAATACAAATTACTCCAGGAACTAATATGTGACTATTGTTCCAGCTAGAGCGAGAAAGAATTCAAATTCAAATCAAAGCAATCTTTATTTGCCAAGTTTGAGCATACCAAACAAGGAATTTGAAAGTATTGTTCTTACCCTGAGCTTCTTGACTAGATTCATGTAGGCCCGCTTATTCTCCTCCATGCTGCCCTGAGAGATGCTGGACATGTCTGCGGCCAACGTGCCATTAATGAGTACGCTCAGCATGTCCAGCACGGTTGTGAAGAGCTCACTGTTGGACAGAATTAGAAACTTTTGAGACCATGTTACATATCCACACATGATTGACGGTGGTGAAAAAGTGGCTTGGCTCACTTATTGGACTGCATGTCAACCGTTCCGCTGCTGATGATGTCGAGTAGGAGGACGGCCCACTCAGTGGTCTGCTGGGTGCTGCGTTGGACCGTGTCGAACATGCCGCCCACCTTGTTAGTGGCGGGCAAATGTACAGTTAACGTTCGTGTACGATTTATGAAATGGCAGCAACAACTGACTCTGCTCTAGCCATATTTTTCCACAGACGGATGGATTTGTTTTTACTGACAGTCATTTAATGAAAAATAAATCAAGCTACAAAGTGCAAATCCAGTATGCTATATACGTAGACATTTTAAACATGGAATCAATTAATTAAACATGAAATTGTGTATCTATAAAGACGCCCAATTTGATTTTTAATCCAGATTTTTTTTTTTTTTTTTTAAAGTTTCCTTACAAGATTGAGCCGCAGTTTCAGGGCCTCGTGCATCATTTGCTTCGCCTTGCAGTCGTCCTGATATTGGTCCTCTCTCCAGTTAGTGACAATCTGCTGAACTTGGCTGTAGAGGGAGGTAAGAAGACCCTCCCGCTGTTCATCCTGACCCTTCAGGCAGGTCAACACCAAAGACAGGAATGGCTGCTGGCTTAGCAGGGACATACTGAGAAATGGAGGGGGGATTGACAAGCATCATAAAGGGATCCAGTGATGAAAAATAATTGTCAGTTACCTTTTCTGCTTCTGGCGATCCCTCTCCTTCCGTGAGGACGAACCAAGGTGCTGTCCTTTCTCCAGCTCCTCTCCGGCTGCCTTCAGAACATGTCCCTGAACTGAAGTGGGAAGCTTGGCTATCAACGGAGCCACCAGCCACACACCTGACCGTTCTGACGAACTGCAACACACGGCACAAAATAATGTCATCTCTAAGGAAGAGGGAAAAAAAAAAATAATTCTAATTTCTTTATTTTAAGGCCTTATCGCCCAGACTTTTCAATACGCTCACCTTAAAATAGGTTTTATCTTGCTGGTGGTGCTGCTGCTGTTGGACGCAGAGCCACTTTGGAGCACTGCGCCGTTCCCTGAGGGGTTATTGGAGTTCATCTCAGCTGATTTTTGAAACACCTCGATTGTGGCCTTGGCTATGTTCTCTAAAAGAGAATAGAGCTCCTGCAAGAGGGAAATTACAACAATGTGTTTTAAATGGTGGTCATGGATGCTACTAGCTTGTAATGGTCCAGTGACTTGCATTGTTTGTGCTCTGTTTGATCATCAGCTGAAGTTCCAGAGACGACTGTCTCATTGTCCACTGGTCCATATTCTATAAGAACAGAGTTTATTTCATCTTTCATTCTGTTAATTTGTGGAGATTAAGACATGGCACCGCCAGAAGAGGGCCGACTTCAAATTGCACCTATTTATAAAATAAAATGCATGTTCACTCAAATTTTAATAAAAGAACATCAGAAAGTAACCTTCCAGCACAAGCAAAAAAAGATGGTCAACCTGTAAGATTCGTTTGATGCGCTGCCTCTGCGGGTTGTCACCGTCATCACTGTCCAACTGCCGGTGAGGGTAGCAAATGAGCTGCAGCAGCCGTTGGGCCTGAATGTTGACCAGCACCGGATCCTGAAGGGCACTGCTGTCCTCAGACAGAGACTTCAGACAGCGCTCCCCTACCCACTCCTGTAGAGAGGAAAAACGAGAGGTCAGCACAGAACAATGACAGTGTAAGTTCCTTGTGTCACATTTTGCAAGTAATATTCCATACAATTGTTTATCGCTTAGGTTTGGATTTTGCTTCACTTCCTCCACAATGCTTAAATTAATTAATGAAGGGGGAAAAAACTGTTTTTGCGTTCGGCCTGATACGCTCACCTGCTGGCAGATGGTCTTCAGAACATACTTTGCATACACGTCCAAGCTGGCTGTTTCAATGGAGACATTTCGGCCCTCTGACAGGTCATCAAGGCCAGCCGAGTGAGACAGTCCAGAGCCCCTTAACTCAGCATCACCTGCAACGACAACAAGACTGGTGTTAAATGTCAACTTGTGGCCGCTGTTCTGGTAACCTACCACGCAAACGCTTCCTTACCTAACATGAAGACAGCTTTGAGAACAGCAAAAACAGCTCCCACAACTATGCTGTTCTGTGACGCCGCCAGGAGATGGCGGTCACATGATGACCGGATACCCACAGAAGACTTATCTGCAAGTTGTTGCAAAATCTTTTTTCCCTTCTTTTTGAAACATAACAAACATAAGTATATAATCTATTTTTATTACCTGACTTAATGCCATCCTGGGGCACAGGGTTGCGCTGCGGCGTCTTGAAAAGGTGCAATAAGATTCTGCAGGTGAGCCTTGCTCCAGGCTCCGAGTCTTGCTCACTGCATGCTAAAAGGATGAGGTTGTTCAAAACACGACACAATGAACTACTGCAAAATCTATCTGAATTCAAAAATATGTCCCTCTTAGATTGTTTACCAGGAGTGGTGGGGGAAAAAAAGATAACATGAGTACAAAGTGGGAACACTTAGCGTGTGTAGTAGGTTTGCTTAATTAACCAAATTTTAATCATGATCCCGATTTTGGCTCCAGACGATCGCAAAATTCATATAATCGAGGAAAAATGATTCTTTGGTGTTTCTGTTCTGAGACGTGCATGCGCAACTCAACCACTACGCGTATGCCGAGAGTGGAGCTCCGGGCCATATTTAACAGGCAGTGTTGTACCTCAACGCATTCAATGAACGAAAGTTCATGAACTCGTTCATATTTTGGATGAATGTGAACTGAACTGAGCTTTGTGAGCATTTTCGTAAACGCACTCATTTTGGGGCCAATGAGTGATTTTGAACGGCGGTTTACTGTCGTTTAATGAAACCAGGTTTCCTGTTCTTAGACTTGAAAATAAAACTCCGCTAAATACACTGTAAACAAGGTGGGGCGGGGAGGATTTGGCAACCACGAACAGTCGCACGGAAGAAGTCTGGGAAGGGGGGTGGGTCAGTTTATCTTAAATATTACGCAGACTACATTATAACTAATTGAGTCTGGGGCACTATTAGCGGGACAGCCACTATTTGAGGAAATATGCAAATATAGATTCTTACCTGCATTGAGGAGTGATGGAATGGCCACACAGCGCACCAGGTCCTCCAGAAGGAGACACTGTCTTGCGATGAGAATGGCCACAAAGGTTGCCAGGGAATCGTGGAAAGACAAATCGCTAACCTGAGGGACATAAGAGCAAAAAAAAAAAAAAAAAAAAGGCCTGTTAAGAGTCACAATTAAGTAAGAGCAAGTCAAGGGAATATGAACTTAAGAAATCAAAAGAGGAGCTCAATTTTGGACACAGTGGAACTCATCCATTTTCTAGAGCTCGTGTGTTAGGGTCACACGTGTGCAGGCACTTATCCCCGCTGACTTTGAGAGACAGGTGAGGAACACCCTGGACTGGTCGTCAGCCAATTGCAGGGAACATAAAGAAAAACAAGCAATCACTCTCACATTCTTTCTTACTGACAATTTACAGCGGACCTTTCAATGTCACATTCAAAACTATACAACTTAGAACTGAACCCTTGCAATTCAACCGTTAAAAGGGAACCAATTGTGTTTTGAGTTGGAGACGGTGTTGAAAGTTAGAAACAGCATTTAGTTAGGTAAACACAAACGTACGTCGACGTTGCACAGCAAGTCGTTGAAGCCGCAGTTGCCGTTGTTAGAGGAGCAGCAGAGCGCCTTGAGGATGCCGAGCCACTCGGCACTCAGGGAGCGACAATATGCCGTCAGCTCGGCACACAGGATCCCAATATCGTTCACCCTTGGAAGAGAAACATCACTCTTATCTCAACCACTGTGGGACAAGTTATAAGTTGGGTTATGTATCTCAATATACATGTAGTACCTCTCGGGGTCCCGGTGGTCCACACACACGTCCATAAGCACATTGCACACAAAGCTGTAGCGATTGGCCGGGCTGTCGTTGAGGATCTTGCCCACCATGGAGTGGTTGAAGTTGTGCGCCGAAGGGTTGGCGATGGCCTCCATCATGAACACGGGGTCCCACAGCATGTTGGAGTCCGAGGGGTCGATGTTGCAATAGATGGAATTCTTCACCTTTGAGCAGAACTCACTAAAAAGGAAGAAAATGCATGAATGTTTATTTTAAATCTTAATATTTTACACACTTTTAAGTACTTCATAAGCAGTTCACATTCATCCAAAATATGAACGAGTTTATGAACTTTCGTTCATTGAATGCGTTGAGGTACAACACTGCCTGTTAAATATGGCCCGGAGCTCCACTCTCGGCATACGCGTAGTGGTTGAGTTGCGCATAAGCATAGATTTTTCTCATGAATTGTAAACTAATTCAGTACCTGAAGATCTCGCCAAATTTGTTCTTGAGGTGACTGCAGGAGGTGTAGAGATCATACAAATAGGCCAAGATGCAGCGCTCGGCGGAACAACAGTCTGCTGGGTTCACACCAGACTTCACCACAATGCGTAGCCTAGGGCACCATTTGACAAAAAGAAACAATGTCAGTTTAGCAGGGTTTTTGGATTCATATTTTAGTCGTCGTCATCCCAATTCAGCACTTGTGTAAGACATTGCTAAGGCATCAAGAAAACTATTTAACCTTACCTTGTAAGTATTTTCAGTGACAAATCTCTGCAATAATAAAATCCTAAGCCAAATGCTTAAAAAATGTTATTAGTGTGAAATTTGGCTCTGTTTAGTTTAACTCAAAGCTATTACTCTGACACAGGTTACTTGTACCATCTGACGACTAGTGGAAAAGCATTTAATTGTTCTGTCTGTTGCTTATTTGCTGATGATGGTCAAAAGTTCATGAGCGACGTACCCGTCAAAAACCTGTGCCGTCTGCTCGGGGTTGAGAATGAGGCAGGAGTGGTACCTCCTCAGAACAGCGACAATGCAAAGACACAGGCTGGTGGTGTAGCTGCCCACCAGGCTGGACGATTTGAGCAGCAGCTCGGCTTCCACCAGGCTCAGCTCGTTCAGAAGCTACAAAAACAAACCGTTCGTTGACGAAGCCACGACAGCGACCACTTAAAAATTTGACAAGTGCAGTTACTTGAATAGCAAAGTCGATGAGGCCACTTATGTTGAGGGAGTACTCCATGAGGTCGAAGATGAACTGAATGTGCTGCACGAGAGGCAAGTGATAAGACATTCCTAAGGCAAAGCTGGTGATCTGTTCCAGCACATTTCGGGACACCTGCACCAGGGAAAGGGGTAAAACACACACATAACAGTGGTCACAGTTGGTGATATCCATCCTTGACTCAGACAAAAGTGAAACCTCTTCAGTTCACACTGAAATGTCACAGTAAAGAAACATTGTGAAAATTAGTAGAAGAAACCTAACCTGCGAGGTGACCTGGTGCTGGTCAAAGTGGGAGAGGTGCTGGAACTTGGAAAATATATCTTCTGCGGTGGGAAAGGCCTCTGGCTTACTCCTTTTTCGTTTTTGTCCCTCCTCACCCCCTGTACAAAACAAAAGGTGATGAAACAATCGATGTCTGACAGGGTGAAATTCAGCTAAACCCAACAATAGATTCCAAACGTGACATGCACTTATTTTTCAAGTCATGCCAAGAATATCTTGTTATGAATATTCAAAATATATTCATGATTTATCAAGACTAAAAAGATACTAAAATCTAAGACGGATATGGTATACTAATTGGATGTAATGTAAAACCTAGTGATGCAATTGCATTCACAGATCATGAGGACGAGTTTGACTGCAGGCATCAACACCCGGGACTAAAAAGTGCAAAATATAGTGAAAAACAAATGACTCATCACTGAACTAGAGAGCAAAATACCTGTTTCTGCAGTGCTTTTGCGGTTGAGCACCTTCAAGATATCTTTGGTTATCTTCTTGATGGTGTGTCGGGCCTCGTCCCGCAGTTTGCCCACGCCGTAGAGGACCACGAGCCGCTGGTTGCACTCGTGGCTGGCATTCTCCTCCTGTGATGAGGCAGGTTTGGTGACGTGTGAGAAGGCAGCAAATAAACCACCGGCGAAGAGATGGCCCGGATAACCGGAGTCGCGGCACAACAGAAAGCAAATTAAATCACTTTTTTTCGGATCTAATTCCAACTAAACAGGAATTTTGTTCTCATTGCAATCTGAGACATTTGTTTCCTCACCTGAGGAATGGGAAAGTGGGTGGCGTACTGAATGTGCCGGGGCTGGTCGTATAGCTGGGGGAAGGCAGGGTCCATGCACTTGTCCTTACAGGTGTTTTTGCCATCATGCTCAGGTGCCGATTTCTCTGGGGAGGGGCTGCCCTTGGACTCGCAGTGCATCGGAGGAGAGAACATCTGCAAGGCGAATTGTGGTGAAATGTGACACACAAGATATCCTTTGATCTGGGATGAGCAATATGGCCTTAAAATAAAATGTATTTTTTTGTAAAAAAAATTAAAGAAATTAATGTTTCCCATTACTGATAAAAAAAGAATAAGCCAGAATTATCCAGAGCAAGATTTGCTCTTTTGTCCTCCTCCTGCTTTACTTCATCTGATAACAAACATGCTTTATTTTCTGCACGGCTGTGTCACGTCTTTGCTCTCGCCCTGCTGGCCAGCTGACGCGCCCTCCGCACTAGACCTCGGGGGGCGGGCGTTGCCAATACGGAACTGTGCGTGCCAATCGCCGCTGATCGTCACTACCCGTCCTATGTCCCCTGCTGATGAGGGCATTTATATAGATGCTGTTTGCCGCCAAGTCCTCGCCGTTTCGTCTGCTTTGATACTCGCACGCCTGCCACCTGATTCCGGTATGCCTGGCTTCTTGTCTGCTTTGACACACGAACACCTACCACATGATTCCCGTTTGCCTGATCCGCTGTGTAATGATGCCACCAAGACGCACAACGCGAGCTCACTGACTGGCTCATCAGTCGCCTCATGCACCTACCTGCTCTGCTTGCATCCCAGCCTCCCTTTTCCTTTTTTCGCATTCCCTAAAGAAACAGTCCGTGTTGCACATGGTTGTCCTGTCTCGTTCATGACAGGCTGGCTGCCGCGCTTCCTGCGCTTGTCCGCAGTGACGCACAATGCTCAGAGGCACGCACCTTGCTATCAGCGTGTATTTAAATGCCGTTGTCCCGTCACTCATAAACCTGCAAATTAGCGCCTTCGCGAAAGGTGAAGCGCGAAGTAGCGAGGGATCACTGTATACATTGGCACATCTCAGTGGCCTAGTGGTAGAGTGTCCGCCCTGAGACTGGAAGGTTGTGGGTTCAAACCCCGGCCGGGTCATACCAAAGACTATAAAAATGGGACCCATTGCCTCCCTGCTTGGCACTCAGCATTAAGGGTTGGAATTGGGGGGTTAGATCACCAACTGATTCCCGAGCGCGGCACCGCTGCTGCTCACTGCTCCCCTCTCCCCCAGGGGATGGATTAAAATCACATGGGGATGGGTTAAATGCAGAGGACAAATTTCACCACACCCAGGTGTGTGTGTGACGATCATTGGGACTTTAATCTTTAATCTTAATCTTGGGCAGTTGTCAGCACGATAGACTAACCACCTTTTAAAAAAATAAAGGTGCTCGAGGAGTTGAGAAACTTACTGCATTACTAATTTGACAACAGTGACTGTACTTTTGTAAACTAGCTCAACTGCAGCCGTGTGGCAGTCTTGTGCTTAGAGCTACTCAAGCAGAAGAAAAAAGCGCTGTCAAATTCAAATAGGCTTCCCAGCCTTTCCCTTGGTATTATTCATAACCGGCATACCTCGTCAAAATTGGCACTCGAGTTGTGGTCGATTTCCATCGACTCCGACAGGGCGGTGTCCTCCATCTTAATGCTGCCGCCCGCGTCCTGCTCCTTGCGATCAGACTCATCTGAGGGCTCGTCACTTGGAGAGCGAGGGCGTGGTAAGTGGCCATCGGAGGATAGGTCGCCACGGGAGATGAGTGTGCACATGTAGATGTTGTGCGAGAAGACGTCGTGGCGGATGAGCTCGCAGAAGAGCAGCACTAGGTTGGAGAACTCTACTCGCTCATTCTCGTTGCCGGGTTCCGCTAAAGAAAGGACAAAAATTGGTTATGAATAATTTAATACAAGTCTCATGCTTGTTTCAAATCCTCTTTAATATATGTACTCTGGGTGATATAATAAGAGGCAGAGACTCACTGAGTGTGGGGGCTTGAGTATCCAGGAACTGAAGCAGAACATCCTGAAAGACTGGAAGCGTGGCGGCGGAAAGGGAACCCGACGACACCGAGCCCTTCTCATCCACCACCTCAGACTCGCCGCATCGCTGACTCATACATGGGCAGAATAGAAGCCTTTGAGTGCTAGTTTCACAATTTCTATGTATACTAGTCTTCTCTGATGGAAACTGGAATTATCACTTCTCTCCATATCTCATCTGATTAAGAGGAAAAGTTAAACTGCACCGTGTTCTGGGTGCCTGTCAATCACAAGTACAACACAACAGCGCAAAATAAAACTATGAAGTATATAGAAAAAATAAAGTATACAAAAAATGATAGATGTTAAACTATATATATACACAATGTAAACAAGTTTGCAAAGCTGTTTTTAAGTCAGCAACATTTTACGTAGCGAATAAAACGGTGGTCGCAAACGGGTCAATCCTGCAAAGAGGACGGGGAGGAGGCGGGGTACTCACCTCCGCTTCTATTTCAGCCTGTCGTTTCTCAAGCAGCTTGGCCACCACCATAGCTCTGTGTCTACCTGACCGCTTACAGCAAACGGCCCATTCACAAAGCAGGGTCACCACCGCGTCGTCGTCCGGCGACATCTGCACAGGAGCGCACTTTGTCAGCACTATAGTCAACAATGTTGCGCTATGTGATTTGTCTTTCTTTTATTAATGTTTAAGACATCTGTAATAGTACCTCATGGCCATCCTTGCTCTGGCCTGAGCCAAATATTCGGTTGTACAAGGAATCCAGCGAGTTGTTAAAGTCGGACTTTTCAAAGCTGTGATTGTCCAAAACCTCCAGGGTGTGCAGCACCCTCCCGATGGTGAACCCTGACCACGGAATGAAGAACATTGTCAAACAACGGTCCAGCGCTCCCAAACATAATCCTCATGCTGTGAACATTTGTCAGAGGCAGACAAGGGGGCACTTTTCCCGACCTGCCGTGGTCTCCTGGCATTTGTCAAACGACCAGCGAAACTCCACCGCCTGGCCTCGCTCCTTAACTTGCTCCTCAATCTCTCTTAGCTTTACACGGACCTGCGGTGTGGATGGTGACGAATGAACATTTTGAAGTTATAATATATTTTTCTCCAGCAGAAGAACGTACCTGCTGTGTGAAGGCAGTGTTTCCCCCTGGCATTGGTAAGCTGGAGGGGGCAATGGGGAGGAGGTCCAGAGGGGAGCCAGTCTTGTTTCTGCTGTCTGTGAGAGAGTAATGCCATACCAGTGCACTGGGGCAACACAACACTATGCTCTGAAAGACAACAGCACAACAGTTAGTGAGTGACGTAGTACTGAGAACAAATATCACATGAATGATGGCAAAACACGGTTGAACTCCTCATCATAGCACAAATTAGGGACTTGATTCTAGTTCTTTTGTTTCTTTGAAAAGATAATACCTTTTGGACATTCACAAAATTGACTTTCCCATTCAAAGGTGTCATTCGTGTTTAACGACTTGTCTTTTTCTGTCTTATGAGGACTTGTTTACATTATATTGTATGATGAGGACTATTTCCCTTATAAATGTTGTTAAAATTTAGTCTTTAACTGCTTTTTACATGTGCATATTTTTGGTGTAAATTTACAGTTAGTCTCAAAGTATACACAAAGAACTTTTGTTTCCTTGTGAAGTTATGACTTTTCTTGTATCGCCAAAACCTTCTATTAGGATTTTCTCCCACAAAATATGACTTTACTTATTCCGGAGTGAGCTGCTCTTTGGAATTATTTTCTCTATCCAATTAATATGACCATTCTCTTGAACATAAGACATTTAAATGTATGACCTTTGCGCCGCATACTATGACGTTACTCGCGCGCGCACATCGCACACCACGCACGCACGCACGCACGCACGCACGCACGCACACTTCAAAACAAAAGTGAAAGCATCAACTCCTTGATGGCACTCGAGCGTCATTGTACCTGCAACATGCAGCTGAGGCCAAATACCAAAGGCCGGTGCTGGGGGCAGATATAGAAGTCTGTGAAGGGCGTCTGGGGCTGGTTCCCTCCAGCTGGCTGGGTAGTCGGTGTCGGGGGAAGGGCATTTCCCTGTGGCGTCAAAATGCCGTGCGTCGGGTGCCCACCGCCTGCGCCAGGGCCCAGACTGCCGTCGCTTAGCAACAGGTTGAGGCGTCGCGTGCAGAAGTAAGCCAGCCTGCGTGACAAGTAGGCCGACTGAACGAATTCCCCCGAGTACTGTAGGAAGGGAAGAAATGCAGAGGCATTACACATACATACTATCTATGCACTGACCTGTGACATGGGGTTTAAAAGAAACATAATGAAAGGCTTTCACATGGATGAAGGTAAGCAGCTGCTATGAGAAAATCATGACAGCCTATCACCACATACTGAGACACGTGTGAGTGAGTGTGCGTGCGTGCGTGCGTGCGTGCGTGCGTGCGTGCGTGCGTGCGTGCGTGCGTGCGTGGTCCAGCAGGACAGAAGATAAAAGATACAGGGAGTGAAATTGGGCTGCGTGGTAGGTGAGAATGGTCTACCTGTAGTAAAAGTGGCAAGAGGAGTCTCAGGAGCTCATCCTCACCGGGTCGAACCTTCTCGAAACACTCCAGCACCCACGTCAGGAACTCATGCCTGTCCAGCATTCCGTCCTGAACATATCAATCAATTTATTGAAAACTTATCGATTGTAACCATTTTTTTGTGTCCTCCTGTGATCAGCCGATCAACTGATTGATCACATCCAGGGGGAAAAAAAATCGAAATCTGTTGTCCCATGTACCTACAACATGCAATATGCAATATGGGAAAATACAATATGGGACACTGACGACATATTTTATCTATTGAGGTGAGGGGTAGGGCTGAACAATTTTAGTAAAGGACTGAATTGAATTTTTTTCTGATATGCATTGCAATTTCAATTTACTATTTTGCTTTTATAAAATCAAGCTTCTGGACAATATTGACTATGTATTGAGGCAATTGCAAATATGACCAAAAATTACATACCACAACCAAAACATTAAAAGCTCTTGCTCTAACGATGTAAGAGCACGCGGAAAGGCCAGAGTCGTGATTTGAAAGGAAAACCTCAGAAATGTGAGGCAATTATTGTAACTAATCGTCCTCCACGTGGCCCTTAAAAAGAAATTCCTGAAAGTGAAATGTTGGTATAGCATGGTCTTATTAGTTGGGAAGGTGATAAATTATAGTTTCATCAACTATTATTCAGCTCTTTGCAGAAGAGTTCATCCAAATAGAAAAACTGAATTTTTAGCCACTGGTAATACCATTTCAATCAACCGCACTGACCTGAAACATGAACATGGCCAGTTTCTCGTTGTACTCCCATTGCTTGGTGGCCATCTCCACGTCAGTGGGTGTGGCTGGGAGCGGCGAGCTGCAGCCTTGACTGGGGTACTGTCGGTAGAACTCGGCCACCTTTTGGAGTTGCTCCCACAAGTACTTTGTGATAATCTGGGTCCATTCTATAAAGGCGTATTTGAATGTCAAAGAAATTCTTGCATTGCGTGAAGCCAAAATGGTGAGAGCAGACACGTGTTTCTTACCAATACAAGGATCAATCACGTGCCTCTTCTTGACTTTCGTCTCTGTGATGGCTGCATGATAAGCGCATGTCATCTTGATCATCCACGCTGAGCGCATGACGGGGACCAAGTATTTCGCCAAATACCCGAAAACCTCCTCCTTCTTACTAAAAATTGGCACCTGTGAAAATGAGTTCATGAAAAAGAAAATGGCAACATGAAAAAAAAAAAAAAAAAAACGACTATACGTCATACTGTTGATGGCTCCTCTAACTCACATTAACTCACATTTTCTTACAGACGCAGTGCCCCAATTAATCACTGGGTGCGTGAGCCCCGAGATTAAATAAAAACAGTGCAATACAAATAGAAGCCTCCATTTCAACCCAGGAAGTTATAACAGTAACACTTGTGGAGAATTTACAGAGCACCAGAGGCTACAGATGAAGCAAGGAGATCAATTCATTGTGATAATAATAAATAAAGTTAAAAGTCCCAATGATCATCACACACACATCTGGGTGTGGTGAAATTTTGTCCTCTGCATTTAACCCACCCCCGTGTGATTTTAATCCATCCCCTGGGGGAGAGGGGAGCAGTGAGCAGCAGCGGTGCCGCGCTCGGGAATCATTTGGTGATCTAACCCCCCAATTCCAACCCTTAATGCTGAGTGCCAAGCAGGGAGGCAATGGGTCCCATTTTTATAGTCTTTGGTATGACCCGGCCGGGGTTTGAACCCACAACCTTCCAGTCTCAGGGCGGACACTCTACCACTAGGACACCGAGCTGGTAGATATTGATACTGTCTACTAAATCAATATTAATCAACGCCTTAATGAGAATTCCAGAGACCTCAATTTGAGGTCTTCCTACCTTTTTGGCCAGTTGTGTGAGTGGCTTTGTGCCCGCTAAATCCGTGAACCAGTTATTGACGGAGCTCTGTGACCTGGCTGTGACCAGCCAGAAATTATCCTTCTGGTTGACCTGCGGCTTACGCTTGCCCGTGTCGGGAAAAGTGTTGTAGCGTAGCTTCTCAGCGATGATGCTGCTGAAGTTGGAACTGATCTGTAAAGTCGGAAAAATGTCAAGCGGGAACGGTAATTAAATGTGGGGAGAGGCACGGTAGGTTAAAAAAAAAGTCACCTTGGAGGGGTTGAAGTTGACATTTTTGGCACTCCCATGTTCATCACCAGACACAGCTGGCTGGTTGTTGAATCCTTGTTTCACATTCAATGCAGTCAGCTCATCCTAGTGGGAGAAAACATATTTACTTTGTCTTGTCATGTGTACAAATAGTAAATGTGTATTTAGACTGTAATGCCTGATCAGTGCACATCCATCTTGTGACATTTCCCAAAATAAAGTGAAATATTTCTGCATATTCTGTTCAAGGTAACAGTTTTCAAAATGCATGTACGTACATATATCAATTTGTTTTTAGGATAATATGGTCAAGAAAGGGGCGGCTCGGTGGCACACTGGTTAGCACGACCGCCTCACAGTTAGGAGGGTGCAGGTTTGATTCCACCTCCGGCCCTCCCTGTGTGGAGTTTGCATATTCTCCCCGGGCCCGCGTGGGTTTTCTCCGGGCACTCCGGTTTCCTCCCACATCCCCAAAACATGCTTGGTAGGCTGATTGAGCACTCCAAATTGTCCCTAGGTGTGAGTGCGAGTGCGCATGGTTGTTCGTCTCTGTGTGCCCTACGATTGGCTGGCAAACAGTTCAGGGTGTCCCCCGCCTACTGCCCGATGACTGCTGGGATAGGCTCCAGCACATCCGCGACCCCAGTGAGGACAAGCGGTACAGATAATGGATGGATGGATGGATGGATGGATGGATGGATGGATGGATGGATGGATGGATGGATGGATGGATGGATGGATGGATGGTCAAG
The DNA here is from genome assembly GCF_901709675.1 of Syngnathus acus. Classification (NCBI taxonomy): domain Eukaryota; kingdom Metazoa; phylum Chordata; class Actinopteri; order Syngnathiformes; family Syngnathidae; genus Syngnathus; species Syngnathus acus. The sequence goes on along the minus strand of NC_051095.1, from coordinate 13,932,448 downwards.
AAAGCAGTCTGTCCTTTTTATTGTTAAATACACCTAAATCTCAATTTTACGCTGACTTTGGGGTCCAGAATTTGGGAGTCGTTAATGCTAAAAGCGCGTTGGATAGAAAGTCTTGCTTTTGTAGAAAGGCATGTTTTTAGGCAGATGAAGGGGTCCTTTGTTATGTTAATTTAGGTCAGGCATGTTGTTGGGCAGCCGAAGTCGTCCGCCACTGTGAATGCTTCCACACATCGAAGTCTGTTGACATTTTATGAAAAGAGAAGCAATACGCAGATGACAGACAATATCAGGCGGATTGAGTAAATTTTTATGCTATGTGATGCTCTGTGAATTGGATAGAAGCGAGAAAAAAACAGCCACTTATTCTACTACTGTGTCCGGCCATGCTCTTTGACTTGTGAGTTACTATGTAGATGAGGTGCTTCCGTGAACTTCCCCCTTTCCGAATCAAAAACAATCCACGCTATCCCTAAAACTAACAAAGTAGTCTCATAAAGATCATACAGCCCAACTCCCTATTATCTAACGCCTTTAAATTGGTCACAGAAGTTCATTGAATCACTAGCGCTAAGGTATCTGCGCGAGTCATTTAGCTTCGTACGGTCCTTATATCATCCATTTAAAATATGACTAGAAAATGTATTTGACAAAACAATTGGGGTCCATGACCAAACCGCGTTAGACAGAAAGTCACGTAGGCTCGAAGCAAGTAAAATTGAGATTTAGTTGTAATTGTCTGCAGTGGGGCTTCAATGAATCAAAAAACTCAAATAATTGGATTATGAAAAGATAAAGCTGGGGTCAACATCTCTGCTTTGAAGCTTTGCATGAATAATATTTCCACAAGGACTAATGTTACTGCAGGTGCATGCCCCCAATCAGTGTAGAAAAAGGTTGGAGCAATGGCCGTGAGTCAGGAAGAAAAAGTCTGTAAAAGAAAAAATATGTCCAGAGTTTGGCATGATTGCACACTGAACCAAGATGACGAAACACCACAAACACTTTTATGATCGCCAACACAAGGAATGCATCGAAAGCAAATTTAATATCACCTACCATTGCTAGTTAGAACATATCGTAAAGCCTCCACAAAGTGGTCAACGACAGACGCAGCCGTCTGGTGCTCATTAAATGGCTTACTTGAACAAAGCGGAAGATAAACAAACATGTTATCAGCACATTCATACACGAGCTGCCAATGGCCACAACTAATGCTGAGTAACTCAACAAGCAGAGCGAATGTAGTCTTTCGCTGACTCTCACGTCACTCACGCCATTCCCACTCAAAGTCACAGATACTGCACTCAAACATGAGGATTGCGACCCCAAGTTGTCAAGGATAACATCTCACATGTGCAATATTGCAATTAACAATCGACAGGCCAGGCCCTGCCTTTTAAAGCCATTCACACTCAAAGTCACAGATACAGCAGTCAAACATGAGGATCACATGTGCAAAATTGCGATTAACATTGCAAAATTATTTTTTATACGATTAATCAATGGGATCATCGGTAGAAACCCGATTCTAAAACAACTTATAACTTTATTTTTACAGCGCATTTCACAACAACTACTTGACAGCTGCAGCCCTAGTCCGAAGTTCCTAGGCAACTACCAAGTACCTTTCGGTACGGACGTTCTGCACATCTCCCACAGTTAATTAACATAACCACCAACCCAATGACATGGCACCTAAGTTGCATGAGCTTTCAAAGTGAAAAAGCGTCTTTGAAATGGTAGCCAAAGCACTAGCAAATGTCAAAAAGCCAACCCAAAGTACAGTGTTAGCTTTTGAAAATGTTATAACTGTGTGCAGCTATTTGTGTGACGCTATTTGTGTTTGGCGTTGTCATGCGCCACACCGCATATTTGACAAGTGTATTTTCGTGGATTGGTGATGAAATTCTGCATGTTTGTGTGTACCAGGCACTTTCTTGCCTTCCTGTTAATTTCAACGTGGTGGTGGTGGTACGGGGAGTTTATTTTCAACAGTGTTTGTGCTGACATAGCACAATAACTTAACTAACTAAAAGCTGCTAGTCAATATTCTAGGCTCTGAAGTAGCAGGTCAGCTCACTTGGGAGCCTGATGAAGATAAGTGGGAAAGAAAATTGATGTACGGATGGATGCCTCTAGCGTTTGGCTTCTTGGGATACTGTGGCTTTATCGCTCTGGAATTTCAGCTAGCCTAGCTTCCAAGTCTTCCAAGTCTCTGGCAGAGAAAGTCGATGTGTAAATATCCTTGCTGTTTCAAAACAGTCGGGAGGAATTGAAGACCGACTAGTGACCAGTCGAGGGTGTACCCTGCGTCAGCTCGGCTCCTGCTCACTTGAGACCCTGATAAGGAAAAGCGTATGGACAACGGATGGATGGATGGACGGACGGACGGACGCCGTCTTTAGATTAAAAACAAAACAGTGAAATGTATAGCTCTTTATAATGAACACGTTGCATCAATGCCTTCAGATTAACATCCAATCCGTTTGTCATTCGCATCAACGGATAACCTGAGGTTAATAATAGATCAGGAGCAATTACCAAAGTCCTATGGCTCCGCCGAGCAGACGTTCAAAGTAAATGAGTTAAAACACGCTTAACTGCGCATAGTTAGCCAACTAACACGCCGATGTTTAACTTTTAAACCCCCCTTCCGTAAATGCAACGTATTTCGTTCGCCAAACAATGAGGTCATTTCCATTTATAAAATGCATCGATTTGGTGCTAAGATAGTAAAAGTCTGGTGTTTCAACAAGCTCGTTGTTGGAGCCGACGCGCAAGCTCGAGAAGTGACAAGTCTCCTGCGGTGTTGTTCATTGTTATTGCCCAGGCCCGAGTCGTTTTTGGAGTGGGCTAGCTGGAGAAGGCTAGCCGCCACTAGCTAACCTTAGCCTCGCAGCTAGCACACAGCCGCTTCCACTAAAACGTCCCGTGTCCACTTAAACACAAAGGGCAGAAGATTTTCTGACCTCCTTCTGCTTCGGATCTTGTGGATAAACGTCCGGAGGCCCGAGCCGGGGCCGCTTTAACGGCCGGTGTTCATAGCTGAGGATTCCGAAGGCAGCCATCATCCAGCGACATCACAGCCAGTGCTTTGCTTGCCTCCTTCAGCCCGTCTGCACGCAGTGCTGAGAGCCACAAACACTTCCGGTAAGGGTCTGTCGTTTCGAAATAAGAGAAATAAGTGACTCTCTGAAATGAAGTGACATATTTCCACATCTACTATTCCTTCGTGCAGTATTTGTCATTACGTTTTTTTTAACAGGGTGATACGGTGATCACTGGTATAGGACGTCCGCCTCACAGTTCAGAGGTGAAGAGTTCGATTCCGGCTCCGGTCTTCCTGTGTGGAGTTTGCATGTTCTCCCTGTGCCAGCGTGGGTTTCCTCCGGGTGCTCCGGTTTCCTCCCACACCTACATTCCAAAAACACGCAGTTTGCCGATTGACCACTCCAAATTGCCCGGAGGAGTGAGTTTGAGTGCAAATAGTTGTCTGTGCCCTGCAACTGGCTCGCGACCAGTTCAATTGGGGTCTACACTCATCAATTGTAAACTTGTTCTTTGAACCTAGTTAGTAGTACATGGGGAGAAATGCTTGTCAAAAATGAGTTAATACATGGGGAGAAATGCATGTTAAAAATGCTGTAATGTCCGTCCATGGGGAGAAATGCATGTTAAAAATGCTGTAATGTCCGTCCATCCATCCGTCCGTCCATCCGTCCGTCCATCCATCCATCCATCCATCCATCCGTCCGTCCGTCCGTCCATCCGTCCATCCATCCATCCATCCATCCATCCATCCATCCATCCATCCGTCCATCCATCCATCCATCCATCAAATAAACAACATCGCTGACAAGTCGTTGTTTCATGAAATAAATTGCACTAATACACCATGCAATCTTCCCCAACACATTCAGATATTGTGTACAAACAGGATTAAATCCAAGTAAAATAGCAAGCTTTGAGATTTGTGAAGAATTAAGATTTTTTTTGGTCATTGTGCTTTTTATACATGATTTGAATGGTTCACATCAATCGCAGCATGGAAAATGGTGTTGGCCATTGGTTGCAAATGATCAGTTTAGTTTTTAGCTAGTAAACAAGTACAGGAGATAAATGTAGAAAAATATAAGTGAATGAAAAAACAGGATCAAAATTGTATCATCTAGTAAATTAAGCCCAACGAAATATTGCTTTTTCTTAGAATTTCCTGCTTGCATTATGAATGTGTTGAGCGTAAGTACTGAAGAGCTCCTCGTTGTCAGCTGTGAGCCTGCACAAATCAAGCAGAAAAAGGCGTTGCAAGAAGGGTGGGGAAAAAGTCCTAAGGGACAGCTTGCATGTGATATATTTCAGCCACTGAAGGCTATACGGAAATAGCATTTTGATGTTCGAACATGTAGTTACAGCATGTACAGACAGGTACAAGAAAGATGTAAGACAAATTAGCATACATTTTTCCAGGTCAAATTAGAAGCGGGTGTGGTTTCAGCTGACATTCTCCAATATCCAATTTACAAGACAGACATACTTTAGAAAAAATAAATCACTAGGACTTATTGCTGCAAGAAGCATTTCTACTACTATATACTTGCTGCACAAAGAATCAAATACGTTGAAAATCATACAATATTTTTTTTATTGGCAAACAAAAGAAAACAATTCCTCTTAAACTCAACCATTTACAAAATCTACACATTATAAATTTAAACTGTGTACAAAAGGCAATCTGGAAAATGCAGCAATGCACTCAATCATATTGCACTCGTGATTGTTTAGCGCGATCATACAGTATAAGGCAGACAACAACAATCTTCAGCTTTTGTGAAGACACATTGACTTAGCTACAGGTAGATACACTGTACCAACCAGTGGCCTTACAAACAATAGGTGCATAATTTCAATTCCAGCATCAAGATTAAGAGGAACAGTTTGAGCGTAACAGTACCGATATGCAGTGTTAAACGACATGGTTAATTGCAAAGTGTACCTTTGCGCAGCTCTAGGCACATATTAAAACAGCTGAGAAAAACCTTGCACGTGACTTAAGTGCCTCATAAATATGGTTCCTGAATATATAATTTTACATGAACTAAACTGAAAACAATCGCTACCGACATCATCATGTTTGAAGGTTAAATTCCTACACTGTGAAAAGAACTAGGTAGCGATCCTCTTGGAGGCAGAGGACCAAAAAGAAACGTGTCAACATAAATTTAATAAAGTGCTTTCGACAGAGTTCTTGCTCTGTTTCATTTGCAGTGTAGCATTTGGCTTGCAGGTGTAAAACAGTCATTTGTACCGTGCAATGCTGTTCAGAGAAACATGAACCCAGGATCTTTGGTTTTTGTCATCGGTCACATTGTCATTGCTACTATAACAATCTACCATATGTATTTGTCTTTTTTTGTTTTTAAGCCCCTTAAGGATCATTGAGTTGTATTTTTCTTTGTGCATAGCATGCAACATTTTCAGGTTTTCATTTGCTTTGGTTTAAGGACACCTCGATCATGTTTCTGAATCTGGAGTTTTCGTTTGAAAGCAAGGTCAGGGGATGATCGAACTCCAAAATCTAGGGGGGAAAAAAGAAAGATAATTTAAGAAAATACATAACAAAATATCAGACCCGGAATGCAAAGAACACAACAGACTCACTCTATAAAGTCTGTTGTGTTTGAAAATTCGCATTTAATTTCTTCAAACAATGTAGGCATGCTCATCTATATCTATGCCTGTGACGGATAATGACTGGCAGAAAAATTACACTTCCACGAGATGGTGGAAGGTACCATACCGGTTGCCACATACAACAGAACCTTTGGGCTCAGATTGGGTTGCGTTAATTTATGTGTAAAATTGATACGAGAACGTCAGTATTTTCAGTATGTATGTGCTTTGGAAGTTTTGTTTTGGTGGTGTGCCGTGAGACGTATGCAAAAGAAGTGATCTCAGGCTACATGCTAATCATGGTTTATACATCTACTTAATTCTTGCAAGTGTGACTCTTTCTACCCTCTACTCCTTAGTCTCGCAAAAGCAGCTCTTTGAGCAACAAGGAGAACTAAAGCAACAACAAAGCCAGGTAACGTCCATCGGGATTTGACGAGCGCCAACAGGTGCCACGACACTCAGAAATAAGTTATCAAAGGCGTAAAGATGCTTTCGGTCCCTTTCGCAATAGAGCTGCCTCTCCATCTGGATTATTGTTTTGCACTACACGGCAGAACAATCGGTTTTGTGAAGCTGGTTGACTTCTGAGATGCGAAGATGTGAGGGGCAAGAACAAGAGGCTTTGGTTTTCATGCTAGTCACTAGCCATTAGTGCTTCCGGCTACATGCTGGTTACGTTGGGTGTCTCTAAATAGGATGTGCGCAATAAAAAGGATGGATGGAAATGTTACAACCTTTTTCGTAAAGGTCATATATTATTTTGCAGTCAAACCCTTTCCAAAGTTGCAGCAAGTTCTGGTTCTATAGTTATTCCCACTTTTCCTCTTCCATAGCAAAAAAGAAAACTCCAGAGTTATCTTTTAAATACCATCTGCGCTTAAGTCATGCACTTTACAAATCATAATTTTGTTTGATTTTTGAAACATACTTTTTCCAGGTTGAATTACAAACTGCACCACTTTTTGGCTGTTCCATTGTACGCTGATGAACCTTCGAAGTTCCTTGAAAAAGTCTAATTAGCACCATGATTAGCATGCAGGCTTCTTGACTACGTGGTAATGGATGCAAGTTTACATTGCCATCAGGTCTGTTTTAATGTGCTAATGGGTTTTGAAATGGCGCCGCACCTGGCCGTTGTCCATGACCATGACCTTGCTGCAGTTCATTACGGTGTTGAGACGATGGGCGATGATGAGCCGCGTGCAGCTGCCAAATTCGCAGCGGATGGTCTCCTGGATCAGGGCGTCGGTCTCAGTGTCGATGGCCGCCGTTGCCTCGTCCAGCATGAGGACCTGAGACAATAGGGCAAATGTTGAATAGCGTATTAGTAGTTTGTAGTTGTTTTAACCATGGTGAGAAAAGATAATAAAAGGTAAAACAAAAAAAAACAAAAAAAGCTGGTCTGGGGCAAGTAAGGAAGGGTGAACAATGGTAGGAAAGACGAACAAAGGTCTGAGGTGGAAGAAAGGAAATAAAGAAGGAAAAGCACACTTACAAGAGAAACAGAAATTTGTCAGGATGGATGAAGAAAAAATAGGTGTGACAGATGAAAGGGAGTAGGGAGACAAATAGAAAGCCGCCCAACCACAAGGAAGGCGACTCTGCCTAGCCCACGTAACTGTGTGTGGATCTACGTCCTTAAGTGAAATCCACTAATAAGTGTGCCCCGTGTGTCATAGATAAGAGGATACAAAGCCAGCAGTAAAGGTCACATCAACACAACAGCCTAGCTCAAGTCACCTATCAAATTATTAAGAGGTCCAATCGAACAGACATAAAGATGCCCAAACAAAACGCAGACAAGGGAAGGAAGGTAGAAAGGAAAGAAAGGTGAAGGGAAGAAAGGGAGTCAGTGAGAAACAGATGGTCTGAAAATAACTAATAAAATGTTTTAAATAAGCGTTTTGAATAAAGAAAAATGTCGCATGTCTGCAACCCTGTGAGGATAAGCATTTCAGAAAATGGATGAAAAATACTGCATTGCACTTCCCATTCAATGTTAAGGCCTGCAGTTATGATACAGGGCAATAGGGGGCAATGCTGTCTCAGGCTAACTCATTCAGTATATGAAAATATGTTGCTTTATTTAAATCATGAACCTCTAATATAAAACGTCCCCTTGAGCTATACATTCCAAGCAATGGTCTAGTGGTAAATGTGAACAAGCCGCACCTTGCTGTTCCGCAGCAGCGCTCTGGCCACGCAGAAGAGCTGGCGCTCGCCCACCGAGAAGTTCTCGCCGTTCTCCGTCACCTCGGAATGGAGGGAGTGAGGCAACTGGCTCACCTGAGGAGGATCACACAAGAGTGTCAATGGAGGCTCATTTGCTGCATGGCATGGCATGTCATCACTTGCCATCTCTTTGATATGTGTCTTCTCTAGTGCTTCCCAGATCTGCGAGTCGGAGTACTGGTCCCATGGGTCTAAATTGGTCCTGTTGCACAAACAAATGCCCATTTGAGATTAGGACACTTACACACTTTTCCAATCACATGGTAACATGATTTTATGCGAGGGCAGCACGGTGCCCGCCTTGCGGTTAGAACACCAGCCTCAAAGGTTCAGGGTTCAAATTTGCAGCCTTTCTGTTCCGTTTCAAAAACGTCTCAGTTCATTGAAGACTCCACTTGTTCAGAGATGTTAATGTAAGCAGGACAGACGCCCATTTAAGGAAGTTCTGTTTTATTGACCATCTGACAATTGGGTTATTATAGTTACTGTTACATTATTTATAACTTACTGCATGTCAGGACACATTTGGTTCATTGTGAGCCATTTGAAATATCTGGACAGTTTTGTCAAGCAAGGACCATAGTATAAAATCTATTTTCATCAGATAGCAAAGCTTGAACTTTGCTCGAGCAAATATTTCAGAGCGAATCACCTGACAGTGCCAATGAAGAGCACGGGCTCTTGAGGGATGATGGCAAGTTTGCTCCGCAGGTCGTCCAGGCCGATTCGGGCAATATTGACTGCGTCAATGGTGATGGAGCCACTCGTCAGCTCCACAAGTCTGAATAGAGCCAGACCCAGAGAGGACTTCCCTGCAGAGGAGAGGGCGTCAATACGACGGCAGAGATTGATTCAAAAAGTGAAAACTGCGGGGTACCAACCTGACCCGGTGCGGCCCACGATGCCGATGGTCTCTCCTGGCTGGACGGTGAAGGACAGACCCTTCAGCACCAAGGGCAGGCCGTCGCGGTAACGCATGTCCACGTTGTGAAAGGTGATCTTTCCTTGCTCAGGCCAGGAGAGGGCGGGAGTGTTTGACTGACTTTTGCATGGTGCTTCACTTTCTAGAGACTGAGACAAATAATAAAACACGCAAGTGAACATTCAAGTTTTGAAGAATTCAAGAATTTCATAATACATCCATGACACATTTTCAGTGATGAGGAGTGTTGCATGTTGAAGCCTGCTACCACGCAAATAAACATTTCCCAGAAAACCATGTACAGGTATGCCGGGACATGCCATGAATCGGACAGCTTTGAGTACCAGGGTACGTCGGCGTATTCACTTACCTTTATATAGTGATTAATTCTCTCTACTGATGTGAAGCGAGCTTCGGTCTCTGTGAGGAGCCTGACAGTGAACTGAAACAGGCCAGTCAGCTGCAGGTGAGATGAAGCATTGAGGAGAAAGAAAGGGAGAGAGCGAGAAAGAAAGCGGTGGAAGGTTAACGACTGACACGATGCATTTTTAATTATTATTATTAAACACACTCCAGCTATCCATCAATTAATCAATGTATACAGTAGCTGGGTGCATTTATAATTCAGATAGCAAAAAAAAAATTAAATCAATAATTTTAGTTCACGTGGACATGAACTGCTGAGCCCATTTGAACTCTGTTGCTAAACAAAACAGCAGTACCCATACAAGTAGATCAAATAAAGCGTGGAGAGAAGTTGAGAATGATCTTCGCCCCAATGGCCACCAAGTGAGATTTTGGCAGTTAATGGACTGTACATGAGCTGCGGCCGACTTGACAGTGTGGGTTAATGTTCCAGTAGACTCTTTGTCACTTATTCTGCCCAGCTTAGCTGCATTTCTCTATTTCTTTAGTTTTAAAACTCCATTTCAGTTAACATCAATTCCAGTACATGAGCAACAATGTATAAAAAAAAAAAAAAGGCCTCCCCTAAATAGACGCCTCCCCACCCCAACCACTATTTGAAATTAGGCATATAGTGTAGCTAATTATTCATGTCAAATTTATACCACAAAAAAGTAAAATAACCAAGAGACTTAATATGTGGTTATGACCTAGTTTCAAAGCAGATGTAACTGTGTTGCACTTTTGGCTCACGATGTGCCTTTTGCGAGCTTTAAATGGACGCCGCTCATCGCTCTTGCTATAAAAGTGTATTCCCAGTATTTGTGACCTCATTAGTCATGTGAGAAAAGGCTCCGGTGTCATGTGGTTTAATTGCGGCATGTGGAAAAGGCTTACGAACCTGCACCGCATACGACATGGCCAGGCCCGCATAGGCGGGAGGTATCTGCTGGTGCATGAAGACAATCATGAGAGCGACGGCGGAGATGAGCAAGATGCTAATGAGGTCGAGGCGGACGGCCAGCCAACGCATAGCGCAGCTAAAGAGGTAGTTGGAGGCCTGGTTATTGTCCAGCAATTCCTGATATCTGCCAAACAGAAGCAAAAACTCATTTAATCCTTGCTCACTGAGGGCTCCTGAACAAATATTAGAGAAATATGACCAGCAGAGATAAAAGGACAATTGTTTAGGGATGTTTAGGGATCCCCACTGGGGGAGGTGAGGCTAAAGCAAGTAAAAGTGCGCTTGCACGGAAGACATTATATTTATTAAACTCACCGTTGGAGGAAGTCACGCTTCCTTCCATAGGCGTGAATGATGGAGAGGCCCTGGAGGCTGCTGGTGATGTGAGAGGTGAATGGCGACTGGCTGATGTTCTCCAGCCGTTTCAGCTCACGAATCAAAACCCTGACAAAACAAAATGGACATTGATCTCCTTTACTTTGAATTATTTGTCAGAATCCAGACTCAGTGTCTCAATTCACACATAGGACATTTGATTGGGTAGATATGCACTGATTCTTAAGCACAAGTAATTTATAATTTTTCACAATTATTCATTAACTATAGAAAATGCATCGTGGTTCATACATCCACATCAATGATGTAGAGCAGGGGTGCCCAATACGTCGATCGCGATCGACCGGTCGATTGCCAAGCCACTATTGGTCGATCGCGTGATATTAAAATGTTTTTATTTTATAAAAAAATTTTTTTTTTTCTTCTCTCTCGCACTTGACACATGTACAAACAACGGCGCTAACAACACAACACAAACACGCTAGCTCGCGAGTTCCCTCCAATTGTCAGAACCCTGTTTTTTCTCTTAAACTTAAGAAAGGGTACAAAAATGAGTGGGGCAGCTGGCCATAGTAATAAGTATCACTTTCATAGGGAATGGGAGTAGGCCTTTTTTTTCACGATGACATACTTTCACGATGACATACTATATATATATATATACACATACACTACCGTTCAAAAGTTTGGGGTCACAAAATTGTTTGGGTGACCCCAAACTTTTGAACGCTAGTGTAAATATTATTATAATAAAATATTATGAATTAAATATTATAAATTATATCTTATATTTGTATAAGATTATAAAAAATCTATGAATATAAGTATACATATATATTATAAGATTTTTTACACAGAAGATTATATATATAATCTATAAATAATTATCTAAATAAATATATACACTACCGTTCAAAAGTTTGGGGTCACCCAAACAATTTTGTGACCCCAAACTTTTGAACGGTAGTGTATATATAAAATTATTTTTTTTAGTGGGTAGATCTTTGTGACTTGGTCATTTCAAAAGTAGCTCGCGAGCTGTGCAGGTTTGGGCACCCCTGATATAGAGTGACAGTGAAAAGGTTTTTTTTTTCATTTTTTCCAGAATTATTTCATCCACATTTCCCCACCAATTTGTTAGTGGGCTAACTTGCGCAAATGTCACCTCACTAATGATGCTGTCTGACTGTTTTCTTCCCATTCAATAAACGGCTGAAATTGCATTACTGACAGACAAATGCTGACTTATAGAGGCAATATCTGATATGCCTTTGAAGATCTGAGAAGAATTAGACATCTTGTGAACACATCAGTGCTAAAAACAACCTTGAGAAATGGGTATTAGAATTAGCAGGGATGACAAATGACTGCAGAGCTTTTCTATCCTGAGATATTTTTTCTCCTGGCAGAGTGCTGGTTGTTTTCCACTATCATAATAATATTCTGAGCATCATCACAAACAGATGGACATCCAGAGGGACCCTGGACACGGCGAAGTAGTTTGAGTGAGATATATTGACTAAAGGTAGGCGTCGTCTCATCTACTTTTAGAGGCCTCGACTAGAAGGTCATTTGCTTTTCTCCCAAAAGCTGAGAAAAGAGATGCAACGAACTTTGCCTCTTGGATGCGTTGATCTTGACAAACATGTTTACGCTCTGGGCGGTTTCATTTCAAAATGTATTAGTAATAAAAAAGCTGCTTTAGAAGTAAAGTGGGTAATTTTGACAGGAGTTTGATGTAACATGGCCACAAATCTTGGGGAGATCGCTTTAAAAATTGCCAAGGGTGATCATTACTTATTAGCGGGATGAGATCCCTCATGAGTGCACCGCACATGAAAAAAGTCAGGCTATCATGTCTTTTCAAAATTCAAGTAAGGGTAACTGTATCAGACCTACATTGAAGAAGAAGAAAAAAAAAAGAAGCAGTTTGACGCGTTAAGTTGTTAGTCAGAGGCCGTGCAGTGATTGGGAGCTCGGCTATAAATTTACATCGATTCAAACTCGCCTTGACGACAGCCGTCGGCACATACAAATACACACACACACACATGTGCAATGACATTTATAGTTGACGGCGCCTGATGCTTATCTCCTGATGCAAAACAAGGTGCTATAAAAGGTACTTTCATAAATTTGCAGGGCTGAATGTGTGCTCATTTGTAGACTCAGACACTACAGGCAGTTTTACAATCATAGTGTGTGCCGAGCACAATCAATGAAGAAAAAGGAAACTTGTTTTTGTACACCCTTCTTTCTGAATGGGTCATTTCAGGCAATCAGCATCTACCATGTTCAGGGGAAATCACCTTGCATTATTTGGAGAACAAAATGAAAGGGATCATAAGTCAGAGATTTGTCCAAATGTGAAGCATCCAGTATCACAAAGACAGAGTTGGATTGTGTAGTATTGTGCTATTATTCATTAGGGGGCAAAGAATAGTCATGATTAGTAACAATATAATATAACCAATTATTAATTAACCTGTAGCAATTACTACAGACATTTTTAGAGCCTTTGTAGGACTTGCAATCAAGTTTGATAGGAAAGTTTATTTAATTCATTTTCAATTTAGTCTGATTTTCAAAAGATTATTAGCCTAGCCTAGTGAAGGTCTCTGAATACGGAAGCCTTTAAGGGAAAAAATAACTGAGGTTGGGTCGTGTACCCAACAACGTTAGCAGCATGTACAACGATTGTTGCTGTTATTTTTTAATACGTTTAATGGTTTCAATCAAAATTATTGTTCATTTGTTATGAACAACTGCTATTTTATTATTAAATGTACTAAAACATATGATTCAAGATTCAACTCTTTCAATTGCATTAATAACAATTCAGCTCTTTCAATTGCATTAATAAGAATGTCCACATAGGCCTGATCAATATTTTAGATCACATTGTGCCATATCCTCACTCATTTAAGGTCCTGGGTAAAACATTTTTGAAACGTTTGCCACACAATCAGAACGTTTAGACAAGATTGTCGAAAAAGTCTGTTGTTATACGGATCTTCAATATACATCCCAGGCTAATGGTTGACGTCATCATTAAACGGGCTTGTAATTTTAAACCCCCCCCAGTCAATTGTGAGGTTGAAAAGTAAAATGAATATATGCATTCAAACAGTGTAGTAAATTACGTTGAGCGTTACCGATTCTACTACTATCAATATAATGTGCTTTTTCAAAAGATTATTAGAGATTGGGCATAAAATGTTGGAATACAGTACTAAAATAAAAGCATGAGTGGTGATAAAAGCACAAACACAACATTTGTTTTCAAAAAAGTCAATTTCCATTCCCCAAGTGTATCTAAAACTCCTAATATAATTGCCAAAGTTTGTATGTTATTAGTAACATTCATGTTAAAAACTGTTTCGGGAAGCACACGTGGTCAGTACATTTCTGCAGAATGAGAGGAAACAGACACAAAAGATGAGAAGGAATTAAAAAACCCACCGATGGTTCTGTACCACACATGCAGTTTGTTTCTCAATGCCCTTTGATTTCAGTCATCACAACAGCAGAATCAGTTTTATAAGGGAAAACCTTGCATCTTTCCAAAGATGCCAAGGAGCTCATAACCAATCTCTACTGTTCAATTTGTGCAGAGCTGCAGAAAAAGAGAAGCGCCTGTCTGGTCTAAATCATTTATATCAGAGGGGAAGCTGTGAAAAAGAAAACCAGTTACTGATAGCAGTTGGCACGCTCGCAAATAAAGATAAGAATGCACTTACTGTGCTTTTACTCCTTCGGAAAGAACTCGTGCATACAAGCTATCTGCATTATCTAATCCATAATCATGAGATAATACTCTCGGCAGGCCAATTTTACAACCCCTTAATGTTGTCAAACTAAAGCATTGGAGCAAGACTGATGAGAATGTGAGTCTGACTGACCTGCAGACACGGTTGACAAGGCATAGGAAGGCTCCCAGGGGCAGGATGGAGATGAGGAACCAGGGAAAGACGATACCAACCATTGCCAGGCAGAACAGCACCAGAGTGAGGTTCTGCAGCAGCATCTCAGCTTGCATGGTCAGACGCACATCAACTTTAAGGAGAAAACATCAGCAGCGTAAGACAAAAAGAAGAAACTACAAAGTCAACTCGAAGCTCGTAAACTAATAATAATAATAATAATCTTTACTTAAATTTGGTTCTACAGTAAAGTGTGATAGCAGGATATCTCAGCTACAGTAATCTCATGCTATAATTGCGCTTCACAAACTGCAAGGTCAATGAATTTGCATTTTTTACTAGTAGGTACTTAAATAACATTTTAACGAATTGAATATAACTTACCACTGCTAGTTAGAACAAATCGAATCCATACATGCCAGTAGCCTCAAATGACACTGTTACTGTAACAACAGTGGCCAATACTTTATGTTACAGCCAGGCTACTCTAGCTAGCTGTGTCCAAATTCACAGGCTGGGTCCTCCTAGGGACGCATTTTCGGCCGCATGATGTCACTTCTGGTGTAACAATGTCAGAGTGCTTTTGCTTACGAAACATAATGCACCTCAGTCAGCTTGACTTTGCTCATAAATGTGGCTAACTATGCTCTATCCAGTGAGAGGATGACAAGAGTGTAGGAAATGATATAATCTATCTGTTCTCACCCTCATCCATGTCCTTGGAGAATCTGGTCAGTATGCGGCCCAGAGGCGTGGTGTCAAAAAAGCGCATGGGGCTGCGGAGGAGTCGGTGGAACAGATTGTCGTGGAGCACGGAAGCCGCCTTCACTGTGCACTGTCAACATAAACACGGCGTTAGAACACGAGAGGCGATACGTGGAACCGTACAGCTGCGAGAAACAGTTGCAGCTTGGAAAAACACAGTTAGTCACGTTCAACACACACAGCATGGGTCGATAAAGATTCATGCTTTTAATATTTGCAGTTGTGTGTGGTTCTATGCTGTCAAATCCTCATCTGTAATGACTTACGTTGACGCTAGCATAAAGGTCGTGACCTTTAAATCGGATGGCACTTCACAGTTTGTTGAGAAATGACGTGGCAGTGGAGAAACAGATTAATTCTATTAATAGCGTATTCAACACTCCCAAGGTTGTCATTGCAGCTCAGGGTATGGGGGGGAAAATAATCACAGGAACCTCTTTGAAAACGGAGAAATTTCAAGTGCTCTACATTAACATGGCAACTTAACCTCTTGCAAGGCAGGGGCAGCGAGTTAGCTAGTAAAAGCAAAAAGCACACACCAAGGTGCACCTGCTGACACATCAATGGCAGACATTCTGAAGCTGGGAAAAATGATGGATGGATAAATGGAGTTGGCCCACAGGCATTTTTCTAATAGTACAGAGGCTGTGGAAGCCAGGACAATGCCAGCCAATTTCACAAGACTACAATTAAAACTTTACATAAGAAAAAAAAAGGTTGATCCATTTTTCAAAGAAATACGCTAAATGTACTGAGCGCACATTGGTATAGTTGGACATTTTAATTTCAAGACAATTATTGCAGTTAAGGTATGGTGCGCTTATCTTACTTGGGTCGTGTATGGACAAATTGGGACAAAACAACACATACATTGATGCAATTAATACAGACACACACAGACAGCAAACATTTTGTTTGTGCCATAAAATTTTTATTTATCAACAAAGCAGTTGCACTACAAAGGAATTTAATGACTTTTAATTTATTGTTGAGTTTGTTCACCTTGATTGCTGTCAGTAGGTACTAATAAAAAAGCTGCACCGTCTTGATATTTCTTTCTTTTTTTTTTTTTTTGTCTTTGATTTCACTGAAACCATAGTAATATCAATACCGTACCATTACCGAGATGTATCTCGCAAAAATATTGAGATATGATTTTTTTGGTCGTAACGCACAACCCCAGTGATAAATTTGGTTCCTTGCCTTTTAAAGGCCTCAAGCTTGTTGGTTGTGGTTTGAGGATGAGAGAAGGTTGCCTGTGAGGAAAGCACCGCGGGGGTCTTACCTTCACAAACACCAGGCCTCGAATGGTTTTGAGAAACAAAGCGGTGCCCATGGAGATGATGTAAACGGTCGAATAGAACTGAATGTGAGGGTTGAGCCTCATGCTGTCCTTCACCAACGTCTCATTTGCTGAGATTAATGAAGCGTTCTGGGGGGGAGGCATATGGTGCAAGAAGTTAATAAGGTGGAGTCAATTAAAAAATGAAGAACAAAACTTTTTGGGGTCCCATGTTGTTACATTTCACCCTAATTAATGGAGGAAAGCACTCTTAAAAACAAAACAAATGTTTTCATTTGTGGGTACATTTCTCAAAAGGCGCCATCTGCTTTACAGCACATCTTCTTGCTCGCCGCTTGCGCTTGTTTTTAATTATGCATACTGTGCAGTTTACTATGTTTATTTTTTTAATCACCCACCTTCAGAATAATGCTTATAGGCCTATCTTGGCATTCTGACTCAACAGCATTGTTTTAATTTTGCTTGTTAAAGAGACAGCGATTATTAAAGGACTAAGAACAACTTTTTCACCAGCAGAAATTGGAACGTTAATAACCAATGTTAAAAACACGTTTCGTGACTTCAAGAATGCATAATAACTTCCAAAGTATCGAGTCAAATTTGCAGAATTGCACAAATGCGGTCAATGAATTGTGTGCTCATTACCAGCAGCCTCTGGCGTCTCCAGTCACTTCCTGATTTGTTCCTTTTGTATTATTATAATATACTATTCATACACCTTTGAGAAGTGCACTAAGTTGGTTGTGGTACAATAAAAAAAATAAAAAAAAAGAATAGAGTAAAAGAGCAAAGATCCAGGCTCACCCCGCTGCCTTGCCTAATCCAATGACTCAGCCACCAGTTGCTGAAGGCGATGCTGCCGGTGGTGCTAAGAAAGAAGATGATGTTGAGAATGAAAATCACTGGACCTCCTGCTGCTCTGATGTAGGTGCCGTACACGGCAAAAGAAACAGCGCCGGAACCCTTCTCTTCAGCTTTCATTAGTTGGTCTAAAAAGAGAGAGAAAACAAAACAAAACAAAACAAAAAAAAACAGCTGATTAGACACAATAAATGCATCATGTGAATGAAGAAGATTTCGAGCCTTCAAGCATCCAAGTCTATCACCTTTTTGGCCCGGTGGCTTTTGGTGGACCTCAGTTATTTCCTCAACATGGCAAACGTTTACTGCAGTCACCTTATGCTGTTTGTTTTTAAAATTTTCTCTCACCAGACTCTATGGAAATAAGAACAACAAAGTAATAAGGCAAGTGACAACTGTACATGGCGGCTGTGACACAAGCAACCTTTGGCTGGTTTTAACAGAGATTTCAGTGACGGGATTTTCAGCAGCCCTCTAGTAATTCAATGGGGCCAATTATAAAGGAGGACCTGGTTTGGGTTGTATAAACATTTCCAAGCTATTGGCTGTTTTCCTTTATGAGATTATGAATTATTCAGATTGCAGTGTTATTTTGTAGCAGGAGTGAAGGTGCCTTATTGAAAAGAAGCTCTTTTTGCTGCCCCTGGCCTTACCTCCTGTTGCATACTGCTGAACAGAGAAGCGTAGTCACGCTCCTTGGCCATTAACTGAGCATGAGTGCCGTGCTCGGCTATCTGCCCGTCCTTCATGAGGATAATATCATCGCATTCTGGCAGGTACTGAAAAACGGAAAAATGGAAATGTAGCATTGATTCGGATGATTAAAGTCATCCCCAAGGTAAAACTGCAACAAAGTGCCAGCGGTATTTCAATTAAATTTGGTTTGGAATCATTCCCGTGCAGGTTGCCTCTTCCTCACCTGCAGCTGGTGGGTCACAAAGAGCACAGTCTTGCCTTTGGCCGCTGCCAGTATTGCCTTTTTGAAGATGTGAGCACCCACGCACGCATCTACAGCGCTGAGAGGGTCATCCAGGAGGAGTATGGGGCGCTCGCTGTAGAGCGCCCGGGCCAGGTTCACTCTTTGACGCTGACCCCCGCTCAGATTTGCTCCTCTTTCTCCTATCTGCAAAGAAAGAAAAGGCAATCCTCTTGATGCTGTTGCACTCAATTTTGAATCGGAACTGCTTCTTCTGACTTTTGGGGGGAATTTAATTTTGCGGAACAAAAGGCAGCAGACAGAAAAGGGACTTAGTAATACCTCTGTCATGTCTCCATAAGGCAGCTCTGCAAGATCTGGGAGGAGGCAGCATGCCTCCAAAACAGCATCATATCTGAAGAGGAATCAACAAAGTTAAAATTGTGATCACTTTGACAGTCTGGTGCTTACGCACGTAATCATAACTTACTTGTTTTGCTCAAACTCCTTCCCAAAGAGGATGTTTTCTTTCAGGGAGTCATTGAGGATCCAAGCTTGTTGGGACACAAAAGCGAAGCCTCCACTGGCCGCGACATTTCCTTCTAAAAGGGTCATCTGTGACGCACGTTGCAGATCATCGAATAAAAAGCTTGAAGGACTACTTGCTCTAGATACAATTCCGGCATTCGGCTCATACTTGTCCCAGTAGTGCTGTGAGAAGAGAACTCTTTCCACTTCCAACACCACCACAGATCCCGACCAATGAACCCTAGACACCCAACAGGAACAACATTGGTGACACAAAACTTTTAAATTACAATTTGGGCTTCCCTCGATCATAAAGACATTACAATCGAAGAAAAATGATTAACGTGCCAAATTGCGCTCGGTGTTTGCAAGCTCCGGAAGTTGTGAGGGTACCCTGACTGCGCTGTGTTGCTTGTAGCTTATGGTACTTTTGAGTAGTTGAGTTTTGTTAGTTGAAGAAATAGTTTTCAAATCAATGAATAATTGTTTTTATTAAACATGAAATCAATGTAAGGCAAAATAATCATGATTAGTATTCTTTTCTAATAATCGCCAAGGCCCAGTACGAACGCAACACTGTAGCAGCCACTCTCGGTCTCTTGGGATAGAGCCAACGTAATAACAAAAGACAGTATAAAGGTTCGACAGTAAAAATATTTACACTGTACACATGTTTACGGTTTCCTACGTCTGTATGCTGAAACTAAGCGTTGAACAGTTTTCCCTCACTGTGCCACAAAACCATGGCGTCAAGTTTTTAAGGTGTTTTTTGGCATACCGTTACACGCCAGGGGCAGTTTGGTTTCAGCGTTACAACTGCCCCCCCAGAGGGCAACCATATCAATGATGTGGCCTATAGTGAAAATGAGTTTGACACGAAATGAAGACATCTCTTTGAAGGTGGTTCTCATACCCTCTTAATACGCAGGTCAATACGGTACAGCGTCTTGTGTAGTGGTGGCCGGATGCTTTTCGTGGAGGAGATAGTACTTTGTGGACTTTCCTGCTCCATGTTGGTGAGGAGACTCAGGGCGTTGAGGTTCTCCTTGTGTTCTTTGCTGTCATCCGTGGCGATGTAGAGGCTGAGCCTCTCCCGCCGCAGCATACGTTTCATCCCCCCACACTGCTTCTTGGGGGGTGGGTTAGGCTTGGTTGCCGGGGTTCGCGCTTTTTCCCACGCTAGTGTGGCGTCCTGGAATTCCACCACATTGCAAGGGTCTTGCATTTTGATCAACACAGCTTGTCGGGTCTCCATCGTAAAAAGTCTCTGTGGAGACAGTAGAGCTTAGATGACTTATGATCCATATGCAGGAAATTTTTCTTCATCAATCATCCGTCTAATATGGAGATTTCAAGAGGATTGTGAATAGGTTGAGGTAAAGCTGGTGTTATCAATAGGGGGCTGATTTATTTAAGACCTCAAAAAGCAGCTAAATTGCATGTTGACTCAGGTCCAAAAATATTTTAGAGCAAGTATCATCTAAACAAAATATTTGCCAATCAAAGTACCGCCATCATGACCACAATTAACTGGCATAATAGGCTCAGTGTTCGTCAAAAACAAGGATTTGGCTCTTTTAATAACAAAAGGTATACTAAATATTTAGTAACTGTAAATGTATGAAACATTTTATCGTGATTACATACTAACTATACATCCATCCATTTTCTAAAAAGCCCTTATCATGGTTGCTACTCAGCTGGAGCACTGGCGGCACTAGGATTTTTTCCTTGGGGGTGGCTCAGGGGGGACCGCAAAAAATTGAACAACCCCACCCCCTAAAAAAAAAGAAATACCCAGATGTCTTGCTTCTGTGTTTCTACCCCCCCCAGTTGCCTCACTAGCTCTGAGCTGTAGCCTATCTTTTGTGTGAGAGGGGTACACCTAGGATTGGTTACCACCCAATCACAGGGCTCATATAGACAAAAAAACCTTCAAATTCACATTCGTACCTACGTATGGGCACTTAATTTTGAGTACACCCCAACATGCATGTTTTGTGAATATGTGACGAAGCACAATGAGAAATACGCTACAAGGGAAGAAGAGATTCAAACCCTGAACCTCAAAGTGGCGAGGCAGGAATGTGCTAAATTCTGGATTCAAAGATTACTAAGTTTACAAGTTCCATTCTATTTTCAACACCAACAGGCACACTGTGTCTTCATCATGAAACTGCCGATAAACAGAATGTCCTCTTGGTGCTTTTGCTTACTTAACCCTTGCTGTCTGAGTGAAAATATGTGCCACTAACATGTGACTTTTGCAAAATATTTGTTAACACAGGTATGGTGGGGGACTGGTTGTAAGTGGGAGTTTCTAGGGGGGCGCTTTAAATACAAATTGGAAATTCACGAGTAGTTCTCACCTGGAATCTCTTCACTGCCACAGCGCCCTCTGACAGGGACCTGACTGCCAGGGGCGTGACCTTCAGGGCGAAGGTCATGGAGTTGAAAACGGTAACCACAGTGAATGCCTATGTGTGGAAAAATCAGTTATTCTCTTGATCCTCTCCTGAGGCAAGCTCATGTCATCACTAACAGTTACTACATCTCTGGAAACAACTCTCTTTAGTTTGTGCATGTGTATCTAATTGGTGAGTGTATGAGACTTATTAATATGGTCCTTGTGTGTGAATACCTCTGCTGCAGTAAGGTCATAGCCCAGGGCCATGTGCAGGGTGAACGTGCACACGCTGGCTATCACCACAACGATAGGAGCCACACCAACTGTGAGGCTCTGGATGAGACCAGCTTTTTCCAGTATCCCCCTCTCCTCTAACCTCACCTCTGTTGACAAGACAGACAGGAACGTTTTAGGCCATCAAGCCATGAATCCATTTTCTATACTTTTATCATGTTCAGGGTCGTGGGGGTGCGGGAGCCTGAAACCTGCTAAAGGTGAACTACACCCTGGACTGGTCAACTGTCACTCAAAGGGTATCCAGACAATAATAATCAGCACCATCACAGAACTCAGCTCAATTTGCCATTATTGAAGTCAATGCGAATGAACCACTACACTATCAGTGACTAAGTTTAAGGCAAGTTCAAACTGAAAGGATACATATACTTTTTTTCCTCCATAATTTCAAACAGTTCCCACTTATCTTAACCACACTCGGTAGTACCACAAACATAAAGAATTATTGCACCCCTTTCACCCCCGCCCCCCCATTCTTTTTTTTGGGAGGGACAGCCTTCTCTCATGCAAGCTTAGAATGTAAATTTAATATTCAATTGGATGAT
Source organism: Syngnathus acus (assembly GCF_901709675.1). Classification (NCBI taxonomy): domain Eukaryota; kingdom Metazoa; phylum Chordata; class Actinopteri; order Syngnathiformes; family Syngnathidae; genus Syngnathus; species Syngnathus acus. Next base: position 13,910,371 of record NC_051095.1, on the reverse strand, counting down.
AAAAGTCCCCCGGGTAAAACGAAACAAAGGGCCATATGGTCCCATTCTGTTGCTTAATTCACTTTGGTTTGGAATCATTCCCGTGCAGGTTGCCCCTTACTTACCTGCAGCTGCTGGGTCATAGAGCAGTCTCAGTTGTCACATGCATAATACACTGCTGTTGCCAATGGTGAGTGCAGATTTCCTTAACACAATGACTACGGGCAAATGTGATCACTCACAAAGACAGTATGGATTGTATTTTCCCTTGTGGAGTTAGCATTTCATCAGCAAGGCCCTGAATTACACTTTTTTAATTCGTGTGTGGATTTGCATGTGCGGCGCATGCAGTGGACACATTGCCAAAACAAATACCCCCTCGACCCCTACTGCGTCGACAATTTTACTGAGCAATCAAGTATATGCTGCTCATCAAAAGCTAACATTGTTAGGTTACGTTATCTGTGCAACCAACAACTCTCTCTCCATATCCTTTGCAAACACAACTGTCTTTCAAGCAGTCTTTCAAGTTCCGTTTGAAAGTGAGTGGGCTTGAGAGTGGTTATTATCTATAAAGATTTAGGTATGTATCTGTAGACACACTGCTGGACACATGAGTAGACCAAAATAGACATGTCATTTCAAAGGTCCCTCAAAAAAATCCTGTCAAGTCTAAATCAATTATTTCTGTCCTGCTTCTGCTCGGTCTATATATCCAAAAGTCACAATAGCTTATTTCCTTAAATGTGCTTTTCCAGCATCACCAAACACAAGGTGATCTTCATGACTTCATGACACTTTAACCCTGTGGACTAAGGTATCTTGTAAATCTGATTAATCATAATTCGAACCAGTAATTACAGGACAGTGCTAAAACAAGCCCCAAAAGGCTAATTGAGAATAGCACTTAAATGGGGAGAATGATCCTTATCAACAACCTACAGCAAAGGTCCTGGTGAGAAAAGGCCGTCACTAATTCATGCGCAAGTAGAGCGGCCTCGACAGTCATTCTCTGTATCGTAAGGCTCAAAACACCTTGCAAATTAACCTTGGGGCCAAGGGATTCAAATTGGCCTTTCGGATAGCGGGCAGCACAGGGAGATGACTTAACCGAGCTAATGAAAATGGATTTATGGTTGGGATTATTTTACCAGTCCATTTAAGAGCATATGACTTTCTTTTCCAAGTGGTAAATTTACGTTAGTCGGGACCTTCAGGGACAGCTCCTAAAATGAGTTGACGCCAAGCCTCATTAGCATGCAACTGCATGACTTTGCGTTCTGGCCACAAGCTGGAAATCATTGGTGTACCATGACAGGGAACTCACTGTGAATGTTCTGCGCGAAGGCATCTTCCCAACAATACATCTTGATGAACTTCATGCTGCTCAGGATCTCGTTCATCAGCCTCACGCGCTGGTCAGTTACCACCACACACCTTTTGCGGAAATATGCTGTCAGCCTTGACGCGAGCATCTGTCCAGACGGGAAGAGAGCGTGGGGCAACAATGACAAGAAAAATAAGAAATGGGAGAGGAAATGAAAGCAGACACAATCACATTAGGCTGCATTGCAGGCCCTCCAACAGGGCCTGGACGGATGAATGGCTTTTACATCAATACCAATGTTAGCTGAGTCTGAGTGCAATTGGGAAAGTAGCTACAGATTGATTGCAATATTTGTTACAGTTCGATGCACAGGATAAAACGAGATGGTTTCTACAAAGCAAACTATTTAGAAATGGGATGATAACTTCAACCCACCATAGCGGGATAGAAGATGATGAAAATGGCTGATCCAATTAAAGCGGTGGGACCTAAGAAGTAAATGGTGTAGGTCAGACCAAGGATGCCCACCAGGGGCCCCCCAGCCAGCAGGCAGCCCACAGAGACAGCCTCATAGAGACGCTGGCCATCACTGGAGCAGATGTTGATTAGCTGGAAAAGGAACACAGTGGAACATTAAAACCAACAATACCCAAGACCGTCATTGTTGACAGAAAGCAGACTACACTTTAGACGAGCTAAAACCAGGTCCAATTTGTGGCACAGGTGGTGTGACAGGATTTGGGTGGATTTCATCTAGATTCTGCGCTCTGCTGTGATGTGTGGTGGATGCCATTGTATTTCTTTCTTTTTCAAAAACTCCTGATCATTATAGAAATCAATTCATTGAATGCATTATTACTATTATAAATAAATAAATAAAATAAATTATTAAAAGCATCTTCAATCTATTTTTAAAAGCACCCACTTGACTGCTGCAAAACTAATGTGTCTGTGGGGTGCATGCCCACTTTGCAGGGCCAGCTTTACATCATCTGCAGTAAAGAAACTAAGAAAAAAAAAAAGTTCTGTCACCCTCCTCTATGTACCTGTTTAACAATTTTATACTGCCATGAGATTATTGCGTTTCTTTTACTTATCTGCTTCTTGTCAAAAGCAAAACACTAAAGTTTTTTTATGTATTGACATTAGACACACTTGTGTGAAAACATTGCCTGATTAATATGGGATTTATTTGGGCCTCCTTGCATTCGTGCAGAAGACTAGTACAGCTCTTGCCAAAGTGCAACGTAATATTCGAAAATAAGTTTTTCCATATTCCCAAATGCCAGTGTTATGTGAGGGCTCTTCTAAGGTTTAGACACCTCTCTGTTCTCACAGGCAATGAAACTTAATAAGAGTAGAAATTAAATCTGCCTCAATCATCTTTCCTGTGGTGCTCTGCTGAGAGGTATAATTCAGTGATTCCACCTTACCTCCCCGGGACTAATGTCTTTGGTGCTGCGTAGGCGGAGGATCCTGTTGAAGGCGAACGTGAGAGCCGCCCCGCGGAGGCGAGCTGCTGTGCGATAGTTGACGGCCCACATGAGCGCCAGAGACCAGGAGCGCATCAGTTCCATAGCGAAGATCCCGGCAACCAAGCAGAGGCCGTATTTCACGCAACGTTCGGAGCTCTGGGAATATTCCAGTAGGGCTCGAACCAGTAGTGCCTGGGAAACAGGAATGGAGAAGGTAAGATAATAGTCCCAGAGAATACAATAGAAGTTACATAGTCAAGGATGTGTGAACACTATCAGACATTATCACCTGATATGAAAATGGTTTTAATAAATGATATTATTCTCAGCAAAATGTAATGACTAATAAACTAATGGGGAATACATTCAGAAAAATCTTGTCAGCATGTGTACAAAAACAGACAAATGAGTCATTGATTTAAAACTAAAAACCCAAGGCTATTAGTTGAGTGGGCCAAAAACCACAGTTTACAAATTACATGTGACGTAAATAAGATTATATTATTGCATTTTTGAAACACAGTAGAGACTGATATCTATGTTAGCTTCAGGGCTATTTCATTGTCTACTTGTGTGACCTAATGACATGCTGGAGGTCAAGTACACCTTGTCATGCATGTGGAAGGGAAAATAATGGCATGAGCAAAGCATGGCTGAGGATCTGAGGAAATAGAGGTTGTCACTTCAAAATCTAGAGCTCCGTAAAATGGAATAGTTGAGGGGGAGAAAAGACCAACTTGAGGAGCCAAAAAAGAACCCGGAAGGCTCGCCCGATCAGCAGAGTGTCAAGGGAGAAGCGGATTCGGGAGGTACTCACAGGCCCGACAAAGCCTGCCACCATTGTGAGAAGGAGGGCAAAGATGGCCACCAGCATTCGGGTTTGGCAGAATCTCATAAAGACTCTCGTCAGGGACGCCCCTTCACGCCCTCGTGTTTTTAGCTCGTCGTGCCACAGCGATTCAAGCCTGGAACACACAGAATAATCACACACAGTTAGTAGTTATTTTTACCATCAATGATCAATGGCACAGCCACTCCATGCTCTTACAGCAGAAACAGTTTTCCAATATGTATCATGGAAATTGGTGGCTCCGATGTTCAAGCAGCTTTACTTAGTAGCAGTATATTTTTATCCAGTCACCATCAGTAATATATTCTACAATACAAAGACAATAACTGTCATATACTGAGTGGTGACACATGTGGAACAGGCTGAAAATCAAAAGCTGGCCAATTTTTATGTCAATGTTTTTTTTCTAGCATACCGATTGGCAATTGGTCCGGATTAAATGTTTTCACCGTGGTTCTTAGTTTGCCTTCTCCTGTTTTAATCTTATCCCTTTTAGTTTCCAGAAATTAAGTTATGTTTTGCTTAAAGAAATGTGAACTTTCTTGCCAGCGAGCACAGTAGGGAGCAAACCTGGGTTAACTTTAATGGCAATCACACAAGAAAAATACCAGCAATTAGACTGCAATTAACATCAGGTTAATACACACGTAATAATCAGACTTGCATGAATGATGTAGCATGTAATTAAGATTTTGAAAGAACGTATTAAAGACGTGTCTAATGCACTCGTATTGCCGTATAATGCTCTGTAAAAATGTGTGGAATATCATGTTGGCCAGGTTACTAATGACTCTTCTCAAGCAGCAACTGCCAGGCCGCCGCAGAGAGTAATTTACGCCCTAACGACTTTATTAAAAACCAATCAAAAGCAGAGAACATTAAACCAAGATGACTCTTCTGTAGCCTGATAATTACTACTTGATGTCAAAAAACACTAGCGGTGTCAGTAGCCGCATGGCACCCAATGTATTGATTTTAGCCTGAGGAATGCAATTTGAATTAAAAAATGATAAAGAATAAGAAACCACTTCCTGGAGTAAAATGCAGCTTTACAAGTTTGAAACTACATCCATATTTGTAAGCGCCACACTGAAGAAATGACTTTCTTCAACGGATTAGTGGCTACTACTCTTCGCAGCAGATTAGCAGGATAGGAAGCCTTATGTCAAGAGACTTCAGTTCAGCGATACCCGAGATGTGTGTTGTTTCTCCTTTTTTGTGAGGCCACCACAGCAAAATCCACCCGTTTTTATCCATCTCATTAGCGGACATTTTGCCACTTGCTGTCAACTGAAAAGGACATCACAGTTGCTCAGTTACCGATCAATCACGCGTCACATGTTGTCTGATTTTTGTCGTTAGTCTGTTTTCTGAGTTTGGTTATGTGGTGTTTGCAAGCTGAGCCGAGATTGGTCGTGACCTGAGCCCTGAGCAACTGTGATGTCATTTTCAGTTGACTGCAAATGGCAAAATGGCTGCCCCCAAACGCAATATTAATTGGAATGCCGTCATTGCCCTGTTTAGACTAGTGGGGCTGCATAGAACATAATTGTAAAGACAAGTTTGGGGATGACTTCACCTTTAAAACATTGTGCAGAATAGTTAATACTGATAAAGGCATTGTGACCTCAAAATGAACGAGCGGTGGCATCTAATTTGTTCACAACTGTGGTTGGCTATCTATACTACTATTATTGCCCTTTGATGTAAATTGTTAATACTCCTGATTACAATACTCTGAACGGCACATACTGGGATCCACTCAGGGATGATTGGAAAGAAACGTTCCCAGCAGTCGACAGCCAAGCTGCTGTTTTGAGAGGCGCTTTGGCTCAGACATGGCATTGAAGATTCGCACCTCACTGGGCACCGGCAAGTGTCAACTCTCCCAGGGTGAGTTTTTTCCCTTCTCCACCATCTCGCCATCGTCTCTGCTGTGCATCTGAGTTGCGTAACTGTTCCTACTATGGCAACACACACTAAATCCCTGCTTGCTGCAGCGCTCCGGCATACCATCATCGGCCAACCCTGACAATGTGAGCTCAGTGCTGGTTAGGTGTTAAACTCACCGCACACCACATTAAGTACGCGACATTGAAAATTCTGCCCTTACAGAGATAATAATGCTTTGTTTTGGATGACTACATTTATATTTACAATATGGCATAAAATAAAATGGTTGCATGTTAAAAATGATGACCATTTTCTGCAGATGGTGTAAATTACTTTATAGAAATAAGAAAATACTATGAGTGCATTATAATTAGTGTCAAGTGAAACTGGAATTCAAAACAAAATTAAAGGAAACGGCAAGAACCGGCTGTAACAAGTCGGATGAGCTGGAGCCTGTTCCAGCTGACTTGGGGCGAGAAGCGTGGTACACTAGAAACAGACATCTTGAAGTTTGCCAGAAAATGAAAAAAATTGTGGGGCAACCACAGGAATGTATTTAACCTAGGGATGCACCGAAAATTCGGCCACCGAAAATTTTCGGCCGAAAATGACCCAAAAGTGCATTTTCGGTTTTTGGCCGAAAGACCTAAATCACCGAAACAACACGGCCGAAACTTGTGATGACGTGAGCAAACAGCGCAGCCAGCACGCGGGAAAACGGGATAAGAGCCAGCATGTCTGCGGTGTGGACTGATTTCACTATCTCAGAGAAAGACCCACGGATAGCGATTTGCAAAACATGCAATGCTGAAATTTCAAGAGGGGTGCATCTGCAAAAAGTTTCTCCACGTCGGGTTTAATTCATTACCTGAAATCCAAACATCCCGACCGCCATTCTGAATATGAGAAGAAGGTGACACAGAAAAGGAAACTGACACCGAGCACGCCCACTCCGTCTGTGGCAAACGTTTTTGAAAAGGCAAGAAAGTTCTCCAGTGATTCTGCCAAGAGAACATATTTAATTTTACAGTCTTTCAGCAGGCCAGTCAGTTATAAGCCACCCAAGTCTGCCGGTAACTCTATCGCTAATCTGTAATCGTTGTTATTCTTAGGCTGCCCGCCATGCCGAGAACAACCCGTGCCAGAGATATACGTAACTGGATGTCCATCGATTAAAAGTCGCGGTGTCAAACGAAGCACGCAGAGTACAAACAGGCATGGACAAGAGTGTGAATCTTTCCACAGCAAATTCCCTCAAGCTGGCTTTGCACCCTCTCTGTCTCTCTCTCTGTCTCTCTCTCTGTCTCTCTCTCTCTCTCACTCTCACTCACACTAGTGTCAATGTTTGACCAGCACTAACGTCGCCTTCATCTCACTCACAGGTACGGCTGAGAGAGCACAAGAGCGCTTGCTCCAATATTTGTTGAAAGATGAGGGGAAATAAAATAAAAAATAATCCAGCTGAGATATGAGTGTGAGAGACAAGAGGCCTGGTGTGGATGGCCTCTTCATCGCAGCACTGATACACTGGGAATGGAAACTAAATAATTTCCGCCTTAGTCTTCCCATAACAATTTAGAATTGAATTCTACTCGTAAATGGCAACTCGTTATGCCATTCCGGATTTTATTCTGGTGCTCTCTTAAAGCAGCTTTGCTTAATGTTGATCCCAATCAGCTCTGCCACGGAATGCAATCTTGTTAGAGAAGCCCTTTGTTTGTACGAATGACTACACAATAACTACTCAGCAACTTTACTGGGGGTTGGGAAGTGGCTCCATTGCGTGGCAAAATACTATTTTACTTCTTTTGTATCTGAATGACATGAGTCGATTCTTGAACAAACTCTGTGTGGCTTGCCATCTACAGGCTGGCAAACATAGTATGTCAATACCGTTGTTACTTTCAGGATGGATTTTATAATTCGAGGGACAGCATGCAAACTCCACACAGGATGGCCTGAGGCGGGGTTCAAACCCAGAACCTCCCAACTGTGAGGCAAACATGATAAGCACAACTTCGCCTTGGTGCGTCAGAATATCAATCATTATATAATTGTTGGCGCATATAATTGTGTGACTTTTCTTCTGCGAGTCGTCTGAGTTTACCTGTGGATCCTTTCCACCATCACACTCTTGTGTCAGCATTTCACATTGGGCCACGCACTGAGCTCACCTTTGGCAGTTGATTTCAGAGGCTTCATGGCAGGACAGCCCCCACACGTCATTTATGGACAAGCTGGACGTCTTGTAGGCTCTCACGACCAGCGGCGAGAGCCAGTGCAGCGTCATGAAAGAGAAGAACCCGGCGTTGTCCACCGGGTGCTGGTGTCTGAAAGACAGAACCAATGGCGTGTGGTGGCTAAGACGACCACAAGGTTGCGTGGAACACACAAAAGCGTTATGTTGGAAAACGGGCTTGGGGTGGGGTGGTAGTCGGGGGCTTGACCTATCTTGGCGTTTGAAGAACGCAATTGAGTAGAGGCAAGGTGAATCTTGCCCGCAATGTTTGAGCAATAATTTCTTAACTCTTCACCAAAGAGCTGCTCACGGCTTGTTTATCACTTAGCATACAGCACTCAAACGCGCACAGCTGTATGCTACTCGGGGATAAGATTCCATTTGTTATCGCCGCTTCCTGCGCTATGCTAACGGCCAGAAGGCAAGCAAGCACGTTTCTAGTTTATGTGTGCTTAAAAGATAATCTGTCTGTATTTGTGCCATTAACTTGCACCCTGTAGCACTACTGTAACATATTCAGCACTATCTTTTTGTTTGCATTTAGCCAGCAGGAACATCCAAAGTCAAAAGTGTGACATCAGCTCATTTTACGGTTCGAGAAGATTAGCTCCACAAGTGTGTTTTGCTTTTTCTTTGGCTTCTTGTGACGCTACACAGGGTATCAGTAATTTTAGTAATCTTCCAACAGTGAGTAGTTTTACATTATTTTAGTGTCAAATCAGGATTATAATGGTCTTGCTTTTGTTGGGGGTTTCTTTGTTGATTCTTTCAAAAATGCTTCATTGTAGTTTAGTTTTGAATAGTTTGAGTAATTTGGTTATTTTAGTTTTTAAAAGCCCTTTAAAACTCTTTACCAACAATGTTATTTTGAATGTTTCTGTTATTTTGTTAATTTTTGGGATATCGGTTTTTAAAGTCCTTTTTTAAGTCTCTTTACCGACAATGTTTTTTTAATACATTTCTGTTATTTTGTTCATTTTTGGTATATTAACCTATAGTGTTTATAACTGCTTTTTACATTGATATGACTGTTCATATAACCTAATATTTGCCCATGTTTGAACAAAAAGGTTTTACAATGGTAAATGCGAGTGAGGTGTCGGTTATCAGCGAATGTCTTCAGCTTTTTTTTTGTGTGGAATATTTTCCAGATGGGCTGCTATCGTGCGTGACATCTCGTAAGACCATATCGCCCGAGATGTCATCGCACCTCACAATCCCTTAGTTTAGTGACTATCACAAGATCAACACGGTGTTTTATGCTTTTGTGGATTCATTCTTACACTTTCCCCAAATATGTTCATAAGAGCGATAAGAACGCAAGAAGAAAGATCTACACTAGAGGTGCATTTTCATTAACCTTAATGTCGTTTTTTTTAATGCTTTTAGGTTCCCCTTGTTTCCACACCATGACGAGTACTTAGAGACTAATACAATAAAATGCCATCTTTTACTTTTGTGTTATCCTGAAGGGTTTCAGTAGCTGTATGCTTTTCCGGTAGCGGCCGCGTTTTTTCGGCCCTCTCTCCACAACCACCTCTGCTTCCTCCTCCTCTTCCTCGGGCTGGAGGGAGGCCATGGACAGGCCGTCCATCCGCCCAGCTGCTTCTAAGGCGTCGGGAAACATGGCGGACCCTATGGAAATGGGAAGGACAGCAACATGATGAAGACAATTTCTAAGTTTCTGCATGTTACTCTTTTTGGGCAATTTGCTGTTCATTTTGTTTAAACATAAATTAGCATGTTGTGATTGCCAGTATTCATGTGACTTTCTGGCATTCGGGCTTGCATAATCATGCAAATAATTATCCGAAAATCAAAACCGCTGAGGCAGATTTTCTCGTAGTCTAAAGAGCTAATTATTGCGAACACTACCGAAAGCACTGAGCAGTGCGGAATAAACCAGGACTTTACTTCAGTTCGCAGACATTTTTTGCTCACGTTCACATTTTAGAAATAGAAGAGAATTTCACGGGTTCTGCTTTTCCTTTGAGCCTCGAGACGTGTTGTGCTGAGTCAGGATCGAGACTTTGAGGAATCACCTTGGTCAAGGGTCACGATGGCTCATTGGCGCGCAACTTAAGCGCTTATCTATTTAAAGCCGTCTTCAGCTCTTGGGTGGACATCTGAGCTTCTTGTGTAACGGCTGGGGAATCTTTTCCTCAAATGAGGGTGGCGGGTTATTTTAAGTTTGTTGTTTGTTTCAAGTACATTGATCGATTTTATTGCTGAGCTATTGGTTGATTGATTTCAACTCATTTGTAAAGTACAATAATTTTGTATTTTTTTTTTAATGATACCTATAGTTCAAACTGGTTCCTTGCTGACATGCATTGCTTACACTAACAACATGGGAGTGAACAGAGAGAATTAGCGTATTTTTAAAAACTGCGTTGTCAAATTTTAACCCCCCTTGTCTATACTATTTTACAAAAAGAGACTTGCAAGTTCACTTCTCACTAAGAAAAAGACAACATTAACTGAATAATTTTCACATTGTTTTTTGTTTTACCAGAAAGGATCCTGTTGGAAGGCAATCGTGGTATCAATCACGCGAAGACATAGTTTCCATTTCCATGTTGCAAAAGTGGCGCTTTATCAACATGTTGGAAACTTTTGACCCAAGGAACTGCTTCCAAGCTGCAATGCCCTGGTCGCTTTGCCTCGCCAAGGATTCAGTATGATAAAATAGATTCTTGAAAATGTTAAATGTTTAATGGCTAAAGATTGTGCTTACATCATTTGGTGTCGGGAGGAATAAAGCAAATCCCAGAAGGGGCATAAAAAAAAAAAAAAAAAAAAAAAACAGAGGCAAGCCTCAATTTTAATATTGTCCTTATTGTTAATTGTTTTGACAAGTGAAGAGGAAAAATAAAATCAGAAGTTAGATTTTTGTGAGAAAAAGATTTTAGACCATAATACTCAATACAAAGGTTTTTTTTTTTTTTTACATACCGTATTTTCCGCCCTAAAAGGCGCACCGGGTTATAAGGCGCACCTTCAATGAACGGCCCATTTTAAAACTTTGTCCATATATAAGGCGCACCGGATTATAAGGCGCATAAAATAGAAGCTATACTGCATCAAACTGAGGTTGACTAGGGTTGCGGTATGCATCCACTAGCCAATAACCAACGAGCCCTCTGTAAACAATCGCGTTTCTCAAACGATCTCCTATAAAATGATCAGAACTGACTAAAGTTCGATCTAACGCATTGGTACTACTTACCTATGTTTCCCTTCCATATCGATCCGTAGATTTACTCGAAACATTAACAGAGCAGCCTATTTTGACATGAAATAGCCTGGTACGTATAGCAGCTATCGCAATAGCATTAGCCATCCGCAAAGTCTCACGAGCCTCAGCTCGCAATCTCCCATGAGCCTCAGCAAAGTGTAAACAATCGCGTTTCTCAAACGATCTCCTATAAAATGATCGGAACTGACTAAAGTTCGATCTAACGCATTGGTACTACTTACCTATGTTTCCCTTCCATATCGATCCGTAGATTTACTCGAAACATTAACAGAGCAGCCTATTTTGACATGAAATAGCCTCGCGGGTACAACAGCTATTCGGTGACGCCCCCTGACTACAGTTGCCGTAATGCTGGGAAGCGATGCGACCTTGTAATTTACTAGTCGTACTAAAACGTACTGAAACATTTTGGCAGAGCACTGTGTACAACCAGTATGGATCAACAAATTCATCAGTTGATCCATATATAAGGCGCACTGGCCTATAAGGCGCACTGTCGGCTTTTGAGAAAATTTTAGGTTTTTAGGTGCGCCTTTTAGGGCGGAAAATACGGTACAACAAACTTCCAATTGCAGTGCACGTGTGAACAGTGCGATTGGAGCTTCGGGAAGAACACCTTATATTTTCCATGTTGACCACAGTCATATGAACAGTTTTTCAATGTCTATCTTCAAAACGCCCTGTCTATTTTCAAAAGGCCATTCATTGCAGTCGAGATAGCCTGAAGAAAAAAAGCAAGGCCCCTCGCTCGCCTGACGAAAAGCGCAGATAAATTCATGCTGCGCCGAGATAACAACAAATGCTCAGCTCAGTAAATGACATGGACCTTGTAAACAAATGTTTTGGACACTGTCAAAGTACAGAACTTACAAAACGTACTGCATGCATTTTTTCCCGGGCATTCTGACTTCCTCCCACAATGCAACAACATGTTAGTTTCAATGAGGAGTCAGTGATTCCCAACTTGTCTGCAGGCACAAAAATTAATGTGATTCCAATGCTGTTTTTGCTTGGTGGCATACAGTGACATTTTTCTAATGTAAAATATGTGCCATGGCTCAATAAAGGTTTAAAAACTTTACAAATTGTCCATTGGTGTAATGTGAGTGTGAATGTCTGTTTCTTGCTCATAATGCACTCTGGAATTAACTAATAAGAATCTTGCCCTAAGTCAAGAGAAAATGCAGTGCACCTATGATGCATTTGGGAAGGAAAATGCATCATCGGGTAAGAAAAAGGTTACTGACACAAAACTTTACCAGCATGATTTTGTAATCAGTAATTTTGTGTTTTTAACAAACTGAGCAGTTTGTGTCATTTTTGGTAGAAATAAATGTCCAATTTGTTAGTTTACAACAGGAGTCTCACATTGACCTTGTCCCACAATGAAGGAGCTTGTATTCTAAGACTGTTTTGTCACAATTAGTCACGAAAACAAAGTGAAAATATCAACAGACTTACGTGAATGTTGGGCTGGCTGGGGTCACAATTCTCAGATGTTGTGTTTACGCACATCCAATGCGAATGAGAATGACCATGTTTGCTAGTTTACTAGCTTTTTGCTCAGAGACGCGAGGGGAGCACACTGAAACTCATCTTCCGGCTCGCTGAAGGTGCAGGCAGAGAAAGAGGTTGCGGCGTCTGATGCGGGAGGATGGAAGAGCGGCCTGGAAAACATTATCAACTTATCCGCCCGTCTCACGTGGATACAGTACGTGCCACTTCCTTCCGAAGCTCCGTTTCACCGACTATCGGAGCTCCGCTGGGAGAGGAATTCCCGACATCACGCCGACGTCACAGAGTGTCAGCCAATTGGTGACGGCTTTCAACGTCACGCGAATGAGGAAGTGCAAGCGGGACACAAAGAGGGCGGAGTCGCGACAAGGGGCTACGTAATCACCAGCGTGAGGGGAAGGGAGGGCGCCGGGTCAAAATGCGATTTGATTTGTTTCCTACCGCCTCGTGCTTTTGTGAAGCAGCCATAGAGAATAAATGTTGAAGAAATACACTCCACAATGGCAGAAACTGTGCACTGACAGAGAAGAATGAGCTCTGCAAACATACAAACATTCAAATTTTAGCAGTAACCACAATAAACTAAACATGCAAGGAGCACTAGAAACACACACACTACCAATAACATCCATCCATCCATCCATCCATCCATCCATCCATCCAGAGGCGTAGCCAGGAATTTTTCCAGTAGGGGCGCACGCCCACAGGAAAAAAAATCGAACATCACCCACGCCGTTCGCTGATCGCTAAAACAACATCCGGGACCGGGAGGCAAACGGTGAATGGATAACATCGCGCACATAGAATAGCGCAAGCACATTCGCGCAAGACCGAAAGAAAAAAACGGCATGAAAATGAAGAATCGAAAAAGCTTGATTTTTTTCAACCGGGGCGCAGGGAGTCCTAACCGGGGCGCCGCCCCGGCTCGCCCCGGCTCGCCCCGGCTTGGCTACGCCTCTGCATCCATCCATCCATCCATCCATCCATCCATCCATCCATCCATCCATCCATCCATCCATCCATCCATCCATCCATCCATCCATCCATCCATCCATCCATCCATTTTCTTAACTGCTTGCCCTCACGGAGGGTTGCCGGTGTGCTGGAGCCTCTCCCAGCCGCAGGGCACACATAGGCTAACGCAACCATTCACACTCACACCTACGGGAAATTTGGAGTGTTCAGTCGGCCTACCAATGGCTACCATGCATGGATTTGGAATTTGAAACCGGAGTACCCGGAGAAAACCCACGCAAGCACGGGGAGAACGTGCAAACCACACAGGAAGGCCGGAGCCGGAATCAAACCCACCACCTCTGCACTGTGAGGCGTAATATGAATTTGTCCACCAATGTCACCATGTTTGGTTTGTTCATTTTCCCCTACCTCAGCATTTCTTGTTTTTGTACCACCAGTGGATCAGCTCAGAGAAAATCAGCAGGCTCGGGACAAGATCGATTTCCAAGGTTTTGTGAACTCACTAATACGGCGAGAATTCAGCTTGCATGCAATGTTATAAAAATGAAAGGGCAGAAGCGAACCCCACATGATACCATTATGTGCAACTCTAACATTTGTAGTGTAAGCATTAAAGCAGTTTTTACAGTTATGAAACTTGTTTTGAGCATTTTCTCTCATAGCACAAATCAAATAACAATCACCATGAGTACAATAAAAACACACTTTGCACATAATACAAATAAGTGCAACGAGTGAAAAAAAATAATAAATAAAATAATAATATAATAAAATGCTGGTTTGACTTTACACCACTGAAAAAAAAGTCCCAATTCAATGGGAGAGCAACTTTGTATTATTTTCTCTGTAAATGTATTTACAAGATTAACATATATAGCCTGTTTAGAAAATAGCCCACGATTCACAATTTTATTAAGAGAAATATTGCCAATCTTACAAAAAATCCAGTCTGATATTTACAAGTAATTCAAAGATATACATTTTCAAACCAATTTATTGATGATATGACTGCTGACAAAAGCAGTAGGATGACTTCTGAAGTGTTTCGAACAATATGTTTTGCTCACTCGGCCAAACTCTTCAGAATTCGCTTCACAGGCACTTCACAGTGCAGGTGGACAATGACCCAACGCAAATTGAGAAAGCGACCAGTCTTTTAAGGCAAATGAGTGGAATATGATGCAATGGCTATGTCTATCACCTGATCTGACTGCCTGGGTGTGTCACCATAGCAACAACACAATTTTTTTCTGTCAATAGTATTTGTTTCCGCCTGTGTACCATCCGAATTTGAATGTACGTATTCTAATGTTATTCTAAAATTATTATCAAAAAAGCGTAAAGTAGTCATTTAAAAGCAAGAGCATGAAATTGAATGACAGACTACAGTGTATGATGCAGAAAATCACATGCAGGCTTGTTATTTTTAGTCTCTGTTAGCATGGCAAAATTTAAGCCAAGTATTCCCAGTAAAGTGAAAATAAAATGCACTAAACCTAACCGACTGGATCTATTAAAAAAGCAAATGTGTAAACCTTGTCAACATCGCCTCTTAGAATAAAGAGTAATATGTAACGACCTGTATTAGTATGAATTCTTTGTTTTTTTTTCCACAAAGCACGAAAATATACATGTCAGCAAATGGACAAAGAAGTCCACTACACAGTACTTTTTTGGTCTTGTGTAAGAAAAAGACATTGACTGATTGTGACATCTTTGCCACAAAGGATGACTGCATAAAGATGTGGAAATGCTGTGTAGTCCGCGTGCAACAACCCTGGGTAACTTTTGCGCAGGATGTGAGGAAACGCTCACCGTAGTACAAGTAATACTCAATAGGAGGCGCTGTCGACGCACCAAGCTATCATTTGGACTTTTCAGAAGACTGAGTGCACAGTAATAGACAAATATAAAAACACACATGCTTAGCTTGGCTTGTTGGTGCAGCTTAGCTCTGGACACTTCAGTCTAGCACTACTAGCACATACTAGTCGCATATGTTCCATGGTAAGGCACAATCATTTTAAGTTTGCCTTTACACTTACAGCTTCAAAGCAGATAAAGCATATATTTTGTAGAATCTCTGGAGGACCTTTTTACTCTATCTTTCCAAGCTGGCATTTTTTGGCTTTGTTTCGTGGCATTGTTAAGTATAACAAAAGACAAAGTTGGTCATTCTTGACCCAGTAGACAGTATTTTCCAGTATCTTTGCAGTACCTTCCACGGTTTAAAAGTGGCATTTTCCCACTTATAGATGAGACACTTCTTGTGTGAAAGCTGAAACGGGGTGTGACGTTTAACACCTGACACTCACTTCTCCCACTCTAATGTTGAGACATGATTTTATTGAGTGCATCGCACCAGAATAAGTGCTGGCATGAGTTAAACAGGCCTGTGGAAGCGTAATGGTCTGACGGTGCTTTGCTCCTCCAAGACCTGGACGACAGGGGAATGAAGTTTAACACGCCCTGTTGTATTAAGAACAATATTTCATGCAGCACGTCACACAAGGCTTGGTGCTGACGTCACCAAATTATCTGATTGGGGGATTTTGTGTGAGTGTCTGAAAGCACACAGTTGGAGCAATGCCCCACATTGGCAGCATAAAAGACATGTGGATCAATTTTCGTTGAGCTTGGGTAAGGGAATTCAATCATGATGAAAAGAACATCATGCCTGCTGGCAAACATGTTTATGGCAGCATGACAGTCTGAGGTTGCTTTGTTACTTCAGGACGAGATAGGTTGTGAAGTTTAATACCTGACAGTTGTGTTGAAGACAGTTTTATATGTCACACCAGATGTTGCAGAATGCTGTCGCCTTGTTAAAGTTCACACAATTGCGGCCAACTTTGTTGGATTCTGGGTAAGAGATGCATGTCTCTACATTCTGGGGAAATTTTGCAGGATCCCTGCCTCATCGAGGCGCCTGCATTAGCGTCTTTGCACGGTGGGGTGATTGTTGTTGGTATTTTAGGTGTCATGGCACCAGGCATAGGCGGTATCCTATTATGTGCTCGCTGAAGGGAGACGGTCATAATGAAGTAGATGAGAACGCCGTCAGAAAGCAGTACGAGACAGGGAGGTAATTAAGGCTATCTCCCACATCACAAAACCACCCAAAGGAATCCCGCGCATCCAATTACAGTCATCCTCAGCATGGAGAGGAGGTGTTTGGAAATGGGAGAAGCAGCACGCGGGTGCCCTTCGTTGTGACATTGGAGCGAACTGTTTGCAGCTTCACACGTTTTTAATGGCTTTAAACGAACAAACATCAATGGCCGGAGAAGAGAGCGACGTTCCAGCGAATTTTAATTAGTCCGTTTGCTGCATTCTCTTGCGATGCCCGACGCAATGCTTTTGTGCGCACCAGCAGCCCTACAAATAGGCCTAAATTGCCCTGTAGGCCGTCAACACAAAAGAGAAGACACCATTAGCATCCTTGTTTGTGTCATGGAGGCGGCGGCCGTGACGCAAGGCACCGAGTCACTCGTCAGGGCCTGGCAGATGAGTGCACAAAAGTTTTGCCAAACTGTTTAATGAATACTAGAGTGTGTGTGTGTGTGTGTGTGTGTGTGAGAAACCACACTAATCCAATGCTGATTAGCTGAGAGCAACGGCATTTATTCACTCAACTACAGAATACCTAATGTCTAATAATTGTAAGTTTATTGGTGTATATGCTGTTTGAGTATAAAAATATAGTATTAATGTAAAATCTTTAGTATATTCAATGAGAAAAAATTAATTAAATGCTATTTCATTAAGGATTTGAGACATAATTAATTTAATTAAAATAGTGTGTGGAGAGTTATTTTTTCAGCGTATTCATTTAAAATAATAATTACATATTAAATAATGATATTTCAATTTATGAGGAAAAACCCCAAAACAACATTTTTATAATAAAAAAACAAACTGTCGGCGCGTGTATGAGTGTATGCACGGCAGAACTCTACTATTAAAATTACCCCAGCGCCAAAAAGACAAAAAGGTCAAATTTGATACCCTGGAAGTTGAAGTTGAAAAACACACCAAAACAGTGTCATATGAAAATTCCCTTTTTATAATCAAAAATACAATGTACAGCATATAACAACAATTCTATGCAACTTTTCACAGCCTTTACAGAAAATGAAGAAATATATGATTTTTTTTTTTCCAGAATGTATGTTACAAAGCAGGAAGGATAAAATAAAATAAAACAAAACATGAGGAGGGATGGAGGCTGCAGGGTTTTGGAGGTTTGCAGAGTTTGACCCTGATGACGTGGCAGGTAAGTAGCCCTGTGTAGTCCCGCTCGGACCTGCCAGAAAGGCTCAGAAAGCTTCGATGCCCAATCCTTATGGGCTGCACTCTCGTCCGAATCCAGTGACTCCTCTGCCCGACTCCCGGCGAGTCTGGGCCGTGTCAAGTAAACATTCCTTTAAGCGCAGAGATGCCGTCTTGACAGCCGTGGAGGGTTTGGGCGCTCCCTCCACGAGCGCGCCCTTACGTACTCTTGATGCCCTGGAATCCGCAGAAGTTCCAACGTTTCTCCAGACTGGCGCCGACGCCCGTCAGCTCCTGCCTGAAGGTGCAGGGCAGCCTGGAAAGGAGTGCCTCCACCTCAGTTGGGTTGATCTACAAGAACAGAGAGGGCAATCAAAATCAGAGGTGGGGACTCCTGTCAAAATATTTGCCACTTGCTTACATCTGGGATTCACGCTAAAAAGTGTTGGGTTGTTATGCTAACTCACTGCCGTAGCACATTGGGTACATCCAGACACTCGCAAACCTTCGCCACCGAGTGAGATATGATCTTAAAACAGATTGGGTAGCTCTGGGCTTTGGGTTGAAGAGTGGATTTGAGCGGACTGATGAGCTGAAGCTGGTGACCACCAATTATTTTTAATCACATCTGACGTGCTATCCAGGTAATCCAATGTGCTGGGTTATTGGCTCAGTCCCTTTTGGACCCAGTGCTTGGTTAGATATTGGGTGCTTGCTTGCTGTGTCGTGACACAACAGCGCCGCGTGTGATGTCACCAGATAAGCAGAGCAGACTTGGCTTCTTCAGCTTCCACTTGTTGTTGTTGTAGGTGGAGGCCAGCCAGGCATATTGACAAATGTGCATGCAGCTGCCTAATGAGTGTGTGCACTGGAGTGTGTGTGGGAAGAGCAGGCAAAACGTGGGCGCCCAAACGTATCATCGCAGCAACAAATAAACACAATTGAAGAAAAGACTTGTGTTCTTTCTTGGACATGTGTGTGACACGATGATTCACAGGAATGGAGAAACATGCTGCCACTATCATTTTCCAGGCTGATTGAAAAAAACTGCATGCACGTGACAAATGAATGAATGTGCAATAAAAAGTGAACATTTTCCTTTTTGTGGCGCTGCAACAGATTAGTAAGTGCCTTTCGGTTAACTTTAGTGGCTAATATTGATTTGATACGCGAGTAAACTAAGTTACGTACTGGGCGGATCCCAGAATGAATCAAACTTACGAATCAAAGTGCCTCAACATGTATGGTTGTCAGAGCATTGAGGGGGGTAAAGAATTTGGGCATAAAACAATGAAAGCAAGAACGGACAGTCTGTGTAGTAGAGTAATAAAGTGTCTTAAACACTACTCGCAGGCAGACGGAAATAAAAGAGGGGCACTCGGGGCAGACGTGACGTGACTGAAAGGAACTCAGAGCGTCCGTAGGATTGATGCCGCTGTTTGGCTAGCGGGCGTCTGATCCAGCGACAAACGTGCTTTTAATATGTTCCGGCATCGGGGGAAATGGGCCGACTGGCCAGATCGTGCAAGGCGCACTCACCGATGACATTTTAGTCTGGGAGACTGAGACAAACTGTCTGAAGAAGTTTCTTTTCATGTGGCACTTTCTCAACCTCTATTCACAGACAGTGACTGGGGCTGAACCATCCATTAACTGCATTACACAAACAATCTGTGTGCAATTATCAGGCATTTCCTAATGACCACTTCTCTTAAGAGGGAAACAGCATTGGGTATATGCTTTCTTAACACGATCAATAAGCTTTTTGGCTTTGTGAGTTGGTCAATTTGACTTCATTTTCACCTAGAGACAACATAATCAATTTATTAGCATAGCAATTGTTAGCATGCATCTGGATATGATGTGGTGGTGCCAACCTTGGTGTCGAGTCGCTGCAGGTAGGAGCAGATGTACTCAATGCTGGCTCCAAAGGGATGCACGTGCAGGAATGTGGAAATGATCCCTGAGGTAGGACACAAACAGGTTGCATCTTAATATGAACAATAAAAACATGACTTACACTGTAGGAGAATGGTGGCATCACCTCCTCCACTTTTTTACACTGTGGCTGAAAACTGGATTAGTGCGAGTGTTTAACGGCGGCTTTGCCGCCAAGGCCTCGTCAAAGACAACCTCTCCCCCAAGTGAAAGTAAACCATCTGCTTTCTGCTCACACATGGCCCCTGGGGAGCCATCATACGCCCACTCCGCTCATACCGACCACCTGCGGAGTTAATCGGGTTAAGAGATCTACCCCGATGGCGTCTATCAAGGCCACCGCCGCCACTTGAGGCTCTTTGGCTAGGAAAACACATTACGTCCCTTGTAGCAAATAGCTGAATACGAACAATGCGCTGTGGCCACCAAACAAGTGTGGATGCTGACATTCAACATTCTCTGTGCTTTCAGTGACGCATTGAAAACAAAATGAGGGAATATGTGAATTGTAGCTGCAAATCTGCTTTGCTATTTTGCTCCAAGATCCAAAAAGGGCACTTCTACTTCCCCCAAAAGATTTTTGAGATGTAAAACCTTGTTTTATGACACTTGGGGTAATATTGAAAGAAAGTCTATGCCTATAACTAAGTCCATTGAATGAATGAATAAAATAATAAATAGAAAATCTCTTTGGGAAAACCTGTTAACGTACTTGATTCATTCTTTGTGGTACATGCTAATAAATGTTTTCTTGTTTCGTTTTAGTCACAAGTTTCCCTGTGTGCAATCACTGCTTCCCTTCTGTGGTGACATTAGAAAAAAACTTTTATGTAACCCTACCTACACCCTTAAAATGGATGGGTTCAAAATTGGATTGATTCAGAAAGTTGGGTCAATGTGACTATAGCTAATTCCATTGAATGAATGAACGAATAATGCGACCCAACTTTCTGGGTTGTTTGGCAAAATACAAAACAAAACAAAAAACCAACAAAAAACAAAACAAACCAGTTGTTGGATTGTTTCGTACGAAAAGTGGGGCAAAGGTTTTTGGGCAAAACAACCCAGGAAGGTGGGTCAATTTTCGGTCCAATTTTTAACTCAAATTAGGTTGTTTGTAACCCAGCATTTTTAAGGGTGTAGTAGTGTAACTGCAAAAGAAACGTCCCTCTGGATCTTACCGACAAGCACGGCTTCTCTCTCTGAATGAACCGGACTAGGGGACCTCCTCTCTGTAGGACCTTCCCTCTCTTGACTGCAGGATAACGGTGCACTTTCCTGTATGCACACACATATAGTATATAAAAAAACCAACAACACACTTTAAATTGGAAATTTACTTTATAACTGTGTGAAATTAAATAGCCATGTAGTGTTTTTATGAGCTGGTTATTTTGGAGAAAAAATTTACATAATACCCCCTCCACATTGCAACATGAACAGATACGCACACTAATTAATAAGAGGAATACAGGTGGTGCCTCCATGAGCGAAAATACAAATGATGCCTTTAGTGGGTTTGCTTTTTTTTTTTTTCAGACTCTATGCTGTTTACAAGCCCACCTGCGTAGGCGCAATGCCCTGGCTCCGCCCTTGGTTGTCATGACAACCATGTTGGTGACCCCCTGCTTTAGAGTATTTCACCTGAACATGTCACAGGCATTGTTTAGATTCCTGGGAAAGGCTTGGAATTTTGAAATAAATACACATTATGTCTTATTTCCAATCACAGTAGCTGAGAAGGTAAATAGGCAACCTTCAGCCGTGGAGTAAAACGAAATAGAAACAGATGACAAAGAGACAATCAGCATGCGAATACGTGGAGGAAAGAATTGGGGGAATGAGGCGAGGAGAGCACTTTGCCTGGAGCGACACAGGCGCACACACACATGCACGCACACACACAAAAACAGAAAGTATACTTGGAAGAATAATGATCAAATTGTTTGTTTTGGAGCTGTGACAGGTAGCGAAAAAAAAAGAAAAAAGACAAGGAATTAATAATGTTTGTGTTTGGCGTCCTACATAATATTGTGCGCTTCCCAACGCTGCCGAGTGATTCTGTCTTGAAGCCCTCCTTTGCCCCCCAAGATCCCCAACACACATTATGCACGTGTGGGACTTTATTGGGTGACTAATGCGAGCGGATATGAATGATTTGTCATGTCACAAAGGGAAAGCCAAGAGAAGATGGCTGCCACTTACACTGGTTTGATTCGCAGCCTCGTCGCCGCCTCTGTCGTCTTGTTTGGATCGTTCCAGCTTCAACACAATAACAAACAGACATGAGGCGCTGGATGTGCACTCCTGTAAGAGTATTTCTAAGGTTGTAAAATGATGTGGAGGAATACATTCTCGTTTTACGGAGGGTGAGCGGTTCTTTCGTTGACGCTGCTTTTCCGCAGATGCTGTAATTATAGATAAGGTAGGTCCTTGGTGGTTTTGTTGCTTTTACTTAAGTTTAATATGTTTGGTTGGACAAATAATGGCTCGTTATTTTGTTGATTATCCTGGTGAATGCTGGCATGGGCTGCTGCATTCACATCATTGTATGAGTCACAATCCCTCGCAAATCTAAATTGATGTCACAGACACCGGACAAAATTTTGCCACCGGAATTCATTTATTTAATAGAGGAATTGAAAAATGATAATAATTAACAGTCTCTACAATTTCCTAATTTAGTTCTTCTCATTCATTACACCAAGCAAATACAATTCTTTTTGAGAAATCCTGCTACCCAACTAGCTAGGTAGAACAAGAATAATAATAATAAAAAGTACTTAATTGCATTGTTGTCTCGGACTAGGGCACATTCGGAAATACGCTCCGAGGGGGCACTCTAACTGTTACTCGAATTTGCCATTTGGGAGTTTAAAGAATGCACCAAAAAGAGTAGTGCCAGCACCAGGCGCTCCAACTGGGTACATGGTTTCGCCAGTACATCAAGTAGTACAGATGGGTGCAGTTCAAGCACGAGTTGCTAAGTGGTTTTGAACATAAGCTGCGTTCTGAAATTAATGGGAGCGGAGCGCACTTACCACTCCAAACACACACACAAACTGCACGGGTTCAGAGTGGATTTTCGGATGTGCCCGAGGTGGCGACATATTCTGTGACTTACTAAGAAACTAACGATTGACCAATGTCAAAGAAATGTGCAATATCTGTGCAGATGGTTGGTATCTAATATTTACTGAAGCATATTAATATTTATAAATTCAAACATATTTGGTCAGATGACGAAGCTGAGAGTCAGCACTGTGCTGAGGAAAAAAAATGAATGCATGCCAACTCCACGGTCAGTGACGGGAATAGCCATAACGTCAGGGTCGGTCAGTCAATGGTTGGAAAAGATCTCGTCAACATGACAAATCACCCAACAAGAGTGGCTAATCTTAAGGGAAATGCACACCCAGGAATGGATTTTTCTGTCTCACATTAATGAGGGTGCCTCTCACGATTCATGTTTGCCCCAACGCTGGAATTTAATTAGCATATTTCTCAGCGGGTACGGGGGACTGCATTTATTATAACTTTCACTGGCGTTAATGCAGTATTGACAAGCTTGTCCCTGGGCTTGATCAGAAGGAGGAGACCTACTCAAACATGGACTGTAATAACAACAACGCTTCGGCTCGCTTTTAACGCTGGCCATTGCTCTCACAAGAATAAGCAAGGGCAAGACCTGAAACCCGAGTCGATGGACAAAATATTGAGTGTCATCCTCTCTCAACGATGCAGGCCGTCGCCGATCAATATCAAGCCCTTTGGATGGGAGACGTGTCTCAAGGGCAGACACTGGAGTAACAAGGTGATCCCGGGATGAATGGATGAATAATGATGACAATGAAGAAGGAAACTGAACATTAGGAGTCTTTTGACATAGTTAATGATCTGCTACAATTTAAGGCTGATTTACATATCTGGAGCGGCGATGGACTGCTTCGTTCGCATCTGTCTTGGTCGGTAACATTAACGATTAACGGAGTGGAGTATGTAAAGGACAGATCTTCATTTGGAATGATTTCAATCAGAATGCCAAAAATGTTTCCACGTAAACCCTGCTAAAGTACTTGCTAATAACATTTGAGTTTTTTCTTCATGTCTATGTCAGTTATTCACATCATTATGTTATCTACAAAGTTGAATTGAGACAACTTCATTCTTGCTTGTTATTTTTACTTACCGTATTTTCCGCCCTAAAAGGCGCACCTAAAAACCTAAAATTTTCTCAAAAGCCGACAGTGCGCCTTATAGGCCAGTGCGCCTTATATATGGATCAATTGATGAATTTGTTGATCCATACTGGTTGTACACAGTGCTCTGCCAAAATGTTTCAGTACGTTTTAGTACGACTAGTAAATTACAAGGTCGCATCGCTTCCCAACATTACGGTAACTGTAGTCAGGGGGCGTCACCGAATAGCTGTTGTACCCGCGAGGCTATTTCATGTCAAAATAGGCTGCTCTGTTAATGTTTCGAGTAAATCTACGGATCGATATGGAAGGGAAACATAGGTAAGTAGTACCAATGCGTTAGATCGAACTTTAGTCAGTTCCGATCATTTTATAGGAGATCGTTTGAGAAACGCGATTGTTTACACTTTGCTGAGGCTCATGGGAGATTGCGAGCTGAGGCTCGTGGGACTATGCGGATGGCTAATGCTATGACGATAGCTGCTATACGTACCAGGCTATTTCATGTGAAAATAGGCTGCTCTGTTAATGTTTCGAGTTAATCTACGGATCGATATGGAAGGGAAACATAGGTAAGTAGTACCAATGCGTTAGATCGAACTTTAGTCAGTTCCGATCATTTTATAGGAGATCGTTTGAGAAACGCGATTGTTTACACTTTGCTGAGGCTCATGGGAGATTGCGAGCTGACGCTCGTGGGACTATGCGGATGGCTAATGCTATGACGATAGCTGCTATACGTACCAGGCTATTTCATGTGAAAATAGGCTGCTCTGTTAATGTTTCGAGTTAATCTACGGATCGATATGGAAGGGAAACATAGGTAAGTAGTACCAATGCGTTAGATCGAACTTTAGTCAGTTCCGATCATTTTATAGGAGATCGTTTGAGAAACGCGATTGTTTACACTTTGCTGAGGCTCATGGGAGATTGCGAGCTGACGCTCGTGGGACTATGCGGATGGCTAATGCTATGACGATAGCTGCTATATGTACCAGGCTATTTCATGTCAAAATAGGCTGCTCTGTTAATGTTTCGAGTAAATCTACGGATCGATATGGAAGGGAAACATAGGTAAGTAGTACCAATGCGTTAGATTGAACTTTAGTCAGTTCTGATCATTTTATAGGAGATAGTTTGAGAAACGCGATTGTTTACAGAGGGCTCGTTGGTTATTGGCTAGTGGATGCATACCGCAACCCTAGTCAACCTCACTTTGTTGCAGTATAGCTTCTATTTTATGCGCCTTATAATCCGGTGCGCCTTATATATGGACAAAGTTTTAAAATGGGCCGTTCATTGAAGGTGCGCCTTATAACCCGGTGCGCCTTTTAGGGCGGAAAATACGGTAATTTCCCAATCTTAAAAAACGACTTGGGCAATTACACTCTTAGCTGGCAATAAAATGAAATTGTAATATCATTCATTTGAAATTTGTAGAAAAACAAACATAATTATCCTTGACATATATATGGAATTAGTATTTTTATGGGGGGCCTCATAAATTCTAGCATGAAATAGAACATCCTCTGAAACAATAGAAACTCTAACCTTCAAAAGAATCCAACAGACCGCCCGCCTGACCGACAGACAGACAGGCCAACCAACCAAAAAAACAAACAAAGACAAATAACCCACTCACTTAAATAAGGCCACAAGTGATTTCGCGAGGTTATGTAAGCTACATGTGAGAAGATGCGGCGTGGGCAAATGAACCGGCTCATTTGGTAGCAAAGTGCAGGAAAATAAACGTCCATTTGCAAACGTCTTTAAAAAAAGAAAAAAAGCACAAAGTGGAGCTCGTTGGGAGTGGAACAAGAACATTAGAAGACTCAAGCGGCAAATCGGCACCCTCGCTGTGCTCGCTTCAGTCGTGCGGCACTGGAAATGAAGCCAAAAGAAAAAGACATCTTTGGGTATGTCTGATGGCGCCTGTATGAGGTTAGTCAAATGAGCCAGCTAGCTTCTTGCGATGCCAAAAGAGCTCACACTCCCCCTTTGATTACACATTTGAGATTTTTGAGGAAAATATGCCTTAAACGGAACTTATAACATCAGTAAACAAATAGTATACAGAGGTGAGGGGAGCCCTGGGGCGTGCGTATGGTGGCCGTCACAATCATCAAAATCATGAAAATTTATCTTTTAACTTTTACTTGTATTTGTTAATCATGTCAAAAGGTTACTTTTTGCCTGTACAATTCCTAAAGTATTTATGATGACTAATTGTGATTAGAACTGCCGTCAAAGGGAAATTGTGTATTATTTTGAAAGTGGCCTGTGTGTGTGTCTTTGCGTGTCTGTGTGTGTGTGTGTGTGTTACCTGTGTCTTCTGCAAGGTTTGCAGTCCTTCCTTCAGGGTGTGGACTTGATGCTTGAGCTGCTGTTTGTCCTCCAGACTCTTCTCCAGCTCACACTCCCGCTGCTTCAGCTCCTCACGCATTTTCAGGAGTTGCTGTGACAAGAACAAGAATACAAGAATAACACTTATTGTGGGATGACTATTGCTTGAACAATATTTAAGTTTTGAAACTAAAGTGAGGCAAAATGTGACGACGGAAAAGAAACAGGGGTCTGACTTAATTGAGCAACATGGCAAACTGCAAACATAAAGAAAGGAGATCATTTCTCTTCCACTGTTGAGAAATATTCTGATCATAGGAAAAAGGTAGGGCCTCCCGTGGTGAGGAGATGTTTTTCAAGACATGAGAATTGTGGCGGGGGTCTTGGCAAGTGCTTTTGCACTCTCGCTATTTCAGCAGAAGGAAAGTGAGTGAGATGCTGATGGGTGACGCGTGGACGCCCCGGGAGACCAATTCACAATCTTCCAATTCATTCAATCCATTCACCTGCTCAATATAAAAGGTAATTACTCTGCATGCGGACATGAACAGCAGGACATGATTGGAGAGAAAGAGCGAGCGAGAGAGAGAGAGAGAGAGAGAGAGAGACAGCGAGAGACAGACAGTGAGAGAGGAGACATGATGGGAGACGAAAGATGACAGACTCAAAATTAAGGATAGGGCTTTAGAATATTAGTGGCAGACAAACAATTCAAAATATCGAATTGTATCTCAATACACAGGGTGTGATCAAATTAAAGGATGGCACATTTCAAACGAAATGATTGGATTCATTTGAAATCAAAACAGATTTTTGACTGAAATAGGTTTTTGTTTTGGCACCAGCAGATAGTGAACAATTCTTCAAAAAAAGAGACTTCACACTGTTTATGACACTCCCACTCCGAGTTAACCTCCAAATTGAACATAAACCGAAAATAATTACACATTGTGCATTCAAACAACCACACAACTTTGCCTTTCTCTAGCTTAATGCTGAAAAAGATTATTGGGAGACTTACACTTCATCCATAGGTGTAGGTGTTGGTCGTTTTCTATACATTCATATTTGTCTGGCTGGCATATACGTATGTGTTTGTTACCTTCTGCATGCCTTGCAGCGCCTGCTGCAGAAAGCTGAGCTGCTGAGTGTGC
This sequence comes from Syngnathus acus, assembly GCF_901709675.1. Lineage (NCBI taxonomy): Eukaryota > Metazoa > Chordata > Actinopteri > Syngnathiformes > Syngnathidae > Syngnathus > Syngnathus acus. Next base: position 13,882,950 of record NC_051095.1, on the reverse strand, counting down.
GTGCTGTCCTCCTCGCTCCTGATTGGCTGGTTCTTGCCCTGCTCCTGCTTGAGCAGCTCCACCTCATTCCGGTAGGCATCCAGCTGACAGCGCAGCGAGTCGTTTTCCTCCTTCAAGGCCTCAGCTTGCGACACGCCTGCACACACGTCAACAGGACGGCGGTACAATGACGAGTGGTCAAACAGTCAAATTCAAACGATTTTTGCGAGCAAACAACAACATTGTCAAAATTGTCAAGGGCCTGCTATCATTTTGGATGTCCTAAGACATGACTGCCTGAAGTATTGTTAGCTGGTAAAAATAATGATAATAATTATAATAATAATAACACTGAAGTGGAAATAGGGGAGGTCCTGGGGGGTAATCAAAAGGCTTAAAATTAAACCCCAGACAAGGGGAAAAGCTCCTGTGCAAAGGTCATGCACATAGGTGACAGATGGGCGGATGGTATCTCACTGCCACTCTCATTATCATCAAAAGTCAGGAACTAACCTTTCATATGAATGAAACACTATATACAGTACACGATACACTATAGTATAGTATGTTGTGTTGTCGCAAAGGCTTAAAGCTTAATGGCTTTCACAATTTTGCAGCAACTGGCCAAAAGAATAGTCAGCCTTGTTTTCTGCCAAGATGGGCTGCCAGGGTTAACAGGAAGAAAGCGACGTTTGTGTAAGTATTTTTAACTAAACAGAAAAAAACACTGCGTAACACTTAAAAAAATTGTCCCAACATGAAAGTACAGTAGCAAAGGAGGTCTGTTTGTGATATCGCTGCAAGTAACTGAAACATTATGCACCGTTTCAACATTAACACTATAGCTAAAGATAGTAAAATTGTATTAAAATGTTAAATACAATTAACTGTACATAGAGAGAGACTCAAGTGCCTCTTAAGTGAGTTCAAGTACCACTAGTGGAATTTAAGAATCACTGGCATAAAAGCTACAACAACAAACTAGCAGGGGTTTTCACGCTCGGTTAGTTTGGTGCTTAGACGGGCTACAGAAATCTTAAGAGAGTTAACAGGACAAGAGCAAAGTTTGCATCGATTTAACAATGGAGGCAGCCACTGCCAGAAGGCGCACGACCCAAAAAAGTCTGCTCCCTCGACGGGTTGCCACAGAAATTAAAACAAAGAATAAGCAGAAAGGGAAAAGTTTGTGGGTAATTGGAGAAAAACAATCATTGCATTGAATACTTTATTTAATGAGGCAACAACCAGTAGACTCTACTGAGTAGAGAGTGCAATTCATTTATGCTTGGCTAATTTGCTGCTTAGACAGGCTGCCAGAACTATTAAGAGAGAGTTAAGAAACAAAGTTGGTATTGACATAACAATGCAGCTGCGACAAACAGAGTACTTTTAATTCTGTCCCAGTTAGTCTGCTACATGTTGCCATAGAAAAGGAACTTGATAAGAAACGGGAAAGAAATGTGTGGGAAATAAATAAATAAATAAATACTACGACTGTCACTAGATTCTGCAAACTTTAAAGATGGCAATTACAAGTTTCCGTTTTAACAACGCAGACAATGTTTCATTTTTTATGCATAAATCTATATTTTGGAACATGGTAAAACAGATAATTATATAATGGTTTAAGTGTGATTTGTTCATTTTCCTAATGGATGTCTGCGCCAAACATCTGCAGATGCTTCAAAAGAACAGAACGTAAAATCTATTCATCTATTCATGTCTTTGCTGAATTGCTTGTCGTGAGCTGGATCCTATCCCAGACACCTTCAATTCAATATCCTTCACAACTCATGATCAACAGGAGATTAGCGAGTGGGAAAAAATATGCGATAATCCCACAGCGTTTTGTCCGTCGGATCCTCGCTGGACATATGACACGACCTATCGAACAAAATCAAAGGACGGGATATTGTATGCTTGTCTCCGGGGAAGTTAATTGGAAGACAGGGTGGGGAAAGTTCTTTGGGGAAGTGCAAGCCCGCCAACAGGAGATAAAAGCCAACCTGTGAGTGAGAGCGCTCCATTTGTTGTGTGTATTTATGAGTGTTGCATTGAGGACCATTAATGAACACACGCTGGGCATGACTGTAGTCTTCTGGCAGGTTTAGAGGTGAGAAGCATTGATCTGAGACGTGTCAAACACTTGGGCGGATTTGGAATGTTTGCTATTTAACGGGAGGCGCTATCGACCCACTGGCATCCATGTTATGGTTCACCCTACATGCGCACATGGATGGAGCTTACTCTTTTCTATTTTGGAGTCTGACACAGCTGATTGATCGCCGCCTAAAGAGGGGTTTGGGTCATCGTGGGGCTGGGTGATGTGTTTAGCAATTTACGATGTGTAGACCAAACATTTGACAGCAAGCGCTCATTACCACGATGACCGACTTGAAGGCTTGCGAAACGTCGAGTAAAGTATACAGCTTCGTTTGCATACATCTATCTACATGTTGATTAGCCAAGCTATCAACGTAGCAAAGAGGAAAATTCAGGACCATTATAAAGCGGGAAGGCAGTTTTTGGGAGTATTAAAAAAACAAATAAATCAAATGTCCCTATTGCATAAAAGATGATGTGACAAGCTGAGGGTGTAATGTTTTCAGTGCGGTGGGAAAAAAAATCGATATAACAATGCGAAGCATGCAAAAGGCACAGCTAATTCAGTTTGCTGCATAGAGAGGTGCTATAGAAAACAAAATTAAGAATGAACAGGAAAAATGTTTGTGAAAGTAAAAAAATAAAAAGGAGTTACTATATAATGGATGAAACAGTGTGGCAACAACCATGTTAATTAGCCATGCTGTTCTGTTAGCAATCAGTGCAAATCGGGGCCATTATCAGGCCAGGAGGAAGTTAAAGTTAGGACGGCAGGTTTAGCGGCACCGTTCCATTTTTGTTACTTCAGCAAACGGCCGCCTTGTTCTATACTGGGCTGACAGCTGCTGGCAGCTTTGAACAGCTTCACACACTACTCTCACATATTTGCACACGCAAAACAGCTTCACACGCTACCCTGAAAGGTGATGAAGGTCTGAAAGTGTTTGTCAGTGATTGCTCTTCTTTAGGATAACAAGAGATAATTAAAAATCAGCACCTGAAATGCTTCTCATATTGTTTTGACAAACTAAACTTCTTTGCTTGTTTTTTGCAGTGCTTCTTCATAAACTTAAAGAACAACTTTGGCTATACTTTTCTGCCAGACCCTTCACAGTGAGCAAGGAGACGTCCACCATCCACACAGCACCGTGCCTCTCACCACATCAGAATCAGAATCAGCTTTATTGGACAAGTTTGTGCATACCAAACAAGGAATTTGATTCCGGTTGATCTCAGTCTCCGGACAACATAAACAATGAATGGGGTTAACCACGCTGCTGTAAGTGTGGGAAGGACTTGAAGAGCCACATAAAACCAGGCCAAGAACTACGCGTCATCGGCCAGGCCTGGTCTACGGGAACGTTTATCACATTCATCCAGAAAATATTTATGGAAGGCGTACCCGAGTCCTCCGAGTCTTTGCTGTCCGGCACCTCCTCCATGTCGTCGTCGGACATCTCCATCTCTTCCTCGCGCCGGATGCCCATCAGCTGCTCGTTGTGCATGTTTCGAATCTCCTGGAAGACAGAATAAATGGAAGATGGCATCAGGAAACAGAAATAAAAGAAGCAAACGTGTATTATTATAAAACAAGCTAAATGTTCAGGCTACTCTGTGGGGGACGCATGCATCAATGACCAAGCAAAAACAAAGTCTTTGTGCCCCCCTGCCGAAAGCTGCCATTAGAAGGTAATGACATGACAAGGTCGAGGTGGCGAGCAAAAGCGCTGGATTGCAGCGACAGGCGGCCTTCGAGGTGAGAAGGATCCCTTCCCCCCTGCAATCTGACACAAAGCCACACATTTTTCCAATTGCCTGTGGTTCTTTGTCTTTTTAGGCCTATTTCCTGTTCTCAAGTGACCAGCAAAACCGCTTTGACTTTTGTTGTGAAGTGGGGATGTGCTGGGCCTTCAGAGATACACACAACAAAAGCATTATTGGTATTTGTGCTGTTGTCTTTCCTTTCAATCCTGGAAAGAGCACATATTTTCTCTGTTGTCGACAAGGCGTCTCCACACAGAGAAATCGCCCATTTCCGCGATTGTTTCTTTTATGGCTAGCAATAAAATCGAGAACGTAAGTAATTAAGCTCGTTTATAAAATGTAATTCAACCAAAAGTTTCACACGCCTACATGCACACTGCTGTATTCATTGATAAATGTTACTGTTCATGAACCAATTATTGTTTTTCATTTGTTATTATTTAAAGGGGAAGTCAGGTACCAAATTTTCTTTACAATATAATGTTTTACGCAGCCACAACTAGTCTAAACATGACATTCTGATTAATATTATTGTTTTTATCCATATCTCAAGTGGTGGCCGTTTTGCCAGTTGCTCTCAACTGAAAATGAGGTCACAGTTGCTCCACCAATTAACGTAGCGTTTTAATCACATTTGTACATGTGTGATATTGCTGAGTCTGCATGTGAGCGTCTGGCCGTGAGCTCCGTTCGACAGCAGCTCCTGCATGAACGTGCTCATTTTGGTTCGCTTATCTTTGATACCGTGGGGACAATGATGACATTAAGATTGCATGCCAAGTTTTATATGAAAAATTGCTGCCTTGATATGACACCATTCCGTCAAGAAAACTCACAAGAAATAAACATGACTTCTCTTATCTATTTTGTAACATGCAGCCTTTCTTACAGTACTAATAATAGAAATCAAACGCAGCCATCATCATAAAATCAACTGACTGAATAAAATATTACCCCCAAAGTGCCAAAGGGACCTTAAAACAAAGTGCCTGAGAGTAAATCAACTTTGAGCCATCTGTCAGCTGACATTTTTCAGACGGAGCCCGATGGCAGAGGTCACACACAAACACCTGCAGACACACACAACCATCTGCTGTGTACACACACACACACACATGCGCACACACACGTGCACACACACACACAGACACACACAGACACACACACACAGACACACACACGCACACACACACACACACACACACACACACACACACACACACACACACACACACACACACACACACACACAAAAAGACTAGCGAAGGGAGGCAGCTGTAGTCTCGACTGCGCCTGGGAGGAGTGCAGCCTGCCATGCTTCACCTCCCGGCCAGTCAATCACACAGAATAGACACAAGATGGCCGCCTGTGTGACGATCGGTTGACTCACCTTGTCTCGCTACTCTGTTCCTGATAAAATGCATTCATCCAGTCAAACGCCACCCCCATCCCTTACTAGATAGACGCCGCTAAATGCTTCCAAAGCGCCAACGGTGCATTACTTAGCAGGAAGTAGCCTGTCATTTTCACGCCTTTTATTTTATCTGTGACGGGATGTCGGCCGCAAAAGTGACAAGTAGCACTAGCACAACCGCATGTGGCTTAAAGGAAAACCATTTGTACTTGTTAAAAAACAACACATTACATTGGAAAATACTTTTGGGATTAAAAACAAATGCCACAAAATCCTCAAACTGGTTTTATACATCTTAATTAATGCACTTTGAGCCTCAACAACTAGTGTTGAATGTGCCTTTAAGGGGTGTGGCCTAGTTGGTGATGTCAGAAACATTGCCCGCTTGGGTGAGCATCAGGATTTTAGTTTTGGCTTACTGTAGCTGCTTGCGTGTGACAAAGAGAAATATACATTGTGTATTGCCCTAAAAGTCAGCTTGCGTAATGCTAATACATAAACTGGAAATATTATAGAGGTAATTATTATTTAATATTATGAAATATTTCATTGACAAACCAGCATGTAACTGTATTATAATTGTCCCTGGTGGCCAAGTTACACACAGCAGAAATACAATGCCCGTAATATAAATGCATTAGGTCACATTCTGTTTAATTAATTACATTCTAGTATTTAATGATGATCTTACTTTGTTTTTATCATGTACAATGCTCACCGCTCCAAATGTTCTTATTAAAAACATGACAAATAGTTTTGTTGGCGTTATCTTGGGGACCGATTGATTTATTTCAACCACTGTAGTTAAAATACTCACATACTGTTAACTTTTAGAGGGCAAGGAGTTGCAGTTTTTTTTTTTTTTTAAATCTGTGTCACTTGGATTCTCTGTTATGCTGTTGTGAGTAAATGTAGCTAGAGTCTTATCCCGAATGCTTATTTATTTACCGATGTGCACTTTTTAATTTTACTATAGTGAATAATGTTGATATGATAGACACATTTAAGTGCCTTTTGGTTCAGCACACTCAATAAACCCAATCTAATTTGATATTGATATACCCTACTTAATAGCTGTAAGTGGTTGGCTGTTTTGCACCACATTGCAAGTTTAAGGACTTGCTCATGGTTAACTATTATTTTATTTTTTATGAATCAGGTCTTATTCGCTCACTGCATTTTCTTTCACTTGCATTGACAGTCGTGCTTAACCTTCCCTAGTGTAAAAGCCTATTTAAACGAGCATGTTAGGAAAGGTAGAATGCACGAACCCTGAGGCCTAATGAATCAAAATGGCTGGCTTGGTCTGGTGCACTGCTTGTATCGAAGATCATTCAGAGACCACAATGGTTAGACAAAAGACGGATAGAACAGAAGAATGGTCTTTACATCGTGTGCATGCAAGTAAACCATGTTTTTGCATTGAAACACTTGTAATTTATCATCCATTGGTCACACAATTGGACACAAAACCTTTCACACAGAGATACTACAAAATTGCCAAAAGAAAGCCATAATGCTGGATCCAGCTTTTTACAGGCAGTGTTCAACACCTACCTTTAAAAAGTCATTACTGTGAGATTTTCGTGTGAGCAAGTTTGTTTGATTACCATTAAAACTAAATACAATGGTACCTTGACTTGTGAATTGAATTTGTCCATTAACCTTGTGATTCAACTTAAAGGCCTTTCAAATCAATTTTCCCCATTGAAATTAACTGAAATGCCATGAATCTGTTCCAGCACCCTCCGAAAATATAGATTTTGTTTTTAGTTAAAAAAACAAAAATGTAAACTGTATGCAACACTATAAGAAAAACGTCTTAAAAAGTAACTATTGAACGTCAGGGGTCACTAACCTTTTTGAAGCTGAGAGCTACTTCTTTAGGACTAATTAATACATAGGGCCTACAATTGGAAATACACATTGAATAATAATCTATTATTTTTATGTTATTATTAGCAATTCATGATGTTCATTTCTGTGTAGACACTGAACATGGTTATGATGTGTAATTGTGGCTCGCTGACCTTGCCCACGCCAAAGCATTACACTAACTTAACTGTCCCATTTTTGCTACTTCAAAACTTGTAATCGGGGGCATTTGTAAGTTAAGGTACCACCACTGCATTACTATTATAGCTTAAGACACTTACCAAACAGATTTGATCATAAGCGGTCCAGGCTGCGCTACAACCCAAATATTAACATCATGCTAACTGATCTAGTTGGGAAAAAACAAAAAAACAAAAACCCTTTTTGGACAAAGTTACCTCACATAATACTACCCTGTAGTGTGTTACCTTAACATGGAAGCAAAGTGAGGAAGGATCTCTCCCTTTCCAGTATGTCCTGGCTCCTTTCAAGTACTTACTGTCAAACATGGAGTCTTTAATGCTCAGGTCGTGCTTTAACAGTCATTTCAAGAAATGAAAAAAGTATGTTTCCTTTAGGTAAGCAACAGCAATCACAACCATCAGGTAAACTCAAAAAAATATTTATATACGTATATATATATATATATAAAAAATATATGTGATAAAGAAGAACTAACCTCGGCTTGCTTGCGCCACACGTCCAGGTTCTTGCGTTGCGCTTTGGAGAAATGGTCCCATGCCTTTTGTTTGGAAGCGGCTTGGAATACAGACACAATCTGCTCAACTGCGGCGGGATGCAGAGAGGGGATCGGGGGGGCGATAGCAGAGACCATCCAGAGATCAGAGAGAGACAGAGACAGAGGGCAAGATGGGAGGGAGCAGAGGAGCGAGAGAGTGGAGTCAACTATAGGGGTCTAAAGGAATTGACTCTGTGTGTGTGAGTGCGTACGTGCGTGTGTGTGTGCATGTGTGTGTATGTGTATGTGTATGTAAGCATTTGGTTTTCTTACCTGTAGATGCCAAAGCATCATCTTGCAGTTAGATGGTGTTATTTCTGTATCCACTACACAAACAAAACTTTTGGAACACCATCTTAACCAATAATGAATGATCAGCATTAGTTCAACTGGATTAGTTAATGTTTTCCCTCTGAGCCTTCACTTAGTACTCAGTACCCACTAATGGCATTTGGTCCGCAGAGCAAAGGCACTGAGCAGGCATGTATGGGTGGAGGAGCTCCAAGAGGTAAGGTGGAGCCAGACCATTTAAAGATTTTAAAAAAACGGAATCATAAAAAAAAAAAAAAAAAGGTCTGTCAGAGTTGGAGTTAAATGGTCACCCTTACTCCCTTATTTCAAGCTGAATCAGTGTGATCATTATTTTTGTCCATAATCGCCCAGCATGGAAGAAAACGAACTTTGCACAGCAAAGGCCTGTGAATCAAGCCTCAGAACTGCAAGGTACTACTTCACCATACTGGACCTGAACACATCATGATCCAATTTTCAAACAGATTTCAAACTTATGACCCAGCGAGGATACAATCTGCTCTCATGTTGGGTAGTCACGAGGGACAACTTGGGCAGTCTCGGTATCCCACAAGTCCTAATGTATGAAGGAGGGAAGTCAATACGACCACCACATCAGAGGCGCGTGTGCGCAGATAGGGGCGAATGGGAGATCAATAGCGCCGTTCAGCGCACGCTGTAATTTGATGGCACTGATCGATTTTGAAGGCAGAGAGAGTGCGTGCGCATTTACAACTTTCATGCGAGACAGACGAGAGGCCGGCGTGCTTATTATGCTGGGACTGGGACTATTTTATCTGTGAGGAAACGGCGGTTGTTTTGGAGACCTTTTAATTGTTATTCCACAGCTTGTTCAGCGCCACAAATTGTATTATCTACAATAACAATGTGCTTTAGCGCCGCACTGCAAATATGAGCTCAGCGCTGTGTTACCTAAAGTCATTAAAATACAAATCCTGTTTGAAAACAGATGGCATTTGTATACCTATAACACCTTCATTTGGACAAATGTGTTTCTGAAACAATATGAAACAAGATTACTGGGAAACTCAAAGGTATATCAAGTGAACAGGAACCTAAAACTGAATAAAAGGACTATTCAAGAGGCACTTTGAAACACGACTCATGCTCACAGCTGATAGTAATCATACATACAGTAAGAGTCCACATTTTCATTCATTTGCTTTGGTTTTGGTTGGCAACAGAGTTCAGAACGCCAAGGTACTTGTACGAACAATAGCATCCATAACCGGATTTTGTTTTTAATTTGGAAATAGCTTTTACTAGAGAGATGATAGTCTTTGAGGAACTACTGTACATAAGTAATGAGATGCCACTGGACACTGTAGGGGTGTATTAAATGTACATTTTGTGCCAGTGGTATAAACGACCATTTTTAGTAATATTTTGGTTGTGAGGAACTCACACAAATATAGATGACTCAAATTTTGTACGAGACAAATTCTGTATGAGACAATAAAAATCAGTCTCCACTCAGAATTCTTCTTAAAATACTATAATGACACTGAAATGTGATCTTAGAAACAGATTGTCAATTATTTTAGTTAAGAGCATTGCTGTGAATGACAAACTCCTTATTTTCACGGCAGTAGTTTATACATCCTAATCTTCACTATCCAGCTGATTTCAACGATGAAACAAAAACTAATCTCAACCACAAACGATCCCCACTGGAATAACATTACCTTGATGTTTCTTTCTGGTTAACTTACCTGTGAGTCACTGTCTCCCATCAACAAGCAATGATAGCCGAACAAAAGTACTTACTTCTGTTGCAGCATTCAGAGCTTCAGACATGAGTGTCTTGTACAATTTGTGGGTAAAGTCATTTGATCCAGTATGCCCAGTGCTATGCTTGAATCATCGACAACTTAGTACATCAAACCAAAAATTGGCCTTACACACATTTCATTTCCATTCATAGTATGTCATGTATATTATCAACAAACGCCCTATAAGATCTTATGAAAAGGTTTGACACTCACACTGAGCAAGTATGCCAGACAGCGCAGTCTTGAATTTATCTTTGGCCTCCTCCATCTCTTTCTCGTGTTGACTCTTCTCCGTCATCAGGCGACGAATGTGGCTGTTGGATGACTGGATCATAGAGTAGAAGTTGTTGGCGTTACGGCGGTTGACCTCGCCGCGCTCCAGCCACGTCAGCAGCACGCGCACCGCCTCGGCAAACTTGCCGTCATCTGGTTAAAAAAGGCAGTCGCGTGTGAGCAAGAGACTGTTGCTAGGGAGAGGCATAACCAACTTGTTTGCTGCCTAAAGAAAGCCATCACACCTCTGCTATCTGTGACATAAAAATTAACGTTCTTAAAACCTACACCATAGTAAAAAAAGGACACGAAATAACAGCAGTCGATACCATGCCGGCCGACAAAAATGTTGGGAGCAGTGTGAGGTTCTGGGGTTGCTTTCTGCTTCTGGGCCTGGATGACTTTCTGTGATTAATGGAACAATGAATTACGCTGTCATTCTACCCGTGAAAATCCAGGAAGAGACAGCGAGGAAGTGACTCATCACTTGATATCGCAGATGCTTGATTTCAACTGGTTCAGGGGGCAATTACTTTTTCACAGAGAGAGCCAGACAGATTCACAGTACTATATTTCTGCTATCTAAAATTAATACAGAATCACATTTAAAAAAAAAAAAAAACAGACAATGGATTTTTGGGAATTAACAAGGGCCCAAGTGGGCATGCTAACCTTTCAAATCAATACTTTTCCTCTTACTTTGATACAGAACAAAACATCCCTGAGGATTTGAAAAGCGCTGTCAGGAAATATGAAACAAACCCATTCGGGTGACCTCAGCTACCTCAAAGTTATTGTGCTTAAAAAATAAATCAATCGGGTTCTTGGCTCTGATATAGGCCTGCAAGTTTGATGGAACTTGCAGAGTCAATGAGAAGAGCGAAGGGAGGCCTTGCGGAAAAGATGAAAAATGAAACAAAAAACACAGGTGACTGAGTGGAAGGCCGGCCTATGGGATGAAAGGAAAAACACAAGCGTACACGTGACAAATGACCTTACACAGAGAAGGAGGGGAGAAAAAGGTCATTTATAGACTGTCAGCTTGTAAAGTGCATCTGTGAGCTTGTTGCCATCAATAGCAAGGTTTGTTCTTTGGGAAGACAGGAAAAAGGGATTCGCTGCTGCCTTTTCCCCCCTCAGTTTCAGGGAAAGCTTCATTTCACAAGAGCCAGTGCCAAGCGATTAAAAATAAATCATTAGCATTGGCCAAGAGAGGAGAGCCAAGAAAGACACAATGATGGAGAGCGGCTTTCAAGTGAAAGGGTGTTGTTCTGTTATCAGGTAGCCCGAGACTGAAAGAGAGCTGGAAGTGTCTGCCCTCATTAGGGAAACAAGTTTGTTCAGCCAGAAACACAGAGAGGACACTTCAGGAGTGTGGAGCAGAAGAGACAGGCTTGGAAACGGCTTGCTTTAGTCGGTGATCAAACTTGATGGATTTAACTTGTTACTGTTCAAGATTGGAACCTCCAAAGGGGAACGACTCAAAAAAGTGCCACAATTTAGAGTTCATTCAGGTGAATGTAACTCTGAACACAGCCATTGCTTTTTAAGAGGGTGTCAAGGTGGATGGAATCGTCATCAGCTCCAAACACCAGTCAGTTAGCACAAAACCTGATGGCTTCTGCTAGAAAGAAAGTAAAGTCAGCAAAAGGCTTACTCAGCATGTGTAATATATTGAAACATTATAAATTTACTTTATTTGAGGTTAATTTGAGGCTCTTTAAATTGTGGCAGTTTTGTGCTGACTCGAGGGATGGATGGCTGGTTAAATTGGAACACTTTCAAATGGTCCACTTAAAGTGGGTGTGCTAACTTGTGCAACTGTATTATCTCAGTTGTTTCCTCCCTCTCTCAAAAAGGGGAATTGCTAAATTGAGTCGTGCAAGTTACAAGTCACAGTCAAATTTTAATCTTTGTCAATGTACAAAGATGTCAGAAACAATTTTGAAATGGTTTATCCTGGTCTCATTTTTTTTTTTTTTTTTTTTTACATCACAAAAACATGTACCGTAATTTTCGGACTATAAGTCGCGGTTTTTTTCATAGTTTGGGTGGGGGGGCGACTTATACTCAGGAGCGACTTATATACATATATATGTTTTTTTTCACTTTTTTGGGCATTTTATGGCTGGTGCGACTTATACTCCGGTGCGACTTATAGTCCGAAAATTACGGTAATTTGAACAGGGCTGTGTAGCCTTCATGACCACTGTATACCCGTATTGCAATGTCTAATTAAATACTGCCTGTCTCAGAACATTCGGTATGAAGTATTAGGGCCACACTAAAAAAAACAAAAAAAATAATAGCACTAGAAAAATTTAATCATTAGGAAGCGGGTACACAAATAGTTTGGAATACTAGGCTAATACTATGCCATGATGATTGACGATATTTTGCAATCTCATGAGAATTAATTGGCATTTTATCTTGAGAAAAAAAAAGCGAGGCAGAATACTAAGCAAATAACGTCTTATTATGTGATTAAGTAAGCTCTGATTCCTTCATAAAAAAAATTGCAATTTCGTAATTATAAGTTAATTTGAATTTTTTATGAGGCATTACTTTCTTTAGAGCATACATTTTTTGATACAAGGAAATATGATTCAAGAAAGCGGGCCTGAGGAAAAGTTAATTTTTTTGCTCGATTGATTTACTTTCATTTGAATTTTTTAATAACCTTAGAATGCAAGAAAAAATAATCTGCGGAGGGTAATGGGTACATTTCTGAGAATAAAGTCATACTTTCAGAAAAAGCCCCGTTACGAAAACTACAAGAATGAAGTTGTTACTGTATATTGTATTGTTCAGATATCTGTAGTTTTTGAAGCACAAACAAACTTCTGTACAAATTGTGATCACAGGAATATTAAGTCATACGTTTTCAGAAGACAACATCAGACTACTTTTATTCTTGTATGTCGGTTAAAAGTATAAAGTGCCTGAACATTGAATAAAGTTTTTGGAATGGTGCCATTTTAAACCTTGAACAGCTTAGTTCACGTAACATTATTTTCTGTGGGAAAAGTTGTTTTGAAATTAGCACAACTCTGAAGTCAACCAGCATCCTGAAACTGATTGAGTTTAATGTTGGAGGCTCCACAGCTTTTTTATTTTATATTACACAATACAAACCTTTAATCTTGTCGCCCAGCTGGCTGCACTCGTGCTCTGAGAAGTGCACGATGGGGGGAGGCGAGGGCGGCCGTAGCCGGTCTTCCTCGATCTTGCGCCGGTGCCGCTCTTCTCTGGCCATCATGCGCTGGCGACACTCCCACTCGTAGAGGTCATCCCGGGCCTGGGCAAAGTCTACGTGGAGGCGGCCTGTGTCTTTTTTGTCCGTACTGGAACCCAGACGGATCCGATAACCTTGAGAGACAACAGACGAGACCACAGCAACTCAAAATACAATGCTGTGGATAATAGGTAGGACCAACAATCTGATGTAATTCCCCGCAGCGTTTTAGCGCAGTGGTGCCAATAGCTGTCAACTATTGAGATGTTTACAAAAATGCACATTAAAGTTTGGAGTAGATATTTGACTGTAAAAAGCAACATTGCCGAGCAAGGGTGTCAAAAAGCGAAAGAGACTGAAAGTGACGCAGTCACGGTTGCTTGGATGGCGACGGAGACTTTCTGACAGCTGTCGACTTTTTATAGCCCATTCACATGAAAGAGAGACACCATTTTCTCAACGATGCCTTGAGACTTGTATGTTTACCGCAATTTATAAATACATATATTTCGGGAAACCGCACAGCTCCTCATTGTAGGAATATCATTCCGCTGAGTCGAAGGATGAAACTGGAGACATGAAAGATGAAGAGACTCAGTCCATATTTTGCGCACCTTCCTCCTCACCCAATACAGCTCAGATCATCTTCCACAAATTGCGTTAGGGACATTTGAGACTATTGATTCTTACTGTCAGCCACCATCTTTTGCTTGTTGGCTACCTTTGTTTCAGAGCTTGTAGAGACTTAATAAGAAACACAGCAGATTGTATAGATGAGTATAAAGTGCATAGAAAAAGTATTTATACAAGGGATGTATGGGAGGTATACAGCTAGTGTACAGTATAGTGGGTGAACATGCAGTACAGCATGGGTCACCAACCTTTTTGAAACTGAGAGCTACTTCTTAGATACTGAATAATGTGAATTGCAACCACGTACTTGTGAAGTAACAAATTTGCTAGCTAAACGACCACGTCTATAGCATTCCTAGAAAATCGCATCGCATATTACCTGCATCGCAGGTAAGCTATATTTAGAAAAGGTACAATGGCTTCTCATGTGGTCTTTGGGGACGACCTGGTGCCTTTGGGTACCATGCTGTTGACCCCTGCAGTATGGTAAATAGTGGGTGCATATGTGCCACCCCTAGGATATATCAAACTTCTTTTTTATTGTTGGTGCATGGCGTATCCTGATTTTTTTGTGCAATCGGGTGTGTTGTTGAAGACGCACGTCTGGCGGAATGAGAATTTGGTGGGAGAGCGTTTGAAGTTAAGCCTGCACGGACCACGTCTAAATACTGGCGCAGGTTGTCTAACACTACTTCCAGGCACAAGGAGCCAGATCGTGAGCTTTGCGGACATGTGCGTAGACGTCAGAAGCATTTCAGTGATAAACGAAGGCATCAAACCATCTGAAGCTTATAGTTCAATTCACTATGTCCTTTTCTGCCAGAGATGTTCCCATGCAATGTATGAGGTCAATACACCTGCTTGTGAGCATCTACGAAATGATCAACATCTGGTCTAATCCACCTCTTTGCAGATTTACACCACTTGTAGCTCCAGATCTGCGCCAGTCACAAGAACATAGCCCATGTTGAAGGTGATTATATAAATTACAGAAGGTGTTGTATAGCGACAAACAGAGGAGTAAACAATACATGCGTGGTGCATAAAGTTATCATTTACATGGGGTACACAGTGTATGTAGGCACAGTGGTGTATAGAGGGCTATAGTTTCTGAACAGAGGATGTATAAAAGGCATACTGTGGATAGAGTGCTGAAGGTGTACGGAGAGTGCATACAGCGATGTAAAGAATGTGCAGAGGGTGTTTGAAGACATCACAGAGCCGGTTCAAACTGTATACAGAGCTACGTATCGCATAATGGTAAACAAAAGGTGTAAATATACAAGGTTGTATAAGTGCATACAGAGTGCAGAGTGGGCGTATGTACAGAGTATATATAGAGAGATCCAGTACAGTACAATATAGGATAAAACATCCAGAGATGAAGAGGACAAGGAGGTATCAACAGACCGCCTGTGGTTCTTAACAATGACATGATATTAGTGATGACGTTAACTCTGCACATTAATTATTCATTTACATTCAATTTTCCCTCACGGTGACTCATGAATTTAGAAGTCCATTTCATGAGCAAATTCTTGTTGAAATGATTCAGAGTGTATTTTCGTCCGGGTGCCCTCCAATAATACACTGCGATGGTGTCCAGTGTGTATGATTCATTCAATTCACATCACTAGAGACAGTAGAAGTGGCAGTGCCAGTGGTTTGTAATAGGGCAGGGATTGCACAAACAGGAAAAGAAATGAGCTCGAGGTCGGGGGCTTAAAGATAGGTCTGATGCGCAATATAGCAGTACTTCAATATTTCATGTCGGGAGATCTCAGTGTTCAGGCTGCAGTGTATGTGCAGTGTGTGAGTGTGTGTGTGTCCACACTACTGTCTAATACATGAACTGGATCTCAACTTGACACACACAACAACTACAGTCAAAGTCACATGACTACACTCATAAGGAAGCTTCAGGCTGTTTGCTGCCACTCTCAGTTGAAGTTTACGGTTTGGGTAAATATAAAACAAAGCAAATGCAAATTAGACGTGTATTTTAAACAACCCGATAGCGTGACATGAAATAAGTCTCTTCAGCATAATGCTAACAAGCAATACAAAAGACCATGGAAAAGACCATAGAAGGATTTACAGAACTGTGTTGCAGTGATATAGTCGTTTGAGCAACAAATATTTTAACACAAACGCTGAAGCAACACAAGTTGACAGAATATCTAGCAATACCCAGAGCCATATATGTTTTTACCCTCTGATAAAAACGACGAACATTATTGCAGTTTATAGTAATTTCATGTAAATGTGCAATTCTCATTGGGGTTTTTTTTTGTCTGCATTATCCTACCACTTGTGGTCGGTGCCTAAAAAAGTAGTATTTGGCATATAGGAATATGTTTGAGTGCTATATCCAGATTCTTCTAATATATTTGGATTATAAGGAGGAACCAATTTCAGCCAGGCTTGTTAGCGGACGGTAAAGGAAATATTAGCAAGGCGTGAATTCCTCTTTTTTTGCTGTTTGGTGTTCGCTGTGAATAGGTTTACTCACTCACTGTGAGGTGGTTTACAGTGGTGGTAATACTGGTAATCAGAAAATCCAGACAACTTCACCATCCGCATTAATTACATCAACGTTCTTTTCACGATCTAAAGCATGCTTAAGTGCTGAGAAATGACGATCCCTTGGCTGACGTGTTTTTAATAATTTCAACTTCCTTGCGCCAACGCTCGATGAATCACACGTCAATAGTTTTGGAAGACAGATGGTGTGGGATACTACAATACCCATGAGTCTCGGCTCGCCTTGCTGTGCAGAGGCAGGTGTGAATCAGCATTGCGGCAAATAGGCTCTTTATGTCCCAGCTGGTAAATTTAGGATCTGCAGTCACGATAAGTCATGTGTGGTGTCATCCTTGCTGAATGAATCAGACGTTGATCCACAATCTCGGACGATTCTTGCAAGTTGCTCGTCATCAAGTCAACGACCTTGACACCACCGGGTAGTTTATTAGACAGGAGGCCTTTATTTGTCTAATTATTTCCATCTATCCACCCATGGATTGTTCTCAATCATTCAGGTTTACATTCACATCGATGGAAAATTGGTGGTACATGAAGATTTGATCTACAAACTATGCTAGTTCAAGTGATTGACTATATATGCAATCAAACATTAGGTTTCTTTTCAAACATTTATTCTGACACAATTTGTATTTAATTTATATGTGCAATAAATTTGAATAACTAATTAAGCACTTGAAAATTGTTAAATCATGGATATTTTGTTTTCATCCAGCAGTATCTAGATTACTTTCAGGCAGTATTTCAGAATATTTATGTAACTACAGGTAACTTTTAGGGAATATTCTAAAAGCATTTAGGTAACTTTTCGGGTCCATTCTTGTAGATTTATTAACGCTTATCTCTTTGAAGTACTCATACATACAGAAAGTAAAGGCACTGATTTTCACTCTTGATAGAGGCATTACTTCACTAGTAAGATGCCAAATTACATTTGGCAATTAGTGGAGCAGATCAACACGCGGACGTGACCAAACACATGGAGCCTCCCTGTGTGCCTTAGTAAAGATCTATGCACCATACAGCTTAAGGAATGCACCCCATTGTGGATCAATACCTGATCAACCATTGTGAGTAACCATCAATCAATCAATTAGAGACGCACTGATAATGATATCAGTGCAAGTGTTGGTATATTAGTACCAATAGATCACAGTAAGATGAATGAATGCAGGATTCATCTGTCAACTAAAACAGTGCATGATTGCATTACTCATGTGTCAACAAAAATAGTTGGATCAGTTTTGAGGAAACTATGATGTTCACACTTGAAGCCATCATTATGGATTTTTAAAAGGTCGGGAAATGCAACGTTTCCATCAATCGATGGCGGTAAAAAACTGCCGCCAACAATAGTGGCAAGGCTGACAAATGTTCCTTACCAGACAGGAAAAGGGCCTTGTCCACCGTGAACTCCTCTGCGAATCGAATATGGCAGAAGTTCTTCTTGCTTTTTCGAATGGCCGTGATATCGCCGCACTGTCCGAACACCTCCATGATGAGCTGTTCGTTGGCATTCTCGGGCAGGCCGCCGACAAACACCGTCTTACAACCAGGAGGACGCTCTCTAGTTGCTGGAGGCGGGAGATCTGTTGGTTGTAAAAGAAAGGCTGGACTGACAACTGGAGATGGGAATAGTAAACAATCAATTTTCCCCCTTTCACGGGAGTACAAACCAATTAATCATTTATCCCGAGCAAGAACACTGCGTGAAGATTAAACTGTTGAGACAACTTTGGCAGGCAATAAAATCCAAGCCACAACAGCATTTTACTGTTGAAAGCGGGGAAGGGAGCAGTAGCGACAATTGAAAAATACTAAATAATTTAATACTATGTGCTTGAAACACCAACATCTGAATAATGTCTCTTCTATCGGGCTCAATAAAAAGATGCTCAAAAGCTGCAATACATCAAACTGAAGAGGGGAAAAAAGTGATAGCTGACATTGTAATTCAAAAGCACAACAAAAATCCATTAGGGCGTTCAAGGAACATTTTTAAAGAGGAAACAAAAACAGCAAATACCAAAGAAAACAATCTAAATTATCCAGTTCTTGTCACATATTGCCATCAAAAGCCAAAGACATGAATAGTTATGACTTGGGAGAAATGGCTTCTTGAGTGTATTTGTAAGATTAATGCAACGAGTAAAACATCCCATGCATGAAAATGAACCACGTTTAAAGCCCGTCCGCACAGCAGCAATCACTTATCCAAAGCAGACGAGTGTTGACGGATCTCCACACCAACAAATCAGCCACAGTCGATGTGATTGGAGGAGTGGACGACAGGAGAATCGGATAATCAAAGGCACGTCAAGGATGCTTTTCGTTCTCTTGCGAAAGCTGTGCGGGCTTTCAGACAACCGGATTTTAATACTTTTTAGAAGAACAGCAACCCCTTATTGCATTCGAGGGTGTTCCTTCATTTGCATCAGAGACAAAACTCTTTTTAAAGGCTTTAAATTTGATATTCGGTATGTTTTACTCTCATTGATGGATGGAAACGTTCACAAAAATTACGTAATGGCCTTTTCCCACTGCATGGTACCTAGTCAGCTTGACACATTCATTATTATTGCTTTTCCATTGGCAAAATTGAGAATTGTTATTCTGTGTCGATATGTTGCTGCACCATTTGTGTGCAAATATTACAGGCTGACAACACAATGACAAGGAAGTGTGGTTGTTTGTAATAGACAACGTGCAATGCTCTTTGTTTGATGTTCTGTTTGACAGATTTGGACTAACTCATATACAGATGAGTTTTTATATTATGAAAATTAGGTCAAACGGGGAGGCAAAGGGATCTGCATGTGTTGGGCCAGACTGAGAAAAGGTAAGATTGAAGTCAGGAGAAAGTAGGTAATGCACAGCGATGGTGAGGTTATTCACAGCGAGGAGGTGGAGGAGGAAAATGAATCTTCAATGGGAGACGACGGGGTGGGGCTGCAGGTTTTAACGCTCAGCTAAAGGTCAGTCAGAGGGGACGCTGTGCGAGCAGTTAAGACAAAGGAGGGCTGATGGAAACCATATGCAATGCTGTTACATGGACACTAAGCACCTGCACGTAGTTTGTTTCATTACTGCGTTTCTTGTGCTACCAGTCATTTTTGAAACGATACGATACCAAAATACTGTGGGAAATTCTTCACGTTACAACTAAGGAGGAATGATGCAGTCAAAGCAAAGTGCTGCACTCATTTCATGCTGTTTATTTTCCTCATTTTGTTTTGTGCTCGCATAAAACCCTCTCGACGACGTACATTCAACACTTATTTACAGCACGGATTTCCTCCTTTTCTGAGATTCGGTTGCTCAACAGTAATTGTGCTTCCACACAAAGGGAAAAAATATCAAGTGTATTAAGTATCAAGTTTGGCAATATACAAGCATACCGTTCAGATAATAGTACGCAAATAGAGGCTATTTTTCTATGAAAATTGTGTGCGTATCTCGTAATGTACATAAACAGTGATGTCGCAAGTTTGTTTTACAATCGTGATGTTAAAACACAAAAACAAACTTGTTAGACTTCTCCACTCAAATATAACCCTTTACAGATGACCAACTACTGATGACTGACATTTTAACACCTCAAACACTACAGCTGCCATGGCTGCTACTCCAGGGAGGTAAAAGCATATCGGTGTTGAAGTATCAGAGTATTTTTACGCATATACGTAAGTACAAACGCGCGTTATAGTATCAGCGCTAATACCGACACTGGTATTGGTGCAAACACAATTATTTGCCGAAATACTGTGGTCAGTCATTTCAGCTGCCATGCTGAACTGAAGCAAGAGTATCTATATCTATAATCCTGGCAAAATAATACAAGCATATTTTTCCTGATTGGAGGTATTTGATCTTGAGTAGTGCAATCCATTCCGCCAAATTGGAAAATTAAACCCGAACATGTCTTAGACAGGTGGTGTCATTCTATCCCATACAAATATTTGAGAGGTATTATACGACAGGTCAACATTATATCATGGACCCAATTCCCAGTCCTTAAGGTTACATTCCCCAGACACCCAGAATTCTTGCTTTTCAATCTTAGGTAGGATGTTAAACCCATCCGGGATTTCCAGGAGGATTCCAGGACACATTTCTCCTGATACATTCCGATCGGTTCATTTAAATGTTAAAGAGCTGCATATTCGCTCACAAGGATGTCCCAAGATGAACTCAGACTCCGATGCGACCCTCAAACATGAGCTCTAAGAGCACAGAGATGAGAAACCGGCAACGACTTCCAACAAAAGGTCTGCAGATCCGATTGAACCGCCGGACGCTGCGGTATGCATTTAAAGTACGGATCGACGGAACTCAAACAATCCAACCACGAGCTGTATATCAAGACTGTTACAGTTTATTATCGTCAATATATTACTCCTGCTGATTTGAGTGGGATATTTGCATAGGCTTCTGCTTTGCAAATATCTCATTGATATTCAAGGGGAAAGGAATTCTGCAGTCCCACCTTGAAATAAATGCTTGTAATAACGAAGGGGGATTTGCTGCAGTTTGCCAAGGTGACTCCAGATCATCTAGTTTAACGCTTTGTGATATTTGCAACCCAGCCTGCTAGAGCTACTTTTGGAACTTCTTGTAGCGAGGAAGAATTTCTTGCTGTTATATTTTGGTGAGGAGCTGTATAAAGGTGAAACCTTCATAAAAATGATCAGTATGCAGAAAGATAAAAATCAAGAACCGATGCAGACTGTATGAAAGAAATGGTGTAATTTCCCGGAGCATGAAAATGGAAAAAACATGGCGGCGTGAAAACAGGACAAATTCTACCACCAACTGTTGTTACAGATGGCGTTGTCTCCACATCAAGCAAGCTACAGCCCAGGGATCCCATTTACAACATTCAGGACACCACACTATAATTCAGCTGTGAGGCTGTTTACGTGCCATGATAGGTGCTGCTGTTTTGAGAAACAACAGGGTTCAAATGGCCTTAGCAATGTTTTAATCACATTAGAAATTGTAACTTAGAATTATAAAATGCATTTTGTGTTAATTTATGCAATATTTCGTTTCAGTGCGAGGATGATAAAATGGACCTTGTCCACCCCACCCAATATTGTATTGTCATTCTGTATTAGCACAGCAGAGGTGTAACAAAACCAACTTGAATTGGGAATTCAGTTTTGATTTAATTGAACCATCCGTGCTGCCTAAGAGTTAAACTGAGAGCAAAAACGTGTCTTTTTTTGACGCAAATCAAGTCTATCATCTGTTTCTCTCGATGTCTGCTTCTTGGTCGGCTCACCGGGAGATTAAGTGCTTTACGTGACATATTGTGAGATGTGAAGAGAGCCAAGGACAGAAGGCGAGAGGAAAAATAGAAACTGGGACCTGAAAAAAAAGTCCATAATCAGTGATAAATAAAACAGTATAGAGGTCAAAAATAGACTCTGGCTTGAGGCAGCATAATGGTTGTTTTATACAGGAAAAGCCAGACTTTAATAAATCACCTTTTCCCACTACCACATATAGTACTTCCAAAAGCAGTTTACCATTACGCCACAATGTGTTTATTTAGCTAAACCCTCAAATGTGACACCATCTTTTAACTCCTTGAAGACGACAATAAGTTTCGATGTGCAAACTTTTCATCAGAAAATGAGTCAAGGTGCTAACCAGTGACAGCGCTGCCGTTGCGAGGTGGAAGGGAGATAAATAGGGCTTTTCACTTGTAGTCTGAATAAACAAACGAGACCTGAAAATATCACAAGCTTGCTGTGAACCCTCATTATGGGCTGACTTGATGCTAAGAGAACAGCGGCACACCTTTTATCTCTTAGAATAACTGCTCAAGTCAGAACTGAACCCACTTTCATTTTTCCCCTCGCATTGGAAGGCTAAATATTCACTCACATCCACAGAAAATGCTCTCAACTCGGTCGCCACAAAACTGCATTTGCCTCCCAAAAAAGAAAAAAAAAGAAAAAAATGAAGAGGATATAGTATTTCTGCTCACCAAACAGTTTTTTTTTTGGTTAACTTCATTGAAGCATGTTTCCCCTGAAAAATCTCAATAATTTATTACCAATTGTTATTGAGATTTAATTTGTGGTTATGAGCACGATCCTGAACATAAGAAGGCAGACTAGCGGTGACAGCAAAGGTGTGATGATAACCGTAATAGCAAAAAACAGGAATAATATGCAACATAGGAAAGGGTCTGTCTGCTCAGCAACACAATCACATATCAATTGACATACACAAATGATTTGAAATGATTCTAATGTAAGTTGCAAGTGTCACTCACACATAGTGGCTAATGACGAGAATGAAAATAACCGCAGAGACTTGACATTTGTTATTGGCTTATACTCATTCGACCCTGTGAAATACAAATAATATTGACGCAGTTTAGCCAATGGCGGTTGTTTGAATATTTTCATCATAGATATGTGTAAACTGCATGTGTGCACCAAAGTGCCCCTTGGAGGCCAAGGTAAAAACAACAGATGTCAGCCATACTTCAAGATCAAATGTATGTAAATGTGATGGATTTGAATGAAAATTATGTCATAATCAATAAAACTACATAATAAAAGTACATTTATGTCAACTACGCAATGTGAATAATATGATGAAGAATCAGTACTTGGTAGTCAAATTTAATGCTCAGCATTGTCATATTTGTATAGACCCTGATGCTTTTTGTTTTTTCACCCTCTTAATAGTAAAACTGACTACAGAAACTGTGCAGAAGTGCAGTAAGGTCATAGCATGACTTACTGGGGTTGGGGGGGAAGAGGGTGCAGCTCTTGCAGTGGATGATCTCTTTGACGACGGGCACGTCGTGCGACAGGGGTGCGGGCACCATGCCCAGGCCGGGCATCAAGGGGTTGATAGGGGTGATCCCGGCCATCATCCCGAGGCTGGGGTCAAAGTCTGCAAGGAAGGAAGACGCCAGGATCAGCTCTTGCAGCAATTTCTCACACAGTGACACTTCATCATATATTGATCATATTTTTCTTCACAGTTTAAAAAATTCATTGTGAATTGATTGTGTGGTTATTCCAATCCATGACTTAATAATGCGGTAAACCATATACATTATTAAAATGTTAGCTTGGTAAGTCCCTTGCGTGACACTTTTGACTTTTGTTGCAGTTAGGAGTATTATTTTCTTTTCTACAACTACAATAATAAACATACAAACTAGTTATTTCAAGTCACCTCTGACTGTCAGAATAAATGGAGCAGTATTATTTATTTTAACACAACTCAATTAGATTGTGCATGTATACTTACTGCTATGCACAGTGAGTACATAAATATTTGGCTAACAACTACCACAATTGCTGTTTTGATACCTCTTCAAATAAGCTTGTTCAGTGCGATAGTCGTTACTTCCAACAATCATCTAGATCAGTGGTCCCCAACCTTTTTTGCACCACGGACCGGTTACGTGTCAGAAATATTTTCGCGGACCGGCCTTTATATAAATAAATATAATTATATATTTATTATTTAAGTATTTATATATATAAATATGATGAAATAAAATGATACGACTGGCATAAAAACAAATATAAACCACATAAAAATAAAACGTTGAATTAGTGGGAGCACCGAGCTCTTTTCTCAGAAATGAGCCGTTCCCATCTAGGCGTAATCGGAGACAATGACACCCGAAGTGGTTAAGGTTTGTCTTTAAATGCAGGATGCTTGGTCTCCATGTGCCGAAGCAGGTTTGAAGGCTTCATTGCCTCGTTAGCTAGCCTTTCGCCACATATGCGGAGTGCACTTGGCGCGTCAGAGTCACCTGTGGCGATAAATCCATATTTTAAGTAGGACTCCAGAAATGTTCTTTTAAATGCAGCTTTCCTTTTCTTAGAAGTCGTAGCCTCTTCTTCTTCAGTGTCCTTATTGGACGTTTTTCCCTTTCCGAAGAAGCTTTCCAAACTTCTCTGTTTCTTGCTCATTTTTGCTTGCCTCGCGGGCTTGACTGTGGTGACATGTCACGTGACCGAGACGAGCGCCCTGTGTCAAGAGTCCTTATTTTTCAGATGCACCGACAGATGTAATTGGGAGAGATTCGCCAAAATTTTTGTATTTTTCAAAATAAATTCTTACTCATTTTTGCTAGCTTTGCGGGCTCGACTGGGGAAACATGTCACGTGACCGGGACGAGCGTCTTAACCTGAATGAATTGATCGTCAATGAAAAAAAAAAAAAAAAAAATAAATAATTTTTTTTAATTCTTTTTTTTCCTGTGCGGCTCCGCGGCCCGGTACCAAGTGACCCACGGACCGGTACCGGTCCGCGGCCCGGTGGTTGGGGACCACTGATCTAGATTGTTATTTCATTTTACCTTATATAGTATAATTAGGTTTCTTGTGACCATAAGAGGACTGTGAACGCCATGAAAGAAAACAAATAATGTGTAAAAAATTTTTTTTCCATCATCATTCCAAGTTTGATATTTGGTACTCAAATAGAATTTTTTTTCATTTTTTATTTTATTTATTTTGTTGGAGAAAATAACATCACATGCATGTCAAATGTATTTGAAATTAAATATATATGTAAGTCAATAAATGTATTCTTCATACATTGTTTATTATTTTAATACAGATTAATTGTGAAATAATTTGAAACATTTGTGGAAAAAACGGATTTCTATTCAAACGTCTTATTCATTAGATTTCAGGCATGCTGTATTTTTCATAGAATGGGTTTAGCAATATTGTGACAGATATATTCTAGGACTTCAACGATAACATTTTTACTATTTGAACCATACAATGGCAAATATATCGCTGCCGTTTCCAAGCAGACTCCTTTGGATGAGCAGTAAATCCCATGCAGGCCAAGTTACATAATATATAGCACTAAATGGACATAGAGCCTATAATTCTTTAAAAATGAAGGGAGAGGGAGAATAGAGGCATTAGCACATTAAAGGTGCAGACTTGGAATAGATCCCTGGAGCCAGAGAGGATGTAATAAATACGCAAGTTTTAAAACAAGCTGCAATAATGAGTGGAGAGAAATAGTCATTTGCAAATTGTATCAGGCAGCGGTGCTTTGCCAATAAATCCCTTTGAATTGAATTGAAAGAGACCCAACTAACATGGAGGGAATGCTGCAAACTATATTTATATACATATGTATTATCGAACAGGAAGCAAAAGTGCAATGAGGCAATGCGTCGCACCACCTTGAGGAAGTTGCGCTGCGTCCGTGCATAACATTTGCTGGTGTCAATCAATAAGAGCGCTGTGCTGTGCGATGCGGCGGCTAATAAAGTTGATTTCCTCCCAGTGAGGTTCCTCATTTACATTTGTGTGGTAAAGCTCCGGGTTATGTTTCATCACCAGCATACTATTACGATTGTTATTATTCCCTCACTTCTTATTACGAGATGCCAAATTTATTTTCAAGAGATGTTTATACAGCCTTCCAACACACATAGCAGGTTATAATTTACTGAATGTTAAGTATTAATCACGCTGAATTATTCAGTTTTTGCATTAATATGATATGTAAATTAATGCATTGCTATTCCCTCTGAAATTATGAACGCTGAAAAACGAAATGTTTCTAAATTTTACAAGTGAGTACATCGAAACACATCATAGTATTACCCAAATGTCATCACAAAGCACAATATTTGCACTCGCAAAATATGAGATGAATAATTGATAGAGAAATAAACAATTTTGTTGGATAATGGACGGATAGATAACATTGACTGGAATTCAGTTTGAAGAATACATTTCAAATGTAATATAGTCCCATCTAAAAGTATTACAACAGCAAGGTCAATTTCATTGCTTTTTTTTTTTTGCAGATTGAAGACTTTCAGTTTTCCAAACAAAAGATGAATATCATACAAAAGTTCAGAATTGCAGTTTTCATTTCATGGTATTTACATCACGATGTGTTAAACAAGTCGGGATAGGGCACCTGTTGTCTGAAGCCACCAACTTTCCCAGTAAGCAAATGTTTTAGAACAGACATTAAATTTGCAGTCTTTTTCAGTTTTTCATCATCATCATCATCATCATCATCATCAGCATAACAAACCAAGTTTATCCGTTTAGGCGATTAATCAAGTAAATAATCAGTAGAATAATGGATTTTAAAATCCGACAGCTGCAGCCATTGTACACATTGTAAACATATTTGTACACACACAAAAAACTGCAAACATCAAATGTAATGTCAAGACTACACAATACTAAACAGAAGTGAAACACAGCGGTTGCTGACGGGCTTCCTTCAATATGATGCTGTCAATGATGGATTTTTGCAACCTATTGCATTGCAAAAGAGAAGCTTATCTTTACGTTGGAGAAAAGATCACAGGTACATTCAGAGAGGTTTCCTATGGAGCCACACAAATCAAAAGTAAAAGAAAGCTTACGACAGGGTCCGCCCACGATGCAACATATGTGTCTGATCCTTTTTACATGTCTTATCTTTGCATTTCAGACTCCTCATTCTTTTGTTCCCCTGATAACATCTTCCTCACGCACAACTGACTGCGTTTTATCAAGATCTCGACGATGCGCATCGTTTGACCACTCGTTCTACTGACTGTTTGTTTGCTCAACATAATTACAATTGGAGCAGCTCATCAATCACATGTAAAATGTGAAAAGATTCACACAAGGCTCCCGGCCAGAAATGTTCCACGTGCCTCCCACTCATTTTTCCTCGTCTATTCCTGACGTAAGCGCTCCTCTGAACAGGTGGCGGTCGGGAAGACATGGGCGCTTTCTGTATAATATTCTTTAATGAGGCGAGATGCCCTTGCCACCTAGACCACCAGCAGGGATTGTAATATGCTTCTCTCAATCTCTGACACCATCGTTGGATTTCTATACGAACACGCTAGCCTTCATTTTTTCTCCTCCTGCTTGCAACCAGCAGCAGAAATGCTCGAAGAAAGTTATTTCATCTTGCTGATCTTCTCTAAAAGGAAACTACTTGACCCTTTTCCAACCTTCTTGATCTCGTAGCTTTTACTTCCAAGCTAAGGAATGAAATACAATATTTCCATCAAGTGCTAAAGCTTAGTTGAGTTTCACATTGTTCGCTCTGGGACACTTTAAATCTTGATCTAGCTTAAAGTATGACTCCAAAGCAGGTGGTCATAGAATCACATAATACTGTATTGTACAATGCATATAGAACCCTTTGGGACTTCTCAATTAGCATCTCAAAGATTAACCAGGCGTGCGTCTTTCTTTATCTTATTGCATTTTATGTAGTGTGTTGAACTATGTCAGAGCAATTTGTGAACACATTTTTTAGATGTGCTATATAAATAAATATTACCATGACACTCATCTTTAGGTTTCTTTCTTTCAGTTTATCAAGATGACCACAGCCCAATTGATACTCTTTCCAATTGTATTTTCGAAATAAAGTCCTGGACGGCAGACCATCTATTACAGCTCATCAAGAACAAAACTGATAGTCATTGGTCCTGGAACTCGAGACAGCGAGAGAGAGAGTAAAACATCTCAAAATTACAAAAACTTTGTTTTACACAATCATACAAAGTTAAAAAGTGACTCAGAGCTAAATTTTAATCCATAGTTAATAACAGTGACAGCTTTATTTCACAATCACAAAAAACATTGCAAGAGTCCTCCTGTTTTGCTCTCTTGAGAAAACCCAGGGGTGCTAATGCACGCTTTTATCTCCAGCAGTATTGATTACAGCAACACTTCTCTTTTCTGGTCTTTCTAAAAAAAACTATGAATAGCTTACAATTACTGCAGGATCCAGCAGCCCGTTTGCTGACGAAGAGAGGGAGAGCACATTATAATGTTTTTAGAGGCCCTGCATTAGCACCGTGTGTTTCACGATCAATTTTAAGGGTCTTTCATTAATTTATAAAACCATTCATGGTCTTGGTCTCTCTTAGCGAGCAAATATTCTCTGAACTTATTGACCACCACAGAGCCACAGGTGCTTTTGATACCGGCCTGTTAGTAATATACCGACTCAGAGCTAAGACCCACGGGGAGGCGTTGTTCCAACTACGCGGCATTCGTCTCGAAGAAGTCTACCAGAGAGTGTTTATTAAAGATTAAAGATTAAAGTCCCAATGATCGTCACACACACACCTGGGTGTGGTGAAATTTGTCCTCTGCATTTAACCCATCCCCATGTGATTTTAATCCATCCCCTGGGGGAGAGGGGAGCAGTGAGCAGCAGCGGTGCCGCGCTCGGGAATCAGTTGGTGATCTAACCCCCCAATTCCAACCCTTAATGCTGAGTGCCAAGCAGGGAGGCAATGGGTCCCATTTTTATAGTCTTTGGTATGACCCGGCCGGGGTTTGAACCCACAACCTTCCAGTCTCAGGGCGGACACTCTACCACTAGGCCACTGAGCTTTATATTTTTTAAAAGAGTAATTTGCATCTTATAGCATGTTTCAGAAATATGTAGACTATTTGGTACATTAGCAAACATAGAAAAACAATATGACAGCAAACGAAACCAAAATGTAGTACATTACCTATTTCTGAAAAGACGAGTAGTCACTTCCCTGCTGTTTTGCGCTTTGTCAAATTGCATAAGAGCGGAAACAATCTGATATTAGTCATGTTATCAGCCTTTGTAAAACCACAATGTAACTTGAAAAATGTAACCGGCCGGCCCTTGCCTAGTGCTGCGTAGAGAAATAATTGATGACGGATGGAAAAGTTGGGGTACCCCGTAAACTCAGTCGTCAGTCATTAAAAGGGGACTCTTTGAAAACAAACCATAAGTGAAAGACAAGCAGAAACAAATTAGCAAGTAGCCAGAATCATAAACATGTTTCTGTGCCTTGTCCACTATGTGTAGGTCAGGAGTCTTCAACTATTAAGTAAGTTTACTTACTAAATTTTAGTTCATAATGGCTGACCTGGCATTATGTTTTTTTTTTAAATTTTTACATCTATCCATGTTTTTGTACCCTAAAGAATAAATTAATATCCGTCCGTCCGTCCGTCCGTCCGTCCGTCCGTCCGTCCGTCCGTCCATCCCATCCATCCATCCATCCATCCATCCATCCATCCATCCATCCATCCATCCATCCATCCCATCCCATCCCATCCCATCCCATCTCAGTGTCATAAATGAGCTTGAGTCAATTGACGCAGACTTTGGGTGAGAGGTATGGTACACCCTGGACTGTTTGTCAGTCAATCACAGGGCTCATTTAAATAACCAATCATTCACAACCACTCACATGCACACCCATGAACAGTTGAGTTTTCAATTAACTCCAGATTAGATCCCAGAACCCCAGAACGGTGGCACCTACAAAGTCCCAGAATGGTTACATTGGACCTTAAGCAAGACATATTTCATGATGATGACAGTTTGTGCCAAGGAAGAAATGAATTCACTTTACGACTTTGTCAAGCACTACCTTTTTTCCAGTTGGTACTCGTAGCAAAGGGGAGCCAAAACCTGTCGTCGTACTTTGGAGTCCTCATCATTTTTTACATTAGGCACCCAAATAAATTGCCTGAAGTACCTAAGTGGATTCAAGTGGATTGCTTGATGGAAATAACCTAAAACACTCTTCATGAAAGGGAAGGGGTGTCATGAATGCCATCCTAGCATCCCTATACCCAACCATCCAATTCTATTTTCCAGCATATAGACGGTGAATATGCAAGTCTTTGCCTCTCCACTCTGTCCGCCTCCACACACTGCCTAAACCTCTTGGCACATTTCCAACGTAGCTTCCAGGCAGTCAGCAGAAAGGGACACTGCAGTCCATCCAAAGATGGGAAATGCGCTTACGGCAGAGCAATGACCTCCCAGATAATGTGTGATGTTAATCCAGGTGAGCGACAAAAGAAACGCACATTGTGCTCCTCATTCATTTTCAGGAACGACAGTCGGCTGATGCGTTATGAGGTTCGACATATATTTCCCTACAGTATGAGTGAGTGTATTTTTTGTGTGTGTGCGGGCACAGTGGGGCGGGGATGAGGACGTGTAGGATGCAGCAGACAAAGGAGTAGTTGTTTATTCAAACAACCGTTATCCCGGAGTCTCCTTATCTCGTCTCCGCAGTGCATTTGAGGAGAAGTATGTGAATCTAAATGAAGCTTGATAAATTTGCAAATGTATTTGGGCAATAATGAAAACACTCCTGCAACGGAGAAAGGGAGCGATTTTGCCTACACATCTCAGAAATCATAATTTCTGAGAAAACAGGCACTTTGTTTTGATTAACATGCAAAACAGCTAGCTAGTTTGGATATTTAAATGTGGACTTCCTGATTGTACTGCATACCCATGGCAGGGACTTGTGGGATCTCACAGGAGTCCATTATGGGTCCCCTTTTCTTCAATCTTTACATGCTGCCCTTTGGCTAGTAATACTAAGTATTAACAACTTTTACATTCTTACTGACAGCAGATGCATATAGAACTTGGAACTCTGTCACTGCTTCCAACAGCACTGTGCCGATGATAAACAACTCTTTTTTCTCAACTCATTAAAAGCCTGAAATCATTACTTTTAGTATTTGATCAGGGTTCTGACGTGAAACCTATATATACTCAGTGACATTGCTTGCCCACAATTGTCACTCTTAACTTTTAAAGATACACATGCTAATCTTAGTTTGCCCTGCTGCTGTGCCTTAGCTCTGGACATTGCTGTATTGTATTCCACAGGGCTTGCTTTGCTCTCAGTTTCCCAGTGAACAAAATGTAAATGTAACAGTAAAAATCTTCCTCAAATATCCGGACTCGCTGTCACTCACCAAATGAAGCACCATCAACAATGACAACGTTGTTGGTTGTTTAAGGTATGCCTTGAAGCTGATTCAGTTGCTGGTAGCAGTCCTTTTCTCAACAAGTAAAGGAATCCTTAAATGACCCTTGGGTACAAAGCCTGCAGACAAGCTACAGTATAGAAGTGGCCACCTGGTTCTACTTGAAGTCTGAATGTGCTTCAGTGAACACAGGGTAAATAATGAGGACTGCTCCTGGAAGAGGATATGTTCTCTATGTCAGATGTCATAGTAGATGTTGGAACCAGAAGTTGCCTCCTGCTGAACCTATTACCAGTTATACATACTAAGATTTGAAGGGTTTGACATTCCTATGGATTTTTCATGTCGCATGCGCTCTATCGGCCAATTGTTTGTCATTGCAATGGAAATTTTATTATTTACTATATTAATGATTAGATTAACTGCAGTATAACTGCATTCTATTTTAGCATTGATTTTCAATTCACCATGTTGACAAAGTTACATATTAGTAACAACCCTGCGTTCCAGCCTTGAGAATGACAAGGCCACAGAGCCAGGTTTGTCATTGCTATGCCAACACATACATTTGAGAATGATTGCTTTGACTCAATGAGCATGTGTGTGCTTCTGGCCACAAATAGTTTTGCATCCATCCTACTGACACCAAGCTTTAATTCCAACATGTAGCTTTAACAGGTCTTTTGTATAGGCTTGGCTGTGAAAAACCAAAATGGCAAAGCCGTTACCAAGAATTAAAACAAAAAATACAAGATATTAAACATAAATTTATCTACAGCAACTTTGACAGATTGCAGTTTCTAAAAGATGGTATTAATGCAGAAACTTGGTCTATTAGGAACCACTCTATTGTTTGTAACTTGTCAACACGCGATAAATCGCCAATTGTATCCAATTTGCATACCTTCTGACAAATAAAAGCAGTTTTCTCAAATGAATGCCTACAAATATGAAAAAAAAATCTACAGATTGCAGCTGCACCGACTATCACCTAAAGGCATTCAATCAATTTGAGTTCTCAACCATCTCATTTTACTGAGCACAATATGACACAAAGACGCCTCACGTCTTCCTTTTTGACCTCGTACCTTGTGTTCTGTACTTTTCACACAAGGCTTCTGCTGCACCCTTTGTTAGTAGATTGCCAGCTTCTATTTAAACCGCATCACCTTTCTTCTTCCATTGTGAACAGTTTTCCTTACTTTGTTTGCTGACACTCGGCTGTACAAGAGTTTTAAAAAGCATCAACTGACACTGCATTTTCAACAAAATTGGGAGCGAAAAAAATCGAAAATCCTACCTCCACTTTGTGATGATTTCGCCGTTTGAATGTAACATTTGAGTGTTTTTGTTCATCGCCATAACTGCTTTAAACATAAAAGCACATCTCCATTCTCTATGCATTGGAGAAGAAGGAGAGCCAACAGGAGTGACAATGTTTCAACGCCATGAGGAAGATTGTATTGATATATTGCTGTGATTGTATCCACCTTCTTCCCGGCGTCTGTCATGAAATAACAAATGTGAGAGGAATTTCCGGTTAAAGACTTCTGGTCAAATGCTCCCATTGTTTACAATGAGTTTTTCCTCATGGAGCGGTGTTTAGGAACGTTTTTCTACAGCCGTTTTTCTAAGTGATCATTACCCCTCATTGCAATGGAAATTGTCTTGTACGCCTTGGAAGCTTGTTGCATTGCTGGCAGTTGTATTGACAAGCAGAAGAAGTTGAATCTGTTACTAGTAGCCAGGGCTGTGGACTCGGACTCGGGGACTCGTACTCGGTCGGACTCGGTCATTTTTGCCGGACTCGGACTCTGTGCTGATTTTGACCGAGTCCACCGAGTCCGACAATAAAAAAAATACGTTCAATTTTATTTTCATCATGCTGCTGAGAATGCGCGTCGGACACTAACAGCAATGCCAATCAGCCAAGTCAGCGTAGAGCGCCTGTTTTCCGGGCTCAAGTTTATCATGTCTGATCAGCGCGGCGCGATGAAGGCTGACTTGGTTGAGGCGATTTTGTTCCTAAGAACAAACTCAAGTCGTTGAATTGAAACTTGAAAGTATCTGTTTATTGTATTCGTTTATATGTTTAATAAAGACAAAGCCATCACAAAACTGTTGTAATTATTTAGATTTTGATCTAAATTAGCCTTGAATAAAGACTAAGCAATCACATGAATTAACAGAAAAAATGGACAGCCGGACTCGGACTCGGTGGTCAAGAGGCCGGACTCGGACTCGGTGCAAAAATCCGACCGAGTCCACAGCCCTGGCAAGAGCATTCTTTTTGACTGGCTTTCCCAGATGAGGAAAAGGTTCTTCACAAGAAAAGATGCTGGTTTTAGATTCCAGCTTCTGTTCTAAAAAGGAACACAGCAAACTAATCTGAGACTCATTGACAAGACTACCTTGAAGTGCTGCTTTTCATTTCATGGACGAACACAACGCTACGCTCGTACTGAATTTTGTGCTATGTGCTTGCAATCAGTATGCAACACAATTGGTTTGTGTTCTTGCATCTATGGAGGATCCTTACGCTATACGAGAGGAGTAACCCTGTTAAAAAAAAATCATCAACAGATTCATCACCCTTAGTATTGGTAATTAATAACAAAACTGTAGAACGACTTCACATTTAGATTGCCGTCATAATCCTGACATGGAACAACAACATTTACTGAGCTGTAATTCATCTATTGCTGCTGCTGCTGGCCTGACTCCAGTCCCCTCCTCTATCCAAACACTTCACTCATGAAAACATGTGCTCCAAACCTCCTCACAGACACAAATGCTGGAAGCCCCATCCGCAGGAATAAAACTGTCATCATTGCCCGCTTTGTAAACGCTGAAGTGGATTGGAGGCTTTGCCCTAGGTGGTGGTCTGTTTATTCAGCTGTCTGACTGGA